>NC_045602.1:115513290-115825903 GCF_009762305.2 Zalophus californianus
ACATTCCATCCTAAAAGGGAGCAGAATGCACTTCTTTTCAAGTGTACATGAAACATTCTCCAGAAGAGATCACATATTAGGCCACAAACCAAGTCTCAACAAATTCAAAAAGAGCAAAGTCATACCATACATCTTTTCTCACCACAATGCTATGAAACTAGAAATTAACCACAAGAAAAAAACCTGGAAAGCACACAAACATATGGAGGTTAAAAGACATGTTACTAAACAATGAATGGGTCAACCAAGAAATCAAAGACAAAATAAATAAAACACATGGAGACAAATGACTATGTTACATGAAAATGAAAACACAATTGTCCAAAATCTTTGGGATGTAGTAAATGCTGTTCTAAGAGGGACGTTTATAGCCATACAGGCATACCTTGAGAAGCAAGAAAAATCCCAAATAAACAATCTAACCTTACATCTAACAGAACTAGAAAAAGAACAACAAACAAAACCCTAAGCTAGTAGAAGGAAGAAATAATAAAGATTGGAGCAGAAATAAGCAAAATAGGAACTAAAAAAACAATAGAACAGATCAGTGAAACCAGGAGTTGGCTCTTTGAAAAGATCAACAAAATCAATAAACCTTCAGTCAGACTCATAAAGAAAGGAGGACTCAAATAAATAAAATCAGAAATGAAAGCTGAGAAAAACAACTGACACCACAGAAATATAAAAGATTGTAAGAGAATATTATGAAAGATTATATCCCAACAAATTGGACAACCTAGAAGAAATGGATAAATTCCTAGAAACATATAACCTTCTAAAACTCAATCAGAAAGAAATAGAAAATTTGAACAGACTGATTACTAGGAATGAAATTGAATCAGTAATCAAAAAACTCCCAGCAAACAAAAGTCCAGGGCCAGATTGCTCCACAGGTGAATTCTACCAACCATTTAAAGAACAGTTAATGCCTATTTTTCTCAAACTATTCCAAAAATTAGGAAAGGAAGAAAATCTTCCTAATTCATTCCATGAAGCCAAAATTACACTGATCCCAAAACCAGATAAAGACACTACAAAGTCAATATTTCTGATGAACATAGATGCAAAAATCCTCAACAAAATATTAGCAAACCAAATCCAATGGTACATTAAAAAAAATCATTCACCACTATCAAGTGGGATTTATCCCTGGAATGCAAGAGTGGTTCAATAATTGCAAGTCTATCAATGTGATACATCACATCAATAAAAGAAGGGATAAAAACCATATGATCATTTCAATAGATGCAGAAAAAGCACTTGACAAATTACAACATCCATTCATAATAAAAAGCCTCAACAAAGTAGGATTAGAAGGAATATACCACAGCATAATAAAGGCTGTATATGAATACCCACAACTAACATCATACTAAATGGTGAAAAACTGAGAGCTTTTCCCCAAGGGGATAGGGATATCCACTCTTATCACTATTATTTAACAGTACTGGAAATCCTAGCCACAGCAATCAGACAAAAGGGAGGAATACAAGTCATCTAGATTGGTAAAGAAGAAGTAAAACTTTCACTCTTTGCAGACATGATACTATGCAGAGAAAACCCTAAAGACTCCACCAAAAAACTACTAGAACTGATAAATGAATTCAGTAAGGTTGCAGGATACAAAATCAATGTATAGAAACCTGTGCCATTTTTATATACTAATAATGAAGCAACAGAAAGAAAAATTAGGAAAGCAATCCCATTTACAATTTCACCAAAGATAATAAAATACCTAGGAATAAACTTAACCAAGGAGGTGAAAGACCTGTACTCTGAAAATTATAAAATATTGGTGAAAGATATTGAAGACAACACAAACAATTGGAAAGATATCCCATGCCCATGGATTGGAAGAACAAATATTGTTAAGATGTCCATACTACCCAAAGCAACCTACGGATTTAATACAATCCCTGTCAAAATACCAACAACGTTTTTCACAGAACTAGAACAAACAATCCTAAAATTTGTATGGAACCACAGAAGACCCTGAATAGCCAAAACAATCTTGAAAAAGACGAACAGGGGTGCCCTAAGTGGTACGGTCGTTTAAACATCTGACTCTTGGTTTCAGCTCAGATCGTGATATCAGGGTTGTGAGATCAAACTCCACATTGGCTCTGCTCTCAGCTCAGAGTCTGCTTAAGTTTCCCTCTGCCCCTCCCCCGCTCTCCCTCCCTCTATCTCCCAAATCAATAAATCTTTAAAAAAAGAAAAAGAAGAACAAAACTGGAGGTATCACAATTCTGGACTTCAAGTTATATTGTAAGCTGTATTAATCAAAACAGTGTGGTCCTGGCACAAAATAGGCACATAGATCAATGGAATAGAATAGAAAACTCAGAAATAAACCTATGTTTATATGGTCAATCTCTGAGAAAGGAGGAAAGAATATGCAATGGGAAAGAGATAGCTTCTTCAACAAATGGTTTTGGGAGAACTAGATGGCTACTTGCAAAAGAATGAAACTGTACTATTGGCTTACACAAAGAAATTTCTTACACAAAGAAAATTCAGAATGGATTAAGGACCTAAATGTGAAACCCGAAACCATAAAAATCCTAGAAGAAAGTACAGGCAGTAATTTCTCTGGCATTGGCCATAGCAACATTTTTCTACATATGTCTCCTGAGGCAAGGGAAACAAAAGCAAAAATAAACTGTTGGGACTACATCAAAACAAGAAGCTTCTGTAGAGCAAAGGAAACAATCAACAAAACTAAAACACAACCTAACTGAATGGGAGAAGATATCCACAAATGACATATCCAATAAAGAGTTAGTATCCAAAATGCATAAAAGAACTGATACAACCCCAAAAGCAAATTTCCAATTAAAAAAGGGTTAGAAGACATGAACAGACATTTCTCCATAGAAGACATATAAATGGCCAACAGATACATGAAAAGATGCTCAACATTACTCATCATCAGGGAAATGCAAATCAAAACCACAATGAGATATTCCCTTGTAAAACATAAGAAACATGTGTTGGAGAGGATGTGGAGAAATAGGAACCCTCGTGCTCTGTTGGTGGGAGTGCAAACTGGTACAACCACTGTGGAAAACGGTATGGAATTTCCTCAAAAAGTTAAAAACCGAACTACCCTATAATCCAGTAATCACACTACTGGATATTTACCAAGAAAATACAAAAACACTAATTCAAAGGGATACATGCACCCCTATGTTTATTGCAGCATTATTTACAATAACCAAATTACGGAAGCAGTCCAAATGTCCATCGATAGATGAATGGATAAAGATGTGGTATATATATATATATATACAATGGAATATCATTTAGCCATAAAAAAGAATGAATTCCTGCCATTTGCAATAACATGGATGGACCTAGAGAGAATAATGATAAGCAAAATAAGCCAGTCAGAGAAAAACAAATACTATATGATTTCACTCATATGTAGAATTAGAAACAAAACAAAAGAGCAAAAGGAAAAAAAAAAAGGAGAGACAAACCAAGAAATGGACTCTTTTTTTTTAAAGATTTTATTTATTCATTTGAGAGAGAGAGAGAGCATGAGTGGGGAAGGGAGGAGGAGAAGAGGGAGAGAGGGAGGGGAGAAGCAGACTCCCCGCTGAGCAGGGAGCCCAATTCAGGGTTTGATCACATGACCCCGGGATCATGACCTGAGCCAAAGGCAGATACTCAACTGACTGAGCCACCCAGGTGCACCCAAGAAACAGACTCTTAACTATAGAGAACCAACTGATGGTTACCAAAAGGGAGGTGGGTGGGGGGATGGGTGAAATAGGTGATGGGGATTAAAGAGTACATTTATCATGATGAGCACTGAGTAATGTATAGAATTGTTGAATCACTACATTGTACAGCTGAAACTAATATAACACTGTGTGTTAACTATACTAGAATTAAAATAAAAAACTTAATGAAAAAATAAAATAATGTTCATGGTGTTTTAGTCAGCAATTTTGGGTGTTTTGTGGCAAAGGTTTGTCAGACAATCTGGACTGAAATCTTGCTGGAAATACAATGCCAAACATTTCTGTACCCATCACACTATTCCTTTTCTCATTTCTTCACAGTCCCTTGGGAGAAAATATATAGTAAAGATGTGAGGGCCTGTTGAGTCAACACAGGCTTTCTTGGAGTCTGAAAAGTCAAAACAGTGTAGCATAACTTCCTTCATCAAGATTCTGCTTTAATCCTTTGGTTGGCAGAGGGGAGGTGGGTGGGTAGATGTGTGAAATAAGTAAAGGGGATTAAGAGGTACAAACTTTAAGTTATAAAATAAATAAGTCATGGAGATGAAAAGTACAGCATAAGGAATATAGTCAATAATACTATAATAATGTCATATGAGGCACATGGTGACTATACATATCGCAGTGAGCACTGAGTAATGTATAGAATTGTCGAATCACTATGTTGTACACCTGAAGCTAATATAACATTGTATGTCAACTATGCTTCAATAACAAAAATTAAATAAAATTAGTTTCCAAAATTTTTTTGATAACTCGAAACTTTAAAGTTATAGTAATTTAGAGCAAATGAAAGTTATTTAATATATAGATCATTTCCAAATAAAATAAAATATCAAAACATTAATTGCCTTAAGAAAGATTCTGCTTTAGGCCTTGAGGATTTTGGTAACATTTGGTTTTGCTTAATTTAACCCACATCCTCATTTTCTCAGAAACTGGCATCATGGGGGTTTTAATGGTGTCTGGAACATCAAATAGCTCTTAAAAGTAAAATTGTGATGGATTGAGTGTGAATGAATCAAACAGGGATTCAATTTCCCTTGAAATACATATGGATTTAATAATTAGCTGGAAAGTTCTTTGTAATTAAAAAAATGCTTAGGAGAATGTTTGACTTTTTTGGGGGGGGAATGTTTGACATTTTAGGGGAATGCAAAATGTTGCTAGACTGTACTGTTTCAGCATATAGATTCCCTCTGAAACACTGATATTACAGTCATAGACCAAATAGTCCCTATCAGGACGTGAAAAAGTCTAGCAATTTCTGGTACACAGTAAGCATCTAAGAAGTCTTAATTTCTGTTTTCCAAGTATTTCAAACACCCCTAAACTTATTTTGGTTTAAGAAGAAACTTCTTTCATACCTGCCCTTAGGAGTTCAGAGTCTAATAGAGGAGTCAATGTGCAAACAAAGGAAAGCAATAGAATGTCCACTGTATGGTGCAGAGAAAAGGACGTCCTAACTGTACATGCTACCTAAAGCCATCTAGAAAGGCAGCGCAGGTAATGCTGGACCTGAGTCCTAAGAGAAAAATTGTTTGCCTGCTGAACTATTAGGGCAGAGGAACAGCATGTGTAAAGATCCAGAAGTGGGAAGACAGCTTGGAATTTTTAGGAAACTACAATTAATTTGAGATGCCAAAGTATAATATAAGAGAGGGGCACAATGAGAGACGGGGCTGCAGGTAGAGTTAGAGGTCTGACTAAAGAGGAGTTGGGATCCAAGGATCTTGGGTTTTGTACTGAACGATAAACATTTTGATTATTATCATAGCAGCTCTGCACTTATATATATATATATAAATTATGCCTTTAAAAGGTGATATCTTGAAATGGGTGCATTTTACTGGATTTATATCATTTACACCCATTTTATCATTTATATCCATTTTAAGTGTATATCTGGGTGACTTGACAAATATATATACCTCTGTAACTACCACTACTCAATCTATAGAATTTTACTATTACCTCAAAAAGTTTCCTTGTGCCCCCTTTTCAGTCAGTCCTACAGACACACACACCGAGGCAACCGCTATAGATTTCTTTCACTATAAATTAGGTATGTCTTTCATTAAATCGAATCATATAGTATATACTCTTGTGTCTGGCTCCTTTTGCTCAGCATGATGTTTATGAGGTTCACCCATGTTGTTCTTTAGAACAGTAGTTCATCCTTTTTTACTGCTGAGATTTCATTTATATTCCACAATTTGTTTATCTAGTCACCTAATGGTAGACATTTGAGTATTTTCCAGTTTCTGGCTGTTACAAAGCTGCTATAAACATTTGTTTACAGGTCTTCACCAGCATTCTAATATGTGTTGTAGCTAATAAATTTGTCTGGGAAGACTGTACCACCCCACCCCACTAGCCAAAGTATCTGTATGTATTGCCAGGAGTGGAGGGAGGGCAGCATGGAGAATTTTTCTCAGACTTGGACGTCATAGTACTTCATTTTCCTGCAACAGTAACTGGTCCAAGGAGCAGACATGTGACCAAAGAAAGTTAGGGTTGTTGTTTTTTTTTTTTTCCAGAAGAAAGATAATCTTTTTTTCCACTTGGGATGCAAAAATGGGACTGTAAACTTGAAGCTGTCACACCTTTCTTCCCTGGAGGCATAGAGGAAGCCCTTCTATGGTAGGAAAGAATAAAAATGATGCATAGGGGGGCGCCTGGGTGGCTCAGTCGGTTAAGCGTCTGCCTTCGGCTCAGGTCATGGTCCCAGGGTCCTGGGATCGAGCCCCGCATTGGGCTCCCTGCTCGGTAGGAGGACTGCTTCTCCCTTTCCCACTCCCCCTGCTTGTGTTCCCTCTCTCGCTGTGTCTCTCTCTGTCAAATAAATAAATAAAATCTTAAAAAAAAATTAGAAAAAAAAATGATGCATAGGGGGAAATGGGAACAGAGAGAGAGAGAAAGAGAATCCCTATGTCCCCAGGAATCACTTATGCCTGACAGGAGCACACATATTTAGACAGAATTGGGACCCCTAAGAACCTAATAAAGAAGGAAATGAAGGCTAGAGAAGGACACAGAGGAGACAGCTGAAATTCATGAATCATGTTCTCAATGATTTGTCCTGCATTCCATAGTGTCAGCCTTTTCTTTGAAATTAGACATGGAAACTGCCAGCCAGGGGCCTTGACACAGAGGGGTAAATTGACTTCTCAGTGTGAAGTAAGATCACTAAGACAGAGAGGTGTTTCCCTACCACTCTTCCCTCTCCACCCATCCTCAATGCAGTTTAACAGATACGTATATTTTTTTTAAGACTGATTTATTTATTTGAGAGAAGTGGGGGGAGGGTGAGAAGGAAGGGAAGAGAATCTCCAGCAGGCTCCCCACTGAGCACAGAGCCCGACTTGGGGTTCCATCCCATGACCCTGAGATCATGACCCAAGTCGAAATCAAGAGTTGGATACTCAACCAACTGAGCCACTCAGGCACCCAACAGATATGTATCGACATCTGCCTGTGAACGGACTAGTGTGATGGAGTTTGGGGACATAAAAATAAACTAAATACTCTCTCCCTCTCAAGACATCACATTAGTAGAGCAGGGATAACTCATTCAGCCTGGAGGTGAGGACAGTCATGAGCTCAATCTTAGAGAATAAAATGAGAAAGAGATAATAGCACTACAGGCAGAGGTACAGAGACAAGAAACATTTAGTGTTCTGGAGTATATGGTCAAAGACAGGGAGTAGTCAGAAGTAATGCCAGAGCAGCAGGAATTGGGTCATGAAAGACCTTGAATGAAATGAAAGGCCACACCAAAAAGTTTCCATTTCATGTTGTAGGCATTGGAAAGTTGTATTAGTTTTTGAGAGATGCCATAACAAAGTACCACAGACTGGGGGGCTTAAACAACAGAAATCTATTTTCTTATGTTGTAGAGGCTAGAGGTCCAAGATCAAGGTATTGACAGGTTTGGTTTCTTCTGAGCCCTCTCGTTGGCTTGCAGATGGCTGTCTTCTCCCTCTGTCTTCACATGGTCTTCCCTCTGTGTCTGTGTCTACATTTACCCTTTTTATAAGGATACCAGTCAGATTGGATTAGGGTCCACTCTAATGGCCTCATTTTAACTTAATTACCTCTTTAAAGACCGTGTCTCCAAACACAATCACATTCAGAGGTACTAGAGGTTAGGATTTCAATATATGAATTTTTAGGGGACAGAATTCAGCCCATAAGAAGCCACTGAAGGATTTTAAGTAGAGAAGGGCATGAACAGATCTCTACTTCAGAAAAGTTACTGGTAATAGGGTGGAAGATGGACTGAGGGAGGATAAGACTATAAAGGTTATAAAGGCTTGTTAGGAGGCTTTTGGAGTTGTCCAAACAAGAGTTGATAAGGACTTGAATCAGAGAGCCTACTTTCAGACTGCTACCTGGTTAGAATATAAATCACCTTTGGATAGAGTAGCCTATGAGCAGTTGATGACTCTTCCCACTAGAACAAATTCTACTATGTAAGACGTTTTAGCACATTTGTTTTGAAGGAGAAGGGTAGGTAGAATGAGGTAGTTAGGAAGTCTCATGAAGGATTCCTCAAACTATGGTTTTATAAGGCTCCCTAAGTTTGGATCATATTCCTTTACTTGTCACTGTTTCTATTCCTATTCTTACTCTTGTTATGGAGATTTATTTTTTTAAAAGATTTATTTTTTGAGAGAGAGACAGCGAGAGAGGGAACACAAGCTGGGGGAGTGGGAGAGGGAGAAGCAGGCTTCCCGCTGAGCAGGGAGTCCGATGCGGGACTTCCATCCCAGGACTCTGGGATCATGACCTGAGCTGAAGGCAGACGCTTAACAACTGAGCCACCCAGGCGCCCCTGGAGATTTATTTTTGATGTGGGATAAAGACCACAAGTTGTAGAGTTGAACTCCTACTTGGAGCCTTAATTCTGGCAGTTACTAGGTGAGTAACCTTGGGAAAATCATTTTATCGGGCGCCGGGGTGGCTCAGTTGGTTAAGCGACTGCCTTCGGCTCAGGTCATGATCCTGGAGTCCCGGGATCGAGTCCCAATCAGGCTCCCTGCTCAGCGGGGAGTCTGCTTCTCCCTCTGACCCTCCCCCCTCTCATGCTCTCTCTCTCTCTCATTCTCTCTCTCAAATAAATAAAATCTTAAAAAAAAAGAAAATCATTTTATCACTCTGAAATTCAGTTCCTTTTATGTGAAATGGAGATGATAATAATATCTAGCTCACAGGTTTGTTGAAAGAATTAAATGAGATCATACATGAAAAGTGTTTTTGAAAGAGCTGTTCACTTGTTATTTATTCTACTTGGTACCTCAAAGGATATTTTTATGTCTATAGGTGGGAGTGGGAAGCAGAGATTCTTTACAAAGCATAGTTGTGGCTATGATTTATTGAGTTACCTGCTATGAGTTTAGATGTGAGCCCTAGAATATCTCTTTCTTCTGGAAGAGGATCCGCAGGTCATAGGAGTTGTTGGGTAGTAGTTATATCAATATCTGAGAAAAATATGACTCTTCTATGGGCTAGTGGATCTGATTACCAGGAAAAAAAGAAATGCAGTTTGATTTCAGTAAATGCTAGAATTTGGGGACGTGTTAAATATCACTAAAATAAAGGGAAGACCCCAAATATATAAAAGTAGAGAAAAAGAGGTGAGAGCCACAAGAGGGAGTATGAAAACAAAAGGCAAAATCAGAAAAGAAATTTTAAAAAAAGGAAAAAACAAAGACTTTCCCCAAAATGTCTCCTATTTCAGACTTCTTATTCATGTTTCATTTCATGATTAAAAGAACCTCAAGCATAGGGAAAAGAACTATTCTTTTTCATATCATTTATGTATGTGTCTGGTCAATGTGAACTCATTAATAATACTGTTGTTCACAAGAAACGATTCCTGGA
Organism: Zalophus californianus; assembly: GCF_009762305.2. Classification (NCBI taxonomy): domain Eukaryota; kingdom Metazoa; phylum Chordata; class Mammalia; order Carnivora; family Otariidae; genus Zalophus; species Zalophus californianus. The sequence continues at coordinate 115,522,926 of NC_045602.1, forward strand.
AATTTTGACTTGGGTTCATTTTTATATATAATAATTAATATTTCTGTGAATTATATACCTCATGCAATGAGGTTATATCAATATCTGAGAAAAATATGACTCTTCTATGGGCTATTTGGATCTGATTACCAGGAAAGAAAAAGAAATGCAGTTTCAAAGGGAAAGGGAAGGCAACAAATATACAAAAGCAGAGAAAAAGAGGTGAGAGCCACAAGAGGGAGTATGAAAACAAAAGGCAAAATCAGAAAAGAAATTAAAAAAAAAGGAAAAAACAAAGAATGTATATCCCTTGGTGTAAGATTTTATTTAAATTTTTTTAAAAAGGATTATTTACCCCAGGACAGACCCATGTCTCTGATAAAGGTTTTGAAGTGAATAAAGTTTTAAAAACTCAAAAACTAAAAAATAAAAAAGATAATTTAGTTGATTAAACATAATGCTTTTATTTTTTTATTTTTATTTTTTTTAAAGATGTATTTATTTGACAGAGAGAGACACAGTGAGAGAGGGAATACAAGCAGGGGGAGTGGGAGAGGGAGAGAAGCAGGCTTCCCGCAGAGCAGGGAGCCTGACACGGGGCTCGTGCCCCTGTAATAACTTTGTATGGTGACAGATGATAACTACTCTTACCATGGTGAGCATTTCATGATATATGTAGTTGTTGAATCACTATGTTATACACTGGAAACTAATATCATATTGTATGTCAACTATAATAATAATAATAAGAGAGCTATCATGATTAAACACATTGCCAACCACACAACAAGATAAAGGGCCAGGCTGTCTCCCTTTCCCCAACCCTCAGGCTCCTTTGTTTTAGAGATCTTGGTTGATTCTGACAACTGACCATTGGACCACTTGTTTTTTTTTAAACTCCCATTCTTGTGTTTTAAATTTACCAGTAATGCATGAGCCTATGAATTCTAAGCCCCTACCCAAGAAGACCCCAATAAAAGCAGAACCTCAGGCCAGTGTGCTCTCTCTCTAAGTATCACCTTGCTGTGTGGCCCTAGGTGTGCTGTATAATTTCCAGGTTCTATAAGTAATAAACTTTTATTTTTTCATAGTTTCCTGATGGTTGTTGCTGAAGGGCATTTTGCAATCATAATAAGAACCAGAAGGCCCATCCAACCACAACATTGGTTATTGACAGGATGAGACCAGCACAAAACAATCCTTAAGTTAACATCCCCACTCCCAATCTTTGTCCTCACCAGGGACAGAATTAGCCCTGGTCTCGTGGGTAGCTCTGTTTCAAATGTTAGCAGTTATTTTAGCCTTGACCACACCCCAGACACTTAGCAATTAGTCAGCATGAGCTATAAGGATGGGAGAAACAAAACAAGGATCTTTTTTAGTGAGCTTTACCTGAACGAGACTCCCAAGATCTGCCACACAAGCCTGCTTTGATGAACCTCACAATGAACTCTTTCCTGTCTCAGGGCTACAAACAAGTTGTTTCCTCTGCCTAGACTACTTTCTCTTCATTCTTCTCAGGACTAACTCTCACGCATCCTTCAGGATTCAGTTTAAATGTAATTTCCTCAGTCACCCACACTCAAGTTTCTACTGTTATTCTCATTCATAGCACTGTGTACTTTTCCTTCATAAAAATTATCACAATTTGTAATTTTATGTTGCTTACATGTTTATAATTTATTTACTATTTAACTCTCCCATATAAAGGTAAGCTCCATGAAGGCAGGTATTATGTCTGTTTGATTCACCCACTCTACACCTACCACCTGACAAAAAGCCCCATGTTCAATACATATCTGTTGAATGAATGAAAATGGATCTCTGGTCTCATCTGGTGACCAATTCTTTTTTTTTTTAAGTAGGCTCCATGCCCAGCATAGAGCCCAGTGTGGGGCCTGAACTCAGGACGTGAGATCAAGACCTAATGAGATCAAGGGTTGGATGCTCAACTGACGAAGCCACCCAGGCACCCCTCATCTGGTGACCAATTCTTGCCATGTTTTCTAGTTCATAAGAACTTGGTGGATTATCAAGGAAGATTGTTAGTATTCAGCTTCAAGTTTAATAGTTTTCTTATGTGAAAACATTTCAGACTTCTTTGAAGAAACATTCCCTCTGAGGTATGGTCTTTAAAAGCATTATGTTTAGGGGCACCTGGGTGGCTCAGTCAGTTAAGCGTCTGCCTTCAGCTCAGGTCATGATCCCAGGGTCCTGGGATGGAGTCCACATCGGGCTCCCTTCCCTCTACCTGCTGCTTCCCCTGCTTGTGCTTTCTCTCTCTGACAAATAAATAAAATCTTAAAAAAAAAAAACAAAAACAAAGTTATTACACTGTTATTGACTATATTCCCTATGCTGTACTTTCCATCCCATGACTTGTTTATTTTATAACTGGAAGGCTAATGAGTTTTAAATATGGTTTATAGACATTGAGCAGGCATCTGCTTTATCTGATCCCTTTTTTTTAAGATTTATTTATTTTAGAGAGAGAGTAAGCAAATGAGCAGGGGGAGGGGCAGAGGGAGAGAGAATCATGAAGCAGACTCCCTGCTGAACAGGGAGCTCAATGCGGGGCTCGATCGTAGGACCCCAAGATCATGACCTGAGCCAAAATCAAGAGTCAGCCGCTTAGCCAACTGAGCCACCAGGAGCCCCTCTGATCCCTTCTTAAAATTCAGATTCTAAAGAACCATCAGCTTTCTTTTTACCCAGACTTCTTCAACAAAACTGGAAAAGGTATTAATCTTTATACTTGGTGACTAATGACATACATTTGAGGTTGCTTCTTTTAATATTTGCATTTTAGCCAGCTTTTATAACTTTACACCTTTTTCCCCCAATATTGAGATCAGTGGCAAAAGAGATGTTAGAAATCAGAAAGTCATGGGGCACCTGGGTGGCTCCGTTGGTTGGGCATCTGCCTTTGGCTCAGGTCATGATCCCGGCATCCTGGGATCGAGCCCCGCATTGGGCTCCCTGCTTGGCGGGGGAGCCTGCTTCTCCCTCTCCTTCTGCCTGCCTGCCTGTCTGCCTACTTGTATCTCTCTCTCTCTCTCTCTGTCAAATAAATAAATAAAATCTTCAAAAAAAAGAAATCAGAAAGTCAAACCATAAAATTCCATATTCACCTTCTTCCCAGGCAGACCAAACTGGAACCCTCTAAACTTGGTCCCTAGAACCTTCTGGATCAGAGGAACATGTGTCTTCCTAGTCCTCTATATTTGTTGGCTTCTCTGCTTTCAGTGGCATGAGCAGTCTCCTCCAATGCCCTACCGGCTACTCCTCCAAGAAGAAAACCCAGGAAAATCTCTCCCTCCTCTGCTTTATATGTCCTTTCCCTCCCTCTGTCCAAGTCTCCCATGTCTATTTGGTGCTATTTTAATTAACATTTAATGACATGTTCATACCACAATCCTTTTTTTTAAGATTTTATTTATTTATTTTGAGAGAGAATGAAAGAGAGAGAGAGCACATGAGAGGGGGGAGGGTCAGAGGGAGAAGCAGACTCCCTGCTGAGCAGGGAGCCCGATGCGGGACTTGATCCTGGGACTCCAGGATCATGACCTGAGCCGAAGGCAGTCGCTTAACCAACTGAGCCACCCAGGCGTCCCATACCACAATCTTTCTTAGCTGGCATTCTGTAACAATATCTCTTTGCTACCTAGACTAATAAGGAGATCTTAAAAAAGAGCCTTGTTGGAATTAATCCTTTTTCCATACAACACTATTATAGTACCCATAGGCAATTAATTATGAATGCAGTCATATGACTTCAGCATGGATTTACACACACATCATGCTTTTATAATTATTTCCAAACAACCTCCTGTCCCAGTTTATACCAGAATCCCACATGTAGCTCTTCTAGTCACAGTAAAAATAGCAATTTCCCAAACTATATTCCATTACCATTGCTAACTTCTGGGTTTAAGTGCCCTCTCCAGAGCCTCTTGAACACCAATACTAACGTTCCACTTTGTTTTTTTTTTCTTTTTTTAAATTTAAAATCAATTAATTAACATATAGTGTCTTATTAGTTTCAGAGGTAGAGTTTAGTGATTCATCAGTTCCACATAATACCCCATGTTCCTTACATTGTGTGCCCTCCTTAATGCCCATCACCCAGTTACCCCATCCCCCCACCCACCTCCCCTCCAACAACTAAGGTTCCACTTTGAAATCTGCCTGCAAAATGTCCAACTTAACCCTTTCCTTCCCTGTCATACAACTTAACACATGTGTTCCCACCATACTCAGTCCCCTTTCAAGCCTTCTTTACAACTTTTTCTAAGAAAGCTTCTTTGTATCACCTAGGAGGCACAGAGCTTTATATATTTTGTTGTTTTTGTCACCTTCAAATATTAGGATAAATACCAGTTAGGACAAAAACCTAAGAGACCGTTATATTTTAATTATCTTAGCCCTAGACAGACTAGAATTAGTCACAATCTGTACATAAATCATGTATGACTGGGAGAGTAAAGTCTAGTTTTCGCATAAGAAGAGAGGCAGCAGAGAAAAGGATAGGATTTCGTCACATCCCTAAATTTAGGCTTCTTTTGCTAAAACTGCATAAAAGCATGTGTCAAGAGAACTCAGCCCATGATTGTCCTGGAAGTTGACAGCAGGGCTGCAGTTCATTCTGGGCAGCTCACGTCTGGGAATTACCATTGGAAAAATGTCTTTGTGCTTCTTTCTCACAGACATGTGCTTTAGAGGGGATTTGGATGGTGTAAAGTTTCTAAGCAAGTGGGGAAGGCCTAGAAACAAAACACTTTAAAGTGCAGATCATGTTTTTTTTCTCCTGATGTAGGGAATTCTATGAGATTTAAACTTTTTCCTTTCTGGAAGCTGGTACCACTTTTCTCCCTTGTAGAAAAGCTGCAGCTTTTTAAAAGATGAAGAAATTCACTTTGACTAGAAAACATCTGAGGAGAGAACAGCTGGTCTTCAAGGTAGGAAAAACATTGGTCAAATGTTCTTGTGCCTCCTGAGGGGTAACTGAGCATTTGACAATTTCCTCCTTTCTGCACCTGAGTCAAATAGGCATTAAAAGACAAACAATCCCCCCCCACCCTCAACCCCCACCCCCCACCCTGGCCCTGTCAAAGAAGGCCCAATAGAAAGGTTGGGTTTTTCTAAGCTGTCCTTGCTTGTCTTCCCTTCTCAGGCTTGCTGGAATTTGACTACTTTGGGGTTAAATGTAGTGGATGGAGTATAGGGGAACTTGAAGCTTCTACTATTAAACTCTTTTTAAATTTGCTCAGACAGACGAGGGACTCTTCTGTGAAAAAAAAAAAAATCCCTGCCAAGCTATCAAAAATGTGTAGTTTTAACTGAAAATAACCTAAGATGTGCAAGAAAAATATTTTCTTCTTCTGACTCATATAATGAGATATGAAAATCAAATCGATCCCTTAAGAAAGATGAGATTAGAATTGATAAGGTCATGGGGCACCTGGGTGGCTCAGTTGGTTAAGCAACTGCCTTCGGCTCAGGTCATGATCTCAGGGTCTTGGGATCGAGCCCCGCATCGGGGTCCCTGCTCGGCAGGAAGCCTGCTTCTCCCTTTCCCACTCCCCCTGCTTGTGTTCTCTCTCTCTCTGTCAAATAAATAAATAAAATCTTTAAAAAAAATAAAAATAAGAAAAGAATTGATAAAGTCATCACCTACAGATTTAGGAGGTAAGTGTTTTAGGGCTGGAACAAGGTTAGCACTTGGTCAGTGCAAGCAAGGCAAGGATTCAAGAATAAAGAGAACAATCCAGGGACTTCCTAGGCTATTTATTTATGAACTGAATTTTTGACCCTTCTCATTATTGGCTGCGCCCTACCCTTAAGGTTTGATCTTCCTTTTTCAGTCCTTTTAGAGTATGGTTCTGTTTCCTGAAGATCTACCAGGAATCCTAGTCAGACCCAATTCTGTTAGCCTAACAATATGAGGAGTTCAGAGGGTTAAGCATACTCACTGCTTGGGCTTGAATGAATGAATGGATGAATGTACAAGCAAATCAACAAGTCAATGAAAGTCATTCTACTAAGGAAAAACAAACAACTTTCTCTAAGGTCACCAGTGACTTCCAAATTGCTAAAATTGCTAAAAGACAATTTTCTGTCCTTATCATGCCTGACCTTTCTGGAACATTGGACACTACAGAATATTGTCTCCTTCTTGAAATTCCTCTGGTCTCTTGGCTTTAATGACAAGTCTGTCTTCACTCTCCTCATTCTTCTTCTCTGTGTACTTCTCAGTTTCCTTTACTGACTTCCTCCTCTGCGGCACCTGAAATGTTAGAATACTCCATACTTCTATTTTCCTCTCTCTCTCTCTCTCCTTTTTTTTTTTTTTTTTTTTAGTATGTGCTCCCTGGATGACCTAATCAATGGCTTCAGATTCTGTAGCTAGGGCACAGTGGTACAAGAGCACCTGGCTCTGGGGGTCCCAAATAGATCAGGTTCGGCCACACACTGCCGACAAAATCCAAAGACTGAGAAACAAGTGGTGGTAAAACAAGAAAGGAATTTATTTCAGTGAGGCCAGCACCTGAAGACAGTGGACTAATGTCTCAAAGACTGTCTCCAAAGTTCTGAAAATGCTTCCAGGTTTATATAAGGAAAATGTGGGACAGAAGTCAGTGGGTACACGCAGGTGGGCAGTGAAGGTCAAGTTGATCATTGTCTTGGGGTCAGTTATGAGTGAGTTTTGCTGGTTCACGGCAGTCCTTATTGCTTGAGGGGATAGGTTTGGTTCCCATCAGGGGACATTTTGCCCTCAGGGTCTTTTGCCTGATTAAGAGATAAGCTGGAGAGAAGAATTTAATCAATTAGAAAGTTTGCAGTCAAAATGGAGGTAGATAAAGTCCTCTTTCAACTGTGTACTCACGCTTCTGAAATCTCCACCTCTAATTCATTTATTCCCTCTGAGCATGAGATGGATATATACAGCTATCTATGCCCATACAGACCTCATCCTTAGTTATACCCTAAACCAATCTCCTTATCTCCCCTGCCCAGCTCCCAGTCTATGTGTTTGTTCATGAATCCCCCAACTTGGGGAATGACACCACCATTCAGACTGTCAGCATCCTCCATCCCTCCTTTTCTAATTGTTTATCAAGTCATGTTGATTTTATTTCCATGGTATGTTTTGACTCTAAATCCTGCTATTGGAGAGAAAACCCAGGTGGAGTTCAGCAATCTCCCTGAACTAAGATGAAGCTGGAGATCCAGGGAGGCCAAAGCAGCTAGAATTCACACAGCACAATTTTGAGAAGAGAAGAGGGCTACACAGAGACAGAGCACTCCAGAGGTCTACAGAGAATCTCCCTTGAGGCTTCAGCTAAATACCAATCAGAACAGGATTTGAGGAAACTATCTGAGGCTGGTTAAAGTACCACTGGAAAAGAGCCCAGAATAATCCTCAGAGTATCAGCTCCAATAAGATAAAATTCACAATGTCTGGCATCCAATAAAAGTTACCAGCATGCAAAGAAGCAGGCAAATATGATGCATAATGAGGGGAAAAATAATCAATATAAACAGATCAAGAATTGCACAGGAGTTAGAATTAGTAGACACATGTAACAGTTGTTATAGCTATATTCCATATGTTCAAGAAGTTAGAGGAAAGATCGAAAATGTTAAGTAGAGATATGGAAGATATTTTAAACTTTCAGAGATGAAAAAATATAATATTGGATATGAAAAATACATTAGATGGGATTAATATCAAAGTAGACATTATAGAAGCAAAGATTAAAAACTGGAATATATAGCAGTATAAACAATTCAAAATGAAACAGAGACAAAAGACTTAAAAGTAAAAAAGAATATCAGTGAGCTGTAGGACAACTTCAGGTGACCTAATATGTATATAATTTGAGTCCCCAAAGGAAAGGCAGTACAGAAAAAGTATATGAAGATATATTGACTGAAATTTTTCCAATTTGATTTAAACTATAAAGCCATAGAGCCAAGAGGTTTAATGAACCCTAAACACAGGAAACATGAAGAAAACTGTACCAAGGTGCATGGTGATAAAATTGCTTATACTTAGTGATAAAAGAGAAAGTGTTAAACCCTGTTCTCCATCCCCACTCCTTTAGGTTAGGCTCTCTTAATGTCTTAGATGGACTTTTACTATAACCTCCAACTAATTTCCCTACCTCAAATTTACTTCCATACTACTCTTCTCCTTTCACCATTATCAGAGAGTTCTTCATTGTTCCCTGAATAAAATCCAAATTTTGTAGTCTGGCAAATAAAGTCCCCCTTAGCATGGCAAATCTGACCCTTTTTTCTCTTTCCAACCTCAACATCTCCCCAAACTACATTTGCCTCTGTCCTCTAGCCACATGGAACTGTTTGTGGAAACATCTGTCCTGTCTCTGACCTCTGTGCCTTTGCATGTGCTGTTGCCTGTGCCTGGGAATGCCTTTCCTATACTTGGTTTATTAATCTGTGGTCCCCAGTAATCTATAAGCTTTTGGAAGGCAGGGACTGCCTTTCCTCTATGTAGTGCCTGCTACATAGCTCAAATACATATTTCCAGTGAATGAAATTATCATTTAAATTTTTATTTTTATTTAATAACAGCCCAACATTCTGGGAAATCTGTTGTTATGTACCTACACATTGAGACTGAAGAGAAACTATTTTTATTTTCAGAAGCCAGAAAAGTTTCCTCTGAATACAAGGTGTTGCAGGTTGTTGATAATTGTCTTTGGCTTCATTTAATTTTTAGCTCATTAAGGTTCACAGAAGATTTCAATTGACAATCGTGTTTAGAAGGAAGGCTATTATATCATTGAGCACCAATAATACTAATATGTCTATGAATGGCTGTATTTTCTGGATGTCTTAAATACACGGCAATTTCTTTTATGAATGAGCATCTAACGTGACCCATTTCCATGAAAAAGACAAATGCTCTTTTGATAAATGCCAGAGAAGAAAATTACTTTGAGTATATATATACTGCCTACAAACAATTTCAGCTCATGTCATGATCTCGGGGTTGTGACACTGAGCCCCACATCGGGCTCTGTGCTCACAGAGTCCACTTGAGATTCTCTCTCTCCCTCTCCCCCTAGCCCACTCATGCTCTCTCACACTCTCTCTTTCAAATAAATAAAATCTTTTTTTAAAAAAAGGTGGGAGGAGTGGTAGGGCAAGGGTGAAAAGAACAATAGAAAAGATGAGACTGAATTACTTAGCCAAAGTGTTTTATTTCCAGAAAGAAGGTAAGAATAGGAGAGAAATGTTGGGGCAAGATGCAACCAAGAGGTCTAGTAGAAGTGTAGGCTGTGAGCAGAGGGAGGAAATCTTAGGTTGAAAGGTAGGACTAGAAGAGATAGAAAGAATTTAGGGGAGTTTACTACTGGGGGTTCTCTTTTGATCTTAAAGGTAGTAGGCAGCTCTCTTTTTTTTGCCGCCATCCTGCTCTGTGTGGCTGGCTGCTTCTCGCCATGTCTTCTCACAAGACTTTCAGAATCAAGCGATTCCTGGCCAAGAAACAAAAGCAGAATCGTCCCATTCCCCAGTGGATTTGGATGAAAACTGGTAATAAGATCAGGTACAACTCCAAAAGGAGGCACTGGAGAAGAACCAAGCTGGGTCTGTAAGGCGTCACACGTCATGAGATGACACACCTAATTGGCATACATATTTAATTAAGCTGCGTGAAGATCAGGTGTTCTATCATTCTGTAAACATCCTTCCTACCTGGCCGTAGACTTGTCTTATCATGGAAATGATTTTTCTCTCTGACTATGCCTCTGCACCAGTAGGTTGGTTCAGTAATAAATGTGAGACCTCTCGGCTCTACTACTGCTGTGTTTCTGATTTGCAAAGTACTGAATTCCCCACCTGTCAGATCATGCACAGCACTGTCAGAACTTCCTGCAGTGATAGAAATGTCCCTTGACAAGCAAGTATGTAAAGTGTGGCTAGGGGGTGCCTGGGTGGCTCAGTGCCTTAGGCCCAGGTCATGATCTTAGGGTCCTGGGATCGGGCTCCCCACTGAGCAGGGTATCTGCTTGCCCCTCCCCTGGCTCGAGCTCTCTCTTCTCAAATAAATAAAATCTTTAAAAAAAAAAAAGGTAGTAGGCAATGTCATCTGCTGCAAATTAGGTGGGCAGGGGGCTTGAAGAGAGCAAGGAAAGTTTGTGATGTGGGACATGACTACTTATATTCAAAACATTGTATCTGATCTTCTGAAGAGCCTCTGTTGAAGACTTTAATCAGAGTTGAAAACAGCAGGAAATATATCCTAATAACTTTTACTCTTGCAAAAAAAAAAAAAAAATGTCTGCAGACTCTCTAGACAGATCCCTGCCTAATAAGATTTTGAGTATGGGGTTTTCTCTGTGCAGGGGAATGGGAAAAGACAATATATAGAGGAGTACAAATCATGAATATAGATAGAGCAAAATGAATGAGTGAGTTCTATTTAATTTTTTGATACATATTGAGATGATTATATAGTTTTGAATTACATAAATAAAGTTTCTTCTTAATTTTTTAACTTAAATTTTAGTTAGTTAACATACAGTGCAATATTGTTTTCTGCAGTAGAATTCGGTGATTAATCACTTACATACAACACCCAGTGCTCATCACAGCAAGTGCCCTCTTTAATATCCATCACCCACCTAGCCCATCCCCACCCACACATAAATAAAGTTTCTAATGTGGAACCATTCCTGTGTTAATATCCTTCTTGATCATGAAATTGAATTTGATTTCTTTGTATTTTATTTGGGATTTTTGCAACTGTGCTCATGGATAAGATTAGCCTGTAATTTTTTTTTCTTCTCTTACTGTCCTTGTTTTTTTTTTAGCTTAAAAGGGTTTGCTAGTCCTATAAGCTAGCATGATGTATCAACATGTTTAACAACTTTTTTTCACCATTGCTTCTTGCACTCCCCTATTTCCTTCTTGGTTTTGATTCTGGTTTGAGTACATTCCTTAATAGCTCTTTTAGTAAGAGTGTTTTGATGGTGAATGTTCTAAGTCTCGGTAGGTCTTAATTTTTTTTTAAGATTTTATTTATTTATTTATTTATTTATTTATTTATTTATTTATTTGACAGAGAGAGAGGGAGAGCGTGCGCTCGCACAAGCAGGCCGAGCTGCAGGCAGAGGGAGAGGGAGAAACAGACTCCCCACTGAGCAGGGAGCCTGACATGGGGCTCCATCCCAGCACCCTGGGATCATGACCTGAGCAGAAGGCAGACGCTTAACCGACTGAACCACCCAGGCGCCCCTCTGTAGGTCTTTAAATACATTTATTTTGCTTTTCCTTTTAAATTATAGTTTGTCTAGGTATAGACTTTTAGGTTTACCCTGTCCATGGACACCTCTGTATTTGATCAGTTCTAAACCCACTTTTATGTTAATTTCTCAGTTCACATTCCTGAACTACATAGATAGTATGAATTTGAAACACATGGTTAATGTAGTACATGCTTGGAGAAGTAGTTTCTCTGCAGTATCTATTTCCTATCCACAGTACTGGCTTATGAGCCATAATTTCCTTGCGACCCCAGGGTGCCAGAAATAGAGAGGGAAGTGTAGCTACTTTGGAAAACAGTTTGCAGCTTCTCAAAATGTTAAATGTAGAGTTACCATATGAACCAGCAATTCTACCCAAGAGAAATGAAAACACATGTTCACATAAAAACTACCCAAGTATATAGTTGATAGTTCTGCCATTAACTAGCTGAGTGAATCACATAATTGCTCTGGGTTAAAGTTTTTGTTTTAATATATAAAAAGAAATATATATATTAAATTATCTCAAAGAGCTCTTCCCATAATAAAGTTCTGTGAAGTGCAAACAGAAATAAAATTGGAGATGCCTTGCTTAGTAGAGGTCTCCCATAGTCCTGTGTGCTCAAGGATAGAAGATAGAAAGTATTTAGCATGCTTATTTATCTCATTTGTCCTTAGAGAACAAAGCCTCCCTGAAATATCTTTCACCAGAGGAGCTAGAAAGCTCCTTGGCTGGTGAAGGAAATGACACTGTTAACTCCAGAATACTGTCAGGACAGCTTTCAAGTCCAATGGGATGACTAAACAGTTTAGTAGAAGGAAGATAACTTAGAAAGGGAAGAAAATTCTTTTGTGTGCATCATGCTCTATGCTAATTACTTTATATAGCCATCTCATTTACTCTTTATGTATGATGTAGATTTATTGTCCCCATTTTTAAATGTAAATTTTTGGATAGAGGGAAAATTGAGGCTCACAGGGTTTAAGTGATTTGAAAGCCCATATTCTTATCATATCTTATCCCATCTCTGTACAGAGAGTCAAATTCTTCCATGGAACTTTTCCTACTCCTTCCATAGAAACTTCCTTGACCATTTTGCCCCACAAAAATTTCTTCTGCAGTTCTCTGGTGCATATTATCTATACAATCAGTCTCACACCTATAATTTTTTGCAATGTTGGTTATATTTGACTCATTTATTAATAAGTAAGCATTTATTGAATAGCCACCATGGAATCCCACTAGGCAGTAGGGATACACAGATGAATGACACAGTCCCTGCCTTCAGGAGTTAAAATCTAGTGGAGGAGACAACCCTGTTAGCAGTTTACTCACACCCCAGTCACTCTAATTCTGGCTCTCCCAGCCTGGAACATTCCCATTTTAGCTCTCAGGGGGAAAAAAAATTATATAGTGAGCCTGAAGTTAGCAAAACTGAGTTTTAAGGGAAAGGAGAATTTTAATTAATGAATTACATGTAGTAGCACACACTCCATTAGCATCAAGGACAAAACACAGAGGAGGTAATGATTGACTGAAAAACTTAAATTTTCCTACGCAAATCCCCCCGGGGCAGAGGGGATTTGAACCAAGCTCCCAGCCCCATGGCAGTTCCAAATGGCTGGTGTCACACTGTCTTAACCCAAACCACAGTAAGGGGAAAGGTCTTACTTATCACTTGCTGGTAACTAGGCATGGCTTCAGGAACAAGACTCTATTTCAGCCACTGTTCTAGCCAGTTATGCTACTAACAACATATTCCTAAGATAGTCTTCTTAAGGGCACCTGGGTGGCTCAGTCGTTAAGCGTCTGCCTTTGGCTCAGGTCATGATCCCAGGGTCCTGGGATTGAGTCCCGAGTTGGGCTCCCTGCTCAGCAGGAGGCCTGCTTCTTCCTCTCCCACTCCCCCTGCTTGTGTTCCTTCTTCCGCTGTCTCTCTCTCTCTCTCTCTCTGTCAAATAAATAAAGTCTTAAAAAAAAAAAGATAGTCTTCTTAAGTGCAATAACTTTCTAGTAGATGGTGAAGGTCCTCAGATAAAAGTTATGTGAGCAAAGTCTGATACATATAAAAGATTCTGCCAGGGGCACCTGGTGGCTCAGTCAGTTAAGCATCTGGCTCTTGATTTAGTCTCAGATTATGATCTCAGGGTCCTGGAATCGAGCCCCACGGGGCTCTGTACTTAGTGGGGAGTCTGCTTGAAGATTTTTTTCTCTCTCCCTCTGCTCCCCCCCCCACGTGCACTCTCTCACTCTCTCTCTAAAATAAATAAATAAATATTTTTAAAAAATATTTTAAAACTGAGAAAAAAAAAGGAAAGAAAAAAAAAGAAAATAGGGGCGCCTGGGTGGCGCAGTTGGTAAAGCGACTGCCTTCGGCTCAGGTCATGATCCTGGAGTCCCAGGATCGAGTCCCGCATCGGGCTCCCTGCTCAGCAGGGAGTCTGCTTCTCCCTCTGACCCTCTTCCCTCTCGTGCTGTCTCTCTATCTCATTCTCTCTCTCAAATAAATAAATAAAATCTATAAAAAAAAAAAAGAAAAAAAAGAAAAAAAAAAAGAAAAAAAGAAAATATTCCCCCCAGCTTTGGTTTCTTCCTGGTTCTTTTAGTCAGTCTGGATCTTGCTCTCTAGCAATTTTAAGTTGCATTATTTTTCCTTCAGTTTCATGTTCTAGGATACTGAGTCAATCCAATTTAATGAGTGCCTTCGATGTGCAAAGCAATATGGTAGATACTTAAAGGAAATAAACATGAGTAAGAGGATTCCTGCTTCAAAGAGTTGTGAGTCATGTAAATAATTGTCTAGAATATGGACCTGGTAATGTCATGTTCTTGTGACAAGTACTTTTGCTCTCAAGAGCCTTATATATGAGCCAGATATATGACCTCATACATTCCACCCTATACTGTAAGATAAAAATCACTCTGTCTTCAGGGTTCTGGGCTGGGCTATGTTAATGAGTCGTGGTCTTGCCTACTAATAGGCTTGTCCCAGAAATGAACATTGCGAGCATTTTCTGAAGTGGAGCTAAATTCAGACAGAGTATCTCTTGGTCTTACCATTGTAATCTGAGAAAGAGAGAGACCAATCCTTGTTATTTTCTAGGGTATTCACCCCATATCCTTCCTAGAAGTGCCCTCGAGGACTATTTCAGCCCAAGCCTTATACCACCTATGAAGCAAGAGGTGAGGCAGATGAATAGATTCTCTCTAAAATGTAGAAGGTAGGGTTAAAGGAACTGGAATTTACTGAGCACCTACCATGTATTACACATATCATATCTCATTTAAAGTTCACATTAAGGAAGTCCCTATTTTACATCTGGGAAAGCTGAGGTGCAAAGAGGTTAAATAACTTGTTAGGTTCACATAGCTAGTAAGTGGTATTGATTCAACTTGGAGAATGGCACTGGATGAAGTCCTAATTAAGAAATCTATTGGGGGCACCTGGCTGGCTCAGTCAGTAGAGCATGCAACTCTTGATCTTGGGGTCATGGGTTGAAGCCCTATGTCGGGCATAGACCTTACAAGAAAGAAAGAAGGAAAGAGAGGAAGGAAGGAAGGAAAGGAGGGAGGTAGGGCTGGGAAGGGGAAGGGATGAAAGGAAGGAATCTGTTGGTTTCTGGCTGTACCAGGGCTCTGTCATGGCTAAGTGATGTTTCAAATTATCAAACTGCTCCAAAGCCATGCACAAGAAGCCCCTATACAGCAGGCTCAACTTCAGGGAGACCCAGACAATGCCTGAAATTCAATTGCACCAAATCCTTTTGGTGTCCAAAATTAAGTTTTGTGCATTTTAATTTCAGGCTGCTTCCATATTAGAAATGTGATAGAAAAGTAGCCTTAAAGCAAAATAACTCACACCAGGGAAACCCTTGCTGAGTTGTAACACCCTGGGAGGTAGAGGTCCTTGAGGCAGAGGAAGCCATGGAGCAGGAGAATATAGAGGCCCCTTGGCTCTGAGAGTGCTGAAGATCTGGGAGGCCAGATAAAGTGGTTTGAGGGGTGGCACCACAGCTTGAGGTTATTTGCAGCTCAGGGTTGCATAAAAAGGAGTGGGAAGACGGGGATAGCTTTGGTCGGGCTCCCGAAGTCACCGAACCAAAGCTTGGTCTCTGAGTTCACTGATCTTTCCCACTCAGCAATTTCTACAGGTAAGTCCAAAGGAGGATTGCTTCGGGAATCTGACAATGTAACTCTCCTCTGTTGATAGAAGGATTTCATCACCAAAATCAGAGAGAAAATGGGCCGATGGTGATGACATGATTTACTAATGGGGTCAGCCTATTTTTCTGCAAGGAACTTGGCAGGAATTCTCTAAAACAATAGACAACCTCCAAATCCCTTATATCTAACTTTGAGATTTGGGGTGGCATTTGGCAGCAGTAAGGTTTCTTATTACGTTTAACTTGGGTTAAAAATAAAAATGTGTAGTCTTTGGGAATGCACTGATTGATGCATGAGAGGAACAAAGAGGGACAAATTGGTTGTTTAGATATTGCCATCAATGATCCACAATGAGAAGGGGAGTCATAAATAAATAATTCTAGCCACAGAAGTTGGTTCTTTGTTAGAATCTGGGCACAGAGCCTTAGCACTAAACTAGGGTGGGCAGAAAGATTCATTGGCCAGATTTCTGAAATCTTTTCCATAGCTAGTTTATACCCTTTCAGAGAGGGGTTTATTTTCAATCTGTTTTCCTTTGGCACCTAAAGTCCCTTCTCAGAAGAAAATTAAATTCCCTGCTCCAGACTAGGACAAAGTATGTAAGGTTTGTCGGTTTCATCTCTGTCTACAGGCCTAATAACTTTAAGGTGGACTTCCTCAGGGCTGAGTGTCTAATGACGGTATTTTCACCTTTCTCTTAGGATGGGCTTGAATTTCCCAAACTGACTTTGAAAGACTCAGGTATTTTATTTTATAAAGAGTAGTTACAGATTTTATCTATCCATCACTCATGTTATCTACGCAAAATCAAGAAAATACACTTGAATGGATACAAACTTAGGGTACCAGTCTCTTATGTATGGCAGATAAGGAGTGTTCCTTGATGATTTAAATGCAAGACACACCTGGAACACTTCATTATGAGAGGGAACCTACTTTGAAGTTATTTCACCACTTGAAAATGGGACAAGACCATTGCAAGAGTAAAGAAAGTTATTTATCAAAAGCCAGGTCTCCAAGTTCAAAAGAGGAGAAAGAATTATTCTTTTCAAGGTTCAGTCCTTAGAACCGATTCTACATTGCTGGTTTATGGCATTTCCATACCTTGCTTAGACTTTAGGCTGAGCCTGTATCGGTTGGAGGTGGGAGATAAGGGAGTACCTTTCAGAAAACCTGTCTACCTCTTGGGCTCCTAGGGTCCTATTTGCACAATTTGTCCGAATAATACCATTTTGTTCAGTCAGTCAGCTCCAGGTATCTATTGAGCATCTATTATGGATGCCATCCTATCCTAGGTGCCAGAGATGATACAAAAATAAATTTTAGAAAATTTACAAAATGTTGTAAAAGGGTTTATACAAACTTGTAAAGGACGTGAAGTTGGCCTTTGAAGATTCTCTACTTGGTTTTGTTGATTTACTTTTAGTATCTAATAGCCTCAGTTTTAGCTCCCACATCCCATGCCTGATTTACTCTCACGCATCAAAACCTTGTTTCCAAAAGTTTAGGGCATGTACCAGTGATAGGATAGTATATGAGATGACATTGAGTTATATGGAACATAATTTTAGGTGGTAAATGGACAAGCATAAAATAACAAAGAGTCATATCATGAGAAAGTAATTCCCTTTGCAGTCCTCTTTCAAGCCTGAATTACACGTGGAAGAAATTCTCATTTGGGCCTAATATGTCAGGAACATAATCTAACACTTATTAGTCTCCTTTTCAACCAAAAAAATAGACCTCAAACCTTGAGGTTTTTGTTTGTTTGTTTGTTTTCATCTGACAACAGTAGCTATTTAGAATTTAACAACACTGCTTTATTCATTTTCTTTCCTAGGATTATATTCTTTTCATGACAAGTGAACTGATACGATATAAATGTTCCTCTCCCATAGCTTGCAGCCCTTCCTCAGCTGGGGCTGGTGGACTGCTGCCTTTAGGACACATAGAAGCAGTCAGACTACCTCTGCTTCTGGAGACAAGCTACTGCAGAGCTTCTGTCAGCTCTGCCACTGTCCCTCCACAGCCTTTCTAACTCAGAGTCACAGGCCAGCTCTGTTCCCAACCAGGAGTCTAGGCAAGAGTTTCAAGACCCTTTAGGATCCTACTCTGTCATGTTAACCCAGAGCTTCGAGTCAATAGCTGGGAATTTCCTCTGTGACAGTGTCGGGGGAAGTGCTGGTCCCACATCCTGCCCATCCAATGGATTGAATCTGTTACAGCCTTGGCATCATCACAATCACCCCTGACTTTACCAGTTGCTTTACAGAACTCCCCAGATGAGAACTGAGTAAGGTATAGATGTGAAAGCAGTTAGTAAACTCCAAAGCCCCAGAAAAATGTAAG
Organism: Zalophus californianus; assembly: GCF_009762305.2. Classification (NCBI taxonomy): domain Eukaryota; kingdom Metazoa; phylum Chordata; class Mammalia; order Carnivora; family Otariidae; genus Zalophus; species Zalophus californianus. Next base: position 115,540,695 of record NC_045602.1, read on the forward strand.
ACAGTACTACCAAAGGTTTCCTTGTCCAGAGTTTAGTCCTTGGATCTCTGTCCTTTTCTTTATTCCTGTTCTCCTTGGGCAATTTCATCTGTTCCCCAGGTTTTAATTTTGATCATTATGCAAGTAACACCCAAAATCTGCATGTCTAGCTTATTATCTCTCCCAAAAACTTTAGCTTTTATTTCTAACAGATTCCCAGATATCTCTATTTCAGTGTATCCCAGAGATACATTAGAGCAAACAGAACTCAACTCCTTCCTCACTAAGCCCTGCTCTTCCATTGGAATTTAGCATCTAATTGGCAATACCATCAGCCACACAGTCACCTGAGCTAGATATTGGAGAGCCTTCCTTGATTTTTCCTTTGCTTCATCTCCTTCATCCAAGGCCCTTAGAACTGTTGTTTCCTCCCCAAACTCACTAATTCAGGTGCTTATTTTTCTTTCTCCTATATGGTTCTGCTTTAAGTTAGATTATTTTCTCTGGTCTCCTTGTCTCCAGATGTGTTCCGTCAGTCTCCCCTCCATAACCTCCGCTCATGTATTTGTAAAATTAAATCTGACCATATGTATCGCCTATTTAAAACCTTTCAGCGACTCTACGGGATTTGATCCAGGCTCCTTGATCTAATATGTGTAAGGCCCTTCCTGTCTGCTTCTTCTGACCCTTAGGGCCCCTCCTGCCCCCACCTTTGTTTCTCTCATCATCATCTTTGCTACTGCTGGCCTTTCTGTCTTAAATGTGGTCTCCTTTTGTTGTCAACCCCCTGTCCCCACATAGATAACACTATTCATCATTTAAGATTCAGCTCAGACATCACTTCTTCCAGGAAGGAAGTCTTCCCTGATTAGTCCCATCCCCTGGTCCATTAGGTGCTTACATATCTTTTACATACCTCTATCAAGGCACAGACCTCATTTATTATTGTTATTTACGATTTATTATAATTACATTATACTTATATGTCTCTTTTCCTGAACTGTAAGCTCTTTGCAGATGGAGACAATGTCTTTACATCCTCCATTTCTAGTATAGTGCATAGCATAAACTAAGTCCCCAATAATTCTTTGAATGATTGAATGTCAGAAAGGTTTAAAAAATATCTTTAATAAACTAGAGGGTATTATGCTAAGCGAAGTAAGTCAGTCAGAGAAAGACATGTATCATATGATCTCACTGATATGAGGAATTCTTAATCTTAGGAAACAAACTGAGGGTTGCCGGAGTGGTGGGGGGTGGAAGGGATGGGGTGGCTGGGTGATAGACACTGGGGAGGGTATGTGCCACGGTGAGCACTGTGAATTGTGTAAGACTGATGAATCACAGACCTGTACCTCTGAAACAAATAATACATTATATGTTAAACAAATAAAAAAAGAAGATAGTAGGAAGGGAAAAATGAAGGGGGGGAATCGGAGGGGGAGACGAACCATGAGAGACTATGGACTCTGAGAAACAAACTGAGGGTTCTAGAGGGGAGGGGGTGGGGGGATGGGTTAGTCTGGTGATGGGTATTAAGGAGGGCACATATTGAATGGAGCACTGGGTGTTATATGCAAACAATGAATCATGGAACACTACATGAAAAACTAATGATGTAATGTATGGTGATTAACATAATAAAATAAAATTTAAAAAAAAAACAAAAAAACCTTTAATAGTAGAAACAGAAAAATTATTTTAGCTAAACCTCAGTTACCTGATGTTCTCTTGCCCCAAATCTCTGAGCATTTTAGCTAGTGAACTGAATTGATTTTTCTGAATATATTGTGCCAAAATTACATAGTAACATTGCAAAAAGACATTTCTTTGACATTTCAGTGCCCAATTTGGTGATTACAGATCTCTTGGCTTCTCCCCGTCTCCCCTTGTCTCCACACTACTGGGTCGCCAAAGAGCTGGAAGAGTCACATATATCTCAGATATTCTTCTCCCCAAACCAAATGGGAGGCAGAGCTCTGGTGTGGTCACCTGGGGGCAGTGCAGACTTGCAGATGGGTTTCACAGCTGAGCCTGGGGAGCCCCAGTCCTGAGCAATCCCAGTCTTGCGTGCCACTCTACCCAGCAACCTTTCCTCCCACTTCCAGGGGATGTCCTTGGTCAAGTCTACTTTTGACTCAGGCTCCCATTGAATTGGTAAGAGAGGGACCAGACCGGAATAGGCATTTTCACAGAGCAGCATGCCCACCCATACACACATATCCTGGAACACTTCCAGCTTCCAACTCCTGAGAGGCAGGTTAACAAATCAAATTGGAGGTTTCTTTGAGCCAAGAAACCTAAATACTTTAAAGGAAGGGGTGAAGGCTGGTGTTAAACACTGTTAACAGGTAAAGATTTGTTCCATGACATACGGGTCACATTCCTTTAGTGTTCTAGATTAAATATCCTTTGTTCCCATCCACCAATGGATATAAAATCCAACCTTGGTCCTTTTTCAGGGGCTTATGGGTATTTGGGGAAACTCTTTAATCAGTGCCTGCCACCCTTGGAACTCTTTGTCCAGGACAATTGTCTATTCTAGGACCTTTTCTCTAAGTCTAGCTGGCATGGAGACTTGTGCCGAGGCTCCCAAATAGCAGTGCTTTTGCTCACCTCCCTGAGCACTCAGTCCTCCCCATTCAAGGTTCTGCCATGCCAGGGACCTGTGGGAGAGTGGGAGCAGGGCCTGGCTGTACAAGAAGACCGCCATACCCTTTAGCACCATTCCCTCCAGAGCCAAGCTCAGGAGATTCTCTCTCCTCTGCCCTCCTCTAATCCTAAAAGCACCTCCTTCTCTCAGTAAAAATAGCTTTGTCACCGCTGAGACTCTAGGCTGATTTCAGAAACAAAAGCCTGTTGAATTTGTTTGTTTTCCAGAGGTGAGAAAAGTCCTGATCTCCAGAACAAAAGGCCCTGGTCACTCTTCTGGGGTGGGAAGTGTAGAGAAAGGTAGGAATGATTCACTCTTTCACAAAGAAAAAATTGGCTGATATCACAGAAAATAAGACCATCAATTCCTCAAGCAGGTTAGCCCGTCAAACACTGAAAAACAGCCTACCTCGTACCTTGTTCCCAGAGTGTGGGGCATCTCCAGGAAGAGGTAGTAGGCCAAACTGGTGGTGGAGATGCATACTGATACCATACCAGCCACTGAGGGGTGTTTCAGGTTGGAAGTAAGCAGCAGATGGCTCTGCCATCTTCTGCTATGTCCTGGATTAACTGGGGAGGGTGGCGCTGGTACTCCTAGGTTCCAATTCCTGGGAGGTGGTCTGGTTTAGGCCTTCTCATTTCCTGATCTGAGGAAAGAGTTTGAAGAACCCATGAAATAATTACCCCAAGATCACATCTAACCCTTGAATAACGAGCTGGATAATGGAATAATAGAAGAGAGCCTCCCTGATCACTGATTTCTTTTGCATAAATTTTTATCTTAATAATTCATTTAAATATTGTTATTTTAATTACTAAGATTTTTGGGACCCCCTTAAGTTTTAAAGATTTTTTTTATTTTTAAGTAATCTCTACACTCAATGTGGGGCTCAAGCTCATAACCCTGAGATCAAAAGTCATGTGTTCCACCAACTGAGCCAGCCAGGCACCCCAACATCCCCTTAAATCTTAGACCTTTGATGCATGTCTTGCTTATCTCACCCTAGTCTGTCCATTGACAGCTACCCCTGCCTTAGCTACCTGGAGCCCTTATAGTTCAAGGGAGGTGGGGAGTAGCCTGGGCCTAGCTACGTGTGAGACCCTTGGTGGGACAAAACCATCTCACCCTGGCCTTGGGTCAGAGTTGGGGGCTCAATATCCTGGCCTAGCTCTTCTCCCAGACCCTCAGCTGGACTGTATTTGAGGCTACACCTGTGAGGTGCATTGAGACCTCTGGGCGTCAAGCCAAGAGTTCTTTGATTGATTTCTGTCATAGATGGAGAGAACTTGCTAACACACCACCACTCATCAGGGGTCACGTAAGATCACTCCAGAATCTGGGTTGTTCTGATATGACTAAATCCATATTCTTTAGCATGGCCCAGAATAAGACCAGCCCTTCACCATTTCATCCATGTTTCTAGCCTTATCTCTAGCCATTTTACCATGTACACTCTGTTCTCATCTCAGGGAACAATTTGGTCTGCCTACTGTTTTCCAGGCATAACAAGTACTTTCAAGACTCCACACCTTTGCTCGTGCTGTTCCCTTGCCTGGAATACCCTTTTTTTCTCTGCCTGATGAATTATTTACTTATCTTCAAGGCCCAAATCATATGCTATCTCCTCTGTAATTTTCCCTGAATGTTCCCTTTACTGAATTCCATAACACTCCTGATAGACTTTGCCCTATTTTCATGTAGCTATTTCTTCTGTGTCTCCTTATCAGTGGTGAATTCAAGGAAATGGCTTGAGAACTCAAAGAAGAGCAACTCCTGATTTTACTTCCTCTCCCCTTCCTCTTTCAACCTATGAGTTCATTCACCTTTGTATCAGTAGCTCTTAGTACACAGGAAGTACTTAACAAAGGTTTGTTGACTATAATGAAAGCTGGAAGGCATCAGACAAAATGTGGTTGTTCTTTTATATTCACTTTCTATTTCCCCTTCTCAGAAGATTGGTTACTGGTCCCAATTTCCTCTCCTGATCACTTCTGTTCTTTCTAGCCATATGCATACCATTTCAATTTTACTTAGCTTTCCTTGGCTAGCTCTTCCAGTCCTAACACTCCACTCATTTATTCATATATTATTGTTCGGCATATATTGATTGAAGATCCACTGCTCTGCAGGCACTATTCTAGGCACTGAAGATGCAGCAGTGAACAAGATAGATGGGATATTTTCATGGAGCTTACATTATGGTTGTATAACTCAAACCAAAACAAGTAAACAAACAAGATACAGGTATACCATGGGGATATTGAAGGTTTGGTTTCAGTCTACCATGATAAATGAGTATCTCAGAGTAAGTCAAATGAATTTTTTGGTTTCAACCATAATGTAAAATAACTATACTGTAGTCTATTAAGTGTGTGTTTTATCTAAAAAAACATGTACATACAGTAATTAAAAGACATTTTGTTGCTAAAAGAATGCTAACCATCATGGGAGCTTTCAGTTAGTTGGTCCTGATCTTTTTACTAGTGTAAGGTCTTGCCTTGATGTTGATGGCTGCTATCTGACCAGGGTGGTGGTTGCTGAAGGTTGGGGTGATTGTGGCAGTTTCTTAAAATAAGACAACAATGAAGTTTGCCAAAACAATTGACTCTTCCTTTCACAATTTCTCTGTAGCATGCAGTGCTTTTTGATAGCATTTTACTCACAGAACTTCTTTCAAAATTGGAATCAATCCTCTCAAACCCTGCCACTGCTTTATCAACCAAGTTCATGTGATATTCTAAGTTCTTTGTTGTCATTTCAACAATCTTCAGATCATCTTCACCAGGAGTAGTTTCCATCTCAAGTAACCTCTTTCTTTACTCATCTGTAAGAAGCAACTCCTCATCCATGTAAGTTTCATCACGGGATTGCAGCAATCCAGTCACACCTTCAGTTCCACTTCTTATTCTTTTGCTATTTCCACCACATCTGCAGTTACTTCCTCCACTCAAGTCTTGAACCCCTCAAACCCTGAGGGTTGGAGCCAACTTCTTTCAAACCCCTGTTAATGTTGATATTGTGACCTCTTCCCATGAATCACAAATGTTCTTAATGGCATCTAAAATGGTTAATCCTTTCCAGAAGGTTATTAATTTGCCCAGATCTATCCGAGCAGAGGGATCACTATCTATAGCAGTTACAGTCTTATGAAGTGTATTTTTTAAATAATAAGACTTGAAAGTCAAAATTACTCCCTGATCCATGGGCTGCAGAAGGATGCTGTGTTAGCAGGCATGAAAACAACATTAATCTTGTATATCTCCATCAGAGCTCCTGGGTGATCAGGTGCCTCGTCAATGAGCAATAATATTTTGAAAGAAATCTTTTTTCTGAGGAGTAGGTCTCAATGGTGGGCTTTAAATATTCAATAAATTGGGATGCCTGTGTGGCTCACTTGGTTAAGCGTCTGCCTTTGGCTCAGGTCATGATCCCAGGGTCCTGGAATCGAGTCCCGCATCAGGCTTCCTGCTCAGTGGGGAGCCTGCTTCTTCCTCTCCCTGCTGCTCCCCCTGCTTGTGCTCGCTCGCTCTGTCTGACAAATAAATAAATCTTTAAAAAAATAAAATAAATATTCAATAAATCTCGTAAATAGATGTGCTGTCATCCAGGTTTGTTGTTCCGTTCATAGAGCACAGACAGAGTAAATTTAGCATAATTTTTTTTTAGGATTTTATTTTATTTACTTGACACACAGAGAGAGAGAGAGAGCACAAGTAGGCAGAGCAGCAGGCAGAGGGAGAAGCACGCTCCCTGCTCAGCAGGACTCGATCCCAGGACCCTTGGATCATGACCTGAGCTGAAGGCAGATGCTTAACTGACTGAGCCACCCAGGTGTACCAACTTAGCATAATTCTTAAGGGCCCCAGGATTTTTAGAATGGTCAGTGAGCACTGGCTTCAACTTAAAGTCACCAGCTGCATTAGCCCCTAGCACAAAAGTCAGCCTGTCCTTTGAAGCTTTAAAGCCAGGCATTAACTTCTCCTCTCTAGCTATGAAAATCCTAGATGGCACCTTCTTCCAATATAAGGCCATCTCATCTAAAATCTGTTGTTTACTGTAGCCACCTTCATGAATTATCTTAGCCAGATCTTGTGGATAACTTCCTTTAGCTTCTCATCACTCACTGCTTCACCCTGCACTTTCATGTTATGAAGACACCTGTTTTCCTTAAACCTTTTGAACAAACCACTACTCACTTTGAACTTTTCTTCTGCAGCTTCCTCACCTTTCTCAGCCTTCAGTGAATTGAAGAGAGTTAGAGCCTTGCTATGGATTAGATTTTGGCTTAAGGGAATATTGTAGTTGGTTTGATCTTCTATCCAGACCGCTAAAACGGTCTCCATGTCAACAATAAGGCTGCTTTGCTTTCGTATCATTTCTGTGTTCACTGAAATAGCACTTTTAATTTCCTTCAAGAACTTTTCCTTTGTACTCACAACTGTTTGATGCAAGAGATCTAGCTTTTGGCCTATCTCAGCTTTTTTTTTTTTTTAAGATTTTTATTTATTTGAGAGGAGTGAAAGCAAGAGAGATCACAGAGAGAGAGGGAGAGGGAGAAGCAGAAAAACCACTGAGCTGAGAGCCAGAAGCTGGCTCGATCCCAGGACCCCAAGGTCATGACCTGAGCCTAAGGCAGACACTTAACCGACTGAGCCACCCAGGCACCCCCTATCTCAGCTTTTGATGTGCCTTTCTCACTAAGCTAAATCATTTCTAGCTTTTGATTTCAAGTGAGACACATGCGATTCTTCCTTTCACTTGAGCACTTAGAGGCCACTGTAGGGTTATTAATTGGCCCAATTTCCATATTGTTGTGTCTCAGAGAATAGGGAGGCCTGAGGAGAGGGAAAGAGATGAGGGAACAGCCTGATGGTGGAACAGTCAGAACACACACATTTATCAATTAAGTTTGCCACCTTATATGAGCATGGTTGGTGGCACCTCAAAACAATTACAACAGCAAAGATCAGTGAACACAGATCACCATAACAAATATAATAATAATGAAAAAGTTTGAAATATTGTGAGAATTACCAAAATGTGACACAGAGTCACAAAGTAAGCAAATGCTGTTGGAAAAATGGCACCAATAAACTTGCTCAATGCAGGTTGCCACAAATCTTCAACTTGTAAAAAATGTAATATCTGCAAAGCACAACGAAGTGAAGCACAATAAAATGGGGTATGTCTGTAATATCAAATAATGATGAGTTCTAGGAAGGAAATAAATGATATGATAGGGAGTGAAGGAGGGATCACCTGAGAGAGGTTGGTTAGGTAAGCCCTCTCTGAGAAGGAGACACTGAAATCTGGAGGACAAGAAGGAGATAACTAACAAAATATAGGAGATGCTTGAAGACTTTGCTAAGTCAAAAAAAAAAGGAGATAACTCTATGGGGATCTGCTTTAAAAAGCATTCCAAGTGGAAAGGTCAGCAAATGCATGGGTCCAGAAACAAGACCAAAAGACTAATAACTATAAAGCATTATATAAACAAACAAAATGTTACTTCTGGGTTTTTCTTAGCCTGTCACCATCCCCTCACCCCTTTCACATAGAGTATCTTTGATCACTTCTGAGAAGTGATTAACTTCCCCTAACCTTCACCTTCCTTACCACTCAAATCACAGAATTTTCTTCCACTGACCCCCATGGAAGCTCATCTGAAGTTAATCTGACTGCAGCTGTTTTTGCTAACTGAAACACCAATTTGTGGGATTAGAATCTTTGTGTGGTTCCTTATGTCAGACAATACTTCCCTTCCCTATCTTTTCCAGAAGGACTAGGTCCTGCTCTCCCATCTCTAGGGAGGGTCATCTCATCAGAAGACTCAGATGGAAATCTGGGGGGAAAGTCAGTTCTCTGGACAGATACCCAAAGGTAGCTAAATTGGAGTCCACCTCTTTGACTCCCAGGAATGTCTCCCCACCTCTACAGCCATTCTGGGCACCCCTCCTCCACACTGCATGTTACCATCCATTGGGCTTTTGTGCCCAGCTGGTGAGAGTCCAAAAGAGCTGGCATCCTCTCTTAAATGCCAGAGCAGCTACTTAAAGAGTCCAGAGGGCTTCCCGCCGCCAGAGAGACATGAAATGCTCTTGGTAAGTCAGAAGCCAGAATCAGAACCATATGGTTTGCTTTGCAGTAAAGATCACAGGGCCTGAAAAACTAGAGGAAGGGGGGGCCAGCCAAGGGACAAGCTTTTTGGGTAAGGGGGAGGCACCTACCCTAATCCCAGCAGCCCTGTACTCAAAAGTATAGCCCTCCTGCCAAGGAGGTAACTCTATGGGGATCTGCTTTAAAAACATTCCAAGTGGAAAGGTCAGCAGATGCATGGGTTCCAGAAACAAGACCAAAAGACTAATAACTATAAAGCATTATATATATTTATTATTTATCAAATAATAAAGGATGGAAGATTGGGACTACTACTGCCTAGAACATCAGGATTCCCTAAAAGCCTCCTGACCAGATACCCCCCAAATGGAAACTGTCCCTATTTGCTCTTGTCTCTAATGAACGGACATAACCCACATCTTAAAAATATTTAAGAAGCAGCTTGCTTACATGTATCTAAATAGATTCGGCTTGTCTAAGAGGGGGTCTTAGATTTCTCCAAGCTGCTCCTGAAGGAGAATCCGCAAGTATTAAAAAGAAATTCATGCTAATAGCCCCTTCTACAAGGGTAGACTACATGGACCCAGTGTGGCAAGCCTGGATTTGGATCTGCTTAGGACTTTAAATGTGAGGGCTTGTGTTAGTTCCAGTGGGTTCCTGTCCTTACTCACTTATGTGAGCAGGGATTATTTATGGACAAACTGGGGAGGAGATGCTGCATGCTCGGAACTGGGGTAGCTAGCAGTGGCTTTTCCTTTGCAGACCAAGACCAGGGCACCTGAGGAAAGGTTGAATCCTAATTCTCACTGTCCACCCACTACCTCCCTGTTTCCCACCCAACACACAGCTTCAGTGACTCCATGCAAAAAGCAGCATTGGTGGGCAAAGATCTATGTTCACATGTCCCCATGTGCATGCAGAAGAGTTTGGGGCAGATGCCTTTGCTTTAGCACCCAGGATGACCTATAAATGAGAGGAACATTCCAGGCAGCCCTTTGATACAAGAAAGGGATAGACCCTCAGTGCCTTAGAATTGATAGCCTGCTCCATAAGCCTCTCCCATAATCTCTTCACCCAGGGCAGATCTGCAATATGCTGGGTCGTGGAAGAAAAAGCAGAAGCAAAAAATAAGACAAACATTGGGTTTTCCTAACTTTCTTCTATAAGTATTTTCTTGGATGGGAAGGGAAACAAAAAATCTGATAAACAGGACCCATTCTCCTTCTGGGTCGCTATTGAAAGTCAGTGTTTACGAGGTTCTGGGTGATGAGTGATTTGAAGGGAAACAAAAAATCTGATAAACAGGACCCATTCTCCTTCTGGGTCGCTATTGAAAGTCAGTGTTTACGAGGTTCTGGGTGATGAGTGATTTGAGGGTAGGACTTTGTCTTAAGCTTCTCAAAGTTGCAAGGTTGACCCCTTCCCTGCCTGCCAAATCTCCTGACTTGCTCCACTATATATATATATATATTTTAAAGATTTTATTTATTTATTTATTTTGACAGAGAGAGACAGAGCGAGAGAGGGAACACAACCAGGGGAGAGTGGGAGAGGGAGAAGCAGGCTTCCCACGGAGCAGGGAGTCCAATGCGGGGCTCCATCCCAGGACCCTGGGATCATGACCCGAGCCGAAGGCAGACCCTTAACGACTGAGCCACCCAGGCGCCCTTGCTCCGCTATATTTTAAGGTCAGAGCAGAGAACAATCTCCTGAAGCCATTAGGCTCCAAACATGCCCCTCAGTACTAGCCGTCAGAGACATGGCTTAAAAACGTCAAATGGGCCCACACGGGAGACTTAGAAAAGCTGCAGCCAAGCCTTTGTTCATCTCCTAGTATAATTTCTCATTGCCCTTCAAGGACTACACTCAGAACCCAAGGGACTGGCTATTTGGGTGAGTTCAGTGAAGGCATTGCCAGTTATATTCTGGTCAGCCACAAAAATAGGATTAAATTAAGTTTCAGACAAGCTTGCCAGAGCATATTAGACACTGCTGGTTTGGCAGGATTCTTTTGAAGTTTTTGACTCATATACGTTGTATTTTTATTTTTATATGTTTTATATTTTCTTGTATAGACCCCATCTTATTTAAGCTTCACAATTACACCATGCTTTGGAAAAGGAAAGTATGAATATCACAATTATATAGGTGAGGAAACAGACGCAAAGAGACTAAATGACCTGCCCAAATTTATCTAGCTCTGTTACCAGAATCAGGACTAGAACACCAGTTTCCTAACTTCCTGTTTAGTACCTTTTCCGTTCTGCCTTAGGAGCAAATATCCTCCGAAAAGTTGCATTAAGACGGGAGTATTTGGCAGTCACTGGACTCCTTCCTTGGTTCCCATTATAATTGTGGGGTCTTCCTTTTTCAAGGCAGAGTTCTCCTTTGCCATAATGTACTCCCCCAGGTTCATATGCTGTTCATGTGCATTGAGCCCCACCATCACGTTACATACCATTATCTCAATTCATTCCCCAGTATCTCCATTGAGGATATTTACCCACATTACTGATTAAGAAGCGGAAGCTCAGAGAAAGCAGATAAATTAGCTTAAAATCCCAAGGCTTGTAAGTGGCAGAACTGAAACCAGGTCTTCTAACATTTTGGTCCTCTTTCTGCTATACACTAGAGATCCAGAAACATTAGCCATAACTGGAATCAAACATAGATCTACTGCTCAAGACATGGACATGTTTGTGGCCTTTACCTGCATGAGTCATATTCTAGGGCTGGGACACCACACTATATAGAAGAGAACCTCCAGTTCTCCAAGAGTGGCAGATACTCCTCCCACTGGGTAGCCACACAGAAATATGTGAGCATGCTCACATGGCATGTGCTGCCCCACCTCCCCCTGCCAGGGATTGGGTCACAGCTACAGCATCTTGACAACCTATTTAAATAAACTTGTGGTAACTGGCAGCACAGTATCATTCCCTGGCAGGCTGAGTCATTGAGCCTCTGCGACTTTGGAAGAGAGAATCATTAGCCGAAACATTCAAGAGCCAGGGGGTCCCAGAGAGGTATGTAATAAATTCCATCCAGATGTTGGGATTGTTTTTTCCTTTTTCTTTTTCTTTCTTCTTTCTTTCTTCCTTTCTTTCTTCCTTTCTTTCTTTTTCTTTCTTTCTTTCTTTCTTTCTTCCTTCCTTCCTTCCTTCCTTCCTTCCTTCCTTCCTTCCTTCCTTCCTTCCTTTCTTTCTTTCTTTCTTTCTTTCTTTCTTTCTTTCTTTCTTTTTCTTTCTTTCTTCCTTCCTTCCTTCCTTCCTTCCTTCCTTCCTTCCTTCCTTCCTTCCTTCCTTTTTTTTCCCCCAATCACACTGAAAGAGTGAATAAGTTGTTTTCACCTTACCAAGCATGGTAGGAAGAACATCATTCCCTTTATTCTTGGGTGGGTCTGCACCAAAGGATTAAGAGGGCTAACAGAATCTAGGAAATTCAGGATGGCATCTGAATTATCAGAGAGCACTTTGTACACATGAAGGAATTATACAGATAGGTAAATAATATTGCACATACTTCAGCAAAATCCAATTAGATTGGATAGTCCATTCCAATTTACAGCTTCCATACCATTTACCTATGGGGTAGTCAGCCTGTTTTGAAATCCTTCTAAGAAATTATGAGTGTGCAAATTGGTCCAACAAATAGCTGAATGTGTACCTTGCTCTGTTAGAGAGGGAAAGGCAGATGTAGCCATAAGTACTAAATTTTATCTCATGGCATGGTAGCTTTGTCATGCTTTATAGCTAATAACTGGGTCATGAGGTAACTCAAAAAGTCCTCTCCAGGGGCGCCTGGGTGGCTCAGTCGTTAAGCGTCTGCCTTCGGCTCAGGTCACGATCCCAGTGTCCTGGGATCGAGCCCCACATCGGGCTCCCTGCTCCGCAGGAGGCCTGCTTCTCCTTCTCCCACTCCCCCTGCTTGTGTTGCCTCTCTCTCTGTGTCTCTCTCTGTCAAATAAATAAAATCTAAAAAAAAAAAAAAAAAGTCCTCTCCAGCAGTCCAGGCTCTGTTGGGGTTAACTTTTGCTGTGGGGCTAGGATGAGGAAATACAGATCATCTTAAGCTACAGCCTCAATTGACATCCCTTTCACCCCACACCTGAGCTCCTGCTCCCTGGAATAGAAACCTGAGAAAAGACAACTGTGGCCGCAGAAAAAGGTTCTTTCTGGCAGTGGCTGCTTCTGACTTCAGGGATGTAGGCATTGAACTAAAAAGCAGTGCTGAGAGAGGACCAGGAAGTAAATGACACTAGGAAATGGGAAACAGGGAAGAAAGGACCTGGCTTTCCTCCCCTCAAAAATATGTGCTTTGCAAGGTTCACCTTTTTATCTGGACCGGTGAGTCTTACAAGAGTTTTAGTCCTTAGACTACTTGAGCAGGACAAAAGAGTCTTACCTGTTTAGTAGATTAAATAAATAAACCAGCAAACAAACAAAAGAAAACATTTTTGAGGTGTTTTTGCTGAATTCCTGTCAATTATTTGTAGCTCCCTTTAAAAATGCTTGTTTCGGTGCTTTTAAGTTTTCATTGAAATCTGCAGTGGAAATTATATTTCAAAGGGAAAAAAGAAAAAAACACCCAACATACTTCTATGCCTTGCATTTTGACCCAGCCCACAAAACGATTGGAAGAATCTTTGCAGACCCACCAGAGATCCCTGGATTCACTTGGAGAATCATTCATCTAAAAACAACATCTTGAGTTCAGAACCCTTCTTTTGGTCTGGAATTATCTGTTATTGACCACAGAGAGCTGCTACTGACGACTCCTGGGACAGGGCCCTGTATAGTGAGAGGTGAGCCCCAGTGCGGGGAGAAGAAATCTCTTTCTCTTTCTCAGCCGGTGTTTTGGTTAGTACGATATCTATGCTTAGTATATCTGTGGACTCAGTTTCTTTTCCTCCTCTTCCTCCTCCTCCTTCCTTCCTCCTTTTCATCTTCTTCTATTTTTTGTTTGTTTGTTTCTTCTATAGTAAAAATTTTCTCAAGCCCTTGGTGCCTAGATGATTTTTGCCTGGCACATTTCACTGATTGGAGTTTCAGAATCACAGTTTCTTATTTGGGTGCAGAATTTTTCTAAATATCTAAGCACCTAAATTATTGTAAAAGCAGCTGGCCACCACCATGCCTTGTAGACAGGTAAGTGAGATGGTACCAGAGAAGAGAAGGGTTCGGGTCTCTACCCTTCACTGTGTCAGAACTCGGAGCTCTATTGAGATACATGTAGGAAAGGAGAACCTTCATGGAGGGAGCAGCCATGTTGCAATGAGCCGAAAACACAGACAGTAGGAAGAGCAAGTCCAGGGAATAATGGAACCATACCCTGGAAGCATGAAGTTACAAATCTCCCAACCACGCTGAGCCCTGAGAATGAAATAATTCCTTTGGCCAAACTGCTCTGAAAATAAGGGAAAAGACTCTGACTCACACTTGAAGGTAAGGAGCATGTCTGCGTCTCTTCTGCTTAAACCATGGGGATCTCATTAAGGATCGGGACACTAACACCGATGGCTTCACTTTGGGCACAGTCCTCAGCAGGAGGGCCCCATGCAAAGGTAATTACCAGGAATGGGGGGAGGGGCCCACTATAGCCTTTTGATTTGGTCACTCAAACATCCTGTCAGGCAGAGGAAAAGGAGATCAAACCTTACCTCAAAAAAAGTAAATTGTAGGTTGAAGTATTTGGTTTCAGTATCTGTCAGGTTGAGGCTTTGAAAGGCAAACCTGTGGTCTAGGAAACCGCATACGGGATTCTGTTGCTTTGGAGCTCTGAAAATTCAACACTATAAGGAAATGTATAACCCAGATTGAGACAATTACTTTCAATTGGCTGTTTTACTGTCAAGTGCAATAACCCCCATTTTGTGTAAGTGGCCCTGGGTTAGAATGCAATCTTTCTGGAAAAAGAGCTGTTTCTAGTCCTCTAGACAGTCTTCAAGACTGTCTGGAGGAATTTCAAAAGTTAAAATAACACAAAACTTGCCATCTCTTGGTTTTACCATGAATGTTTCTTTATTCCAAGCACTTCTCCATATAGGTAAGCATTCTAAACAGCCTGGCACCAGGAAGCAAAGAAGCCAGATGTTCAGAGTTGGGCAAAAGAGGTAAAGAACCAGAGCCACAACATTAGTCCAAAAGAGAGAAGAGTTCTTATAAAAGAGAAATAGAAAATAGGAACCAAAAAGATCAGATGAGGGGGTGAGGGGAAGGGCCCAGGGTGTCATCTTTGGTTGAAATAAAAAAAGAATACAATTCAGAGAGGAAAATATACACAAAGAAATAGATTATGATTTGAGAGAAAACTAACTTCAGTTGGATAGGGAAGATTTATTCAGATTTTAGGGAGGAAATTGGAAAGAACTGTAAAGTTAGAGTTATCCAACTTAAATACCTGTGTAGCTGGGTCTGGGGGCCAAAGTAGTCCCTCTACTCTTAGAGGTCTGTGTGTTGCTCAAAAGGCAGCTATCCTGAGGAAAACGAAGAAAAATGGGGGCATGGGAGAGGGTGGGGAGTTCCATAAGTCCCCCTAGTGGCCCTCACAAGGCAGGATTCAGCCATAAATTGCCTGCTAGACAGCCCAGTTCTGTCTCCATCTGTTCCCCAAAACTTTGCTTACAGATTCTTTGTTTATATTCAGGTGTTTTTAAAAATCAATCAGCTTGAAGCAAAAAACTACATTCAAAACATTCTAAATCACAATTTGAATCTTGTTTAAAAGATGAAAGGATGAGAAGTGTGACTCTATTGTTTAGAAATAGTCGTTGTAGACGGGATCCCAGATGTTATGTGTTTTACTCTTCCCTAGGTTTATTCTGCTCTCAAGTGCCATCAGGCCTCATTTAATAGTCAGTAATTGGGCTTTGAGAAGGGAGAAAAGTGGTTATTTCAAATTGTCTCCTTATGTTCTGTAGCTGCACCACTTGACATCTGCTTCCAGGGAAGTGTACGCAGTGATAACTCACTGGATATCTGCTTTAAGTCTGTTCAACTGAAATAAATCAGGAGGCCATCCCGTCTTTGCCATCACTATAAATTAAGGACACAGAGAAAAACTCACTGGACCTTAGGGAAGGCATTCATGGCTTAGAGCCTAACCTCAGAGTGGTCAGGTGGCCTGGCTCACAGGAGTAGCAGGTCCTGGTTCACAAAGCTCAGGAGCAGAAATTAGGGGACCAGTTTTTGGTACCACATCTACCCCTGACTGTGACGCTTTAGTCTAGTCATTGGCCTGCTCAGGGCTGCCATCCTCCTGCGCATCCAATGGGAAAACGAAGACTAGTTTCCCCTACTTGCAAGGATGCTTGTGGATAAGAGGACAACCAAAAGTAATTGCCTTAGCTGGGGTAGAGAGAGCCGGGTCAGAGAAGGTATGTTGTGATAGCTGACTTTATCATTTCATTGCTTAATTTTTAAAATCCTCATCTCCCTCTTCCCTGAGCTCCTGAATGGTCTAGAAATACTTTTATTTTCTTTTAAGTGTTTTTATTGAACAAAAAAGTCTCCACCATGTGAACGCACTCAGGAAACCAGAACCTAGGTATAGAAATAGGACATGGGGCACCCAGGTGACTCAGTTGGTTGGGCATCCAACTCTTGATTTTGGCTCAGGTTGTGATCTTGGGGTTGTCAGACTGAGCCCCCATGTTGGGCTTGGTGCTCCTTGGTTAGCAGGGAGTCTGTTTCTCTCCTTCTGCCCCTCCCCCAGCACACACGCATGTGCACATGCTCTCCCCTTCTCTCTCTAAGATAGATGGATGGATCTTTAAAAAAATAAATAGAAATAGGACATTATCAGCACACAAAGCCCCCTTAGGTCCTGTAAGTCCCTTCCTTTCCGAAGGGTGACCACTAACTGACTTCTAACACCATGTTTAAGTTTTGCTTGTTTGGGGGGCTTTATATATGTGTGTATGTACTTTTTTAATGTGTGACTTCTTTTGCTTAATATTGATTTGTAAGATTTGTTTATGTTACTTTATGTAGTCATATTTTGTTTATTCTCAATGTTGTATAGTATTTCATGAATTAATATGCCATAGTGTGCTTATCCATTTCCTTATTGGTGGATGGTTAGATTTCCAGTTGAGGACTATTATGAACAGTGCTACTAGGAACATTCTTGAACAGTTTTTTGATGAATATATCAGTACATTTCTATTGAGTTATCTAGACGTGGAATTGCTGAGTCACAGAACATGTGTTAAATTCTGCTTTAATAGCCACTGCCAGTTTTCCAAAGTCCAAAAGCATTTTACACTCCCACCAGTCATGTCTGAGATTTCTGTTTCTTCTACATCCTCATCAACAGTTGGTATTGTCTTTTACATTTAGCCATTGTGGAAGCTTTTGTTTTTAATTTTAATTTTCTTGATGACTAACAAAGTTAAGTATCTTTTAATATATTTATTGGCCATTTGGATATCTTGTTTTATGAAATATCAATCAAGTCTTGAGACTGTTTCTTCTGTTGGATTGTCTGACATTCTTATCGATCTATAAGAGTTCTTTAAATATTATAGATACTTGTTGTGTACATGTTGCAAATATCATTTCCCATAGTGTTGTCAAGTCATATTGGGGCTTGAGGCAAAAGGAAACATCAGAAACACTGATACTTATCTTTATTGAAAATTTTGATATTTTGTTCATCATGGTGGTTTTTTGCATTAATTATAATTTTTTAAAATATTGCATTAACATCTTGCTTGTCTTGATTACTGAGTTTTGGGCATCCCCTTAAAAATTTGTGTCCAAGCCAAGTACTTCATTTGCTTCACCCTAGTCCTGGCTCTTATCCCATTCTGTGTCTTGTATTTTCACTCTCTATAGTGTTATTTGTTGAAAAGGAGTTCCTAATTTTTTTAAAGATTTTATTTATTTATTTGAGAGAGAGAAGAATGAGCGGTGGGGAGGGGCAAACGGGGGGGGAGAGAGAGAGAGAGAGAGAGAGAGAGAGAGAGAGAGAGAGAGAAGCAGGCTCCCCACTGAGCAGGGAGCCCGATGCTGGGCTGGATCCCAGGACCCGGAGATCATGACCTGAGCCGAAGGCAGATGCTTAATGGACTGAGCCACCCAGGCACCCCAGGAGTTCCTAATTTAATGAGGTCCAATTATTCAAGCTTTTCTTTTATAGTTAACATCTTTTTTTAAAAAAATTCTGTTTAGGACATTTTTTCTTACCTAAATTCATGAAGATATTCTCTTACGACTTCTAGACCAGTGCTGTCCCATAGAACATTCTGCAACGATGGAACTGTTCTGTAGCTGTGCTGTCCAGTATGGTAGCTACTAGCCACATATGGCTCTTGAGCACTTGAAATGTGGCTAGTATGTCTGATGCACTGAATTTTAAATTTTATTCACTTTTAATTAAATTAATTAATTGTGGTTAATGGTGATATAGTCTGACAGTGCTGTCCACCTGGAATTAATTTTGGGGTATGGCATGATGTGAAATTTCCTTTTTTTTTCCTTTATAGATATCCAATTCACCCAGCATCATGTACTGAAAAGACTGTTAATTCCTTACGTTTATAATTAACCATTTGTTTATATGTGGATCTGGTTCTGGAATATCCATTCTTTTCTATTTGTCTGTTAGTCTGTCTTTGTGCCAATTCCATACTGTTACAATTATTATACATGATAGAATAACTTCTTTTCTGGTGTTCCCCAAAATTGTATTGACTATTCTTAAACTTCTGCATTTCCACATAAATTTTAGAATAACTTTTCAAATTCCACCAGAAAAAAAAAGCCCTCCTGGGATTTTTATTGGGATTGTATCAAATCTATGCATTAACATGGGAATCTTTACAATATTAAAATTTCCTATCCATGAATATGGTATAGCCCTCCACTCACTGAAATCTTTTTAACATTTTTTTATAATGTTTCATAGTTTTCTGTGTAGAGGTCTGGCATATCATTCATTGGATTGATTCCTTATTATTTTATATTTGTTATAGTTATGTGATTGGCATGTTTTAATGTCCAGTTTTTTTATTTTTATTTTTTATTAAGTTTTTAATTTTAATTCCAGTATAGCTAACATAAGTGTTATATTTGTTTCAGGTGTACCTGTAGTGATTCAACAATTCTGTATATGATGCAGTGTCCATCATAATAAGTATACTCTTTAGTCCCCATCACCTATTTCACCCATCCTCCCCAATCCCACCTCCCTTCTGGTAACCATCAGTTTGTTCTCTATAGTTAAGAGTCTGTTTCTTGGTTTCTCTCTCTCTTTAACTTTTCTTCTTTGCTCATTTGTTTTGTAAATTCCACATATGAGTGAAGTCATATGGTATTTCTCTTTATCTCACTGACTTTTTGCTTAGCATTATATTCTACCTCCATCCAAGTTGTTGCAAATGGCAAGATTTTATTATTTTTTATGGCTGAATTATATTCCTGTGTGTGTGTGTGTGTGTGTGTGTGTGTGTCTATCACATCTTCTTTATCCATTCTTCTATTGATGGACACTTAGACTTCTTCCATAATTTGGCTATTGTAAATAACGCTGCAATAAACATAGGGGTTCATGTATCCCACTGAATTTTAGTGCTTTTGTATTTCTTGGGTAAATACCCAATAGTGTGATTACTGGATCATAGGATAATTTTATTTTTAACTTTTTGAAGAACCTCTATACTGTTTTCTAGAGTGGCTACTGCAGTTTGTATTCCCAGTAACAGTGCATAAGAGTTTTCCTTATTCTCCACATCCTCTCCAACACGTGCTCTTTCTTGTGTTTTTTTTTTTTTTTATTTTAGCCATTCTGAGAGGTAGAGGTAATATCTCATTATAGTTTTTTTTCACCTTATTGTAATTTTGATTTGCATTTCCTTGATGATGAGTGATGTTGAGCATCTTTTCATGTGTCTTTTGGCCATCTGTATGTCTTCCTTAGAGAAATGTCTGTTTATGTCTTCTGCCTATTTTTTAATTGGATTATTTGTGTTTTGTGTTTTGAGTTTTATAAGTTATATACTTTGGATACTAACCCTTTATCAGATATTTCATTTGCAAATATCTCCCATTCTGTAGGTTGCCTTTTAGTCTTGTTGATTGTTTCCTTCACTGTGCAGAAACTTTTTATTTTGATGTAATCCCAACTTTATTTTTCCTTTTGTTTCCCTTGCCTCAGGAGACATAGTTAGAAAATATTGCTATGGCCAGTGCTGGAGAAATTACTCCCTGTGCTTTCTTCTAAGATTTTTATGGTTTCCGGTCTCAAATTTAGGTCCTTAATCCATTTTGAGTTTATTTTTGTGTGTGATGTAAGAAAGTGGTACAGTTTCAGGGTACCTGGGTGGCTCAGTTGGTCAAGCTTCTGCTTTCGGCTCAGGTCATGATCTCAGGGTCCTGGGACCGAGCCCCACATCAGACTCCCTGCTCAGCGGGGAATATGCTTCTCCTTCTCTCTCTGCCCCCCACCCCAGTTGTACTTGTGCTCTCTCTCTCAAATAAATAAAATCTTTTTTTTTTTTAAGTGGTACAATTTCATTCTTTTGCATGTAGGTGTCCAATTTCCCCAATACCATTTATTGAAGACGCTGTCTTTTTCCCATTGCACATTGTTGCCTCCTTTGTCAAAGATTAATTGGCCACACCATCACACGTTTATTTCTGGGGTCTCTATTCTGTTCCATCGACTTGTGTGTCTGTTTTTGTGCCAATACCATACCGTTTTGGTTAGTACAGCTTTGTAGTATAACTTGAAACCTGAAATCATGATACTTCCAGTTTTGTTTTTCTTTTTCAAGATTGCTTTGGCTATTTGGGGTCTTTTGTGTTTCCATACAAATTTTGGGATTCTTTGTTCTAGTTCTGTGAAAAATGCTGCTGGTATTTTGACAGGGATTGCATTAAGTCTGTAGTTTGCTTTCGGTAGTATAGACATTTTAACAACATTTGTTAAAATCCATGAGCATGGAATGTCTTTCCATTTGTTTGTGTTGTCGTCAGTTTCTTTCATCAGTATTTCTTAGTTTTCAGAGGACAGGTCTTTCACCTCCTTGGTTAAATTTATTCTTAGGTATTTCATTCTCTTTGATACAATTGTAAACGGGATTGTTTTCTTCATTTCTCTTCTGCTGCTTCATTATTAGTGTATAGAAATGCAATGGATTTCTGTAACTGATTTTGTATCCTCAACTTTACTGAATTCATTTATCAGTTCTAGTAGTTTTTGGTAGAGTCTTTAGGGTTTTCTATATAGAGTATCAAGTCATCTGCAAATAGCGAAAGTTTTACTTCTTCCTTACCAATTTGGATGCCTTTTATTCCTTTTTGTGTGTGTGATTGCTGTGGCAAGGACTTCCAGTACTGTGTTGAATAGAAGTGGTGAGGGACGCCTGGGTGGCTCGGTCAGTGAAACATCTGCCTTCAGCTCAGGTCATGATCCCAGGGTCCTGGGATCGAGCCCTGCATCAGGCTCCCTGCTCAGTGGGGAGTCTGCTTCTCCCTCTCCCTCTCCCACTCCCACTGCTCGTGCTTTCCCTCTCTCAAATAAATAAATAAAAATCTTTGGAAAAAGAAAAAGAAGTGGTGAGCGTGGACATCCTTGTCTTGTTCCTGATCTGAGGGGAAAAGCTCTCAATTTTTCACCATTGAGAATGATGTTAGCTGTGGGTTTTTCATATATGGCCGTTATTATGTTGAGGTATGTTTCCTCTAAACCTCCTTTGTTGAGGGTGTTATCATGATGGATTTTGTATTTTGTATTTTCTGCATCTATTGAAATGAGCATATGGTTTTTATGCTTTCTCTTGTTGATGTGATGTATCACACTGATTGATTTGCAAATATTGAACCATGCTTGCATCCCAGGAATAAACCCCACTTGATTGTGGTGAATGATTTTTTTAATGTATTGTGGGATTCGGTTTGCTAATATTTTGTTGAGGATTTTCGCATCTGTGCTCATCAGGGATGTTGGCCTGTAGTTCTCTTTTTTTTTTTTTTTGTGGTGTTTTTATCTGGTTTTGGGGTCAGGGTAATGCTGGCCTTGTAGGATGAATTTGGAAGCTTTCTTTCTTCTTCTATTTTTTGGAATAGTTTGAGAAGAATAGGTACTAACTGTTCTTAATAAAATCTTTTTTAAGATTTTATTTATTTATTTGACAGAGAGAGAGACAGCGAGAGAGAGAACAGAAGCAGGGGAAGTGGGAGAGGGAGAAGCAGGCTTCCTGCGGAGCAGGGAGCCCAATGTGGGGCTCGATCCCAGGACCCTGGGATCATAACCTGAGCTGAAGGCAGATGCTTAACAACTGAGCCACTCAGGTACCCCTAGGTATTAACTGTTCTTTAAGTGTTTGGTAGAATTCACCTGTGAAGCCATCTGGTCCTCGTCTTTTTTTGTTGTGAGTTTTTTCATTACTGATTCAACCTCATTGTTGGTAATTGGTCTGTTCAAATTTTCTATTCTTCCTGATTCAGTTTTGGGAGGTTATATGTTTCTAGGAATTTACCTATTTCTTCTAGGTTGTCCAATTTGTTGGGATATAATTTTTCATAATATTCTCTTATAATCCCTTGTATTTCTGTGGTGTCAGTTGTTACGTCTCCTTTTTCATTTCTGATTTTATTTGAGTCCTCCTTTTATTAATTTTTTAATTTTTTAATTTTTTAATTTTTTTGGATGAGTCTGGCTAGAGGCTTATCAAGTTTGTTAATCTTTTTTGTTTTTAATTTCAGAGTTTTATTGTATTGCACTAAAGGAACAGCAGGATGGTTATACAATGTTCTCTCTCATTCAGTTTTGAAAATCTAAAGTACTTGCAAATTCTTAAGAATACCTTTACCACCAGATTAGAACAGTTAAGTATAATAACCAATTTCTTTATAAGTGATATCTTATATATATATATCTTATATATATATCTTATATATATATAAATTAAAACACATTTAAAATAGCTTTAAATGCATTCTTCACAAGTAAATCAGCATATATATATATATATATTTTTTTAAAGATTTTTATTTATTTATTCATGAGAGACAGAGAGAAAGAGAGAGAGGCAGAGGGAGAAGCAGGCTCCCAAGGAGCAGGGAGCCCGATGTGGGACTCGATCCCAGGACCCTGGGATCATGACCTGAGCCGAAGGCAGACGCTTAACTATCTGAGCCACCCAGGCGCCCTCAGCATATATTTTTATATCATGTTCACTTATGCTTAAGAATTAAAGCAAGTATATTACTCTGATGGAAATATGGGAAGTCTCTCATTCATGCAATATACAGGGATAATATTCAAGTTGGAGGGGAAAAAAATCCCACCCTTCTTATTTTGTAAATATGTCCATATATAATCACATACATGATAAATGAGGAAACCCATGAAGTTTCCCACAAGTCAGATATATATTTTCAGCTCCTCAGAAGCACCTGATATCTACAGCTAATTTATAATTAGATGGCATTTCAATAAAACCAAAATGAGCCCTACAAGTTCCTATATATAACAAAACCTTCCAGTGGACTAAGGATAGTCAATAATTAATGCAATCATTCAAGGGATTATGGCTGTTCCTTAAGGAGTGCAAGTTCAAACCTGTCAACACCAGAGATAATCATTTTATATTAATTTATACATAATTCCATTTAAATTCTTTATCCAAGTATAACATATGAAAACAGTCTTTCCACAATCAAAAGCTGTGGAAACATTTAAAAAATAAGGAGTCATTTTTTAAAGTAAATGATCAGATTCCATAGGCTACTCTTGGAAATAGGATCTTGCTGGATAGAATCCCTTCATTTGGTGGTTTTTTACATGCACTTTGAACTAATTCTTCTGTGTGTTGTTCTAAGAGTTCACCAAAACATAGATCATGCCATATAGGTAGTAAAAAAATGCTAGAAGATAAAAAGCTAATTTGCACCAGCCTTCTTTCTGACAATACGCTAAAATGTCTGCATTCATGATGGTCGTAGGGTCATAGAGTCCTGGTCCACTCAGCACTGGTCTACTCATATACCTCCAAATATGATATGCCAAGAGGGGCATCCTGAGACCCAGCGTAAGCCACTCCGCTGCACAAAGAAACATGACACAGAAGAAAGCATGGATGAGGTACTCTGGAAGTACAAGAGGATTCAGGGTATTACACTGGTCTATAGATGTCGACCTCTGAGAGTCGGGGACCTGGGGCGGCGAAGGAACTGAGAAAAAGAGACGACAGTATAGCAAGGCACAGGGGACCCCAAGCTAACAGCCTGAGGTGCTGAGGCTTATTTTCCATAATCTAATATACATTCTACAATGATACAGATCTATAATGATTTACAGCAGGGGCTTGGTAAGGCACACTCTTCCACGTACACAGGGTTAGTTAAGTGAAGCAGTGGGAGCGGAGAAGGAGTAAAGAAACCTGTAACGGGCTGTGATCAATTAATGGTAAACAACATTGTACTCGGACCTTAACACAGGATAAGAGAACAAAGAAGGGAATGCACAGTGTTTACAGCTGGCTTCCTATCTAGAAAGCATCTTCTGCTGTGTACTTTAGAACAGACCACACACATCCCAAGGGCATTTCACTCTGATCCTTTCGGGTTATTTTTAACCCTGCAATCTCGAGCTTTCTCAGAGATCTCGGAGTCTGAATGAACACGCACCAGTGGTTGTTGTGGCGTTCTGTTTCCCACATATAGGATTCCTGTAATCAGTCTTCAGTTCATCAAATGCTATAATGTGCCAGATGGTGAAGAAGATGGCGGCGCAGCAGCGCCAGCATGTAGGAGAAGGGTGAGATCGTGAACGCCATGGCTGGGAAGGAGGGGCAGGCAGCGGCGCCGGTGCCTGTGGAGAAAGGCGGCGCAGGGCCCTCTCAAGTTTGTTGATCTTTTCAAAGAACCTGCTCCTGGTTTCATTGATCTGTTCTGTTGTTGTCATTGTTTCAGTTTTAATTTTGTTTATTTCTGATCTAATATTTATTAGTTCCTTCTACTGGTTTGGGGTTTTATTCTTTTTGTAGCTCCTTTAGATTTAAGATTGGGTTGTTTATTTGAGATTTTTCTTGAGGTAGGCCTGTATTGCTATAAACTTGCCCCTTAGAACAGCCTTTGCTGCATCCCAAAGATTTTGGACCATTGTGTGCTCATTTTCATTGGTCTCCATATACTTTTTGATTTCCTCTTTGATTTCTTGGTTGACCAAGAGTCAGTAGTCAGTAGTCAGTAGCACGTTATTTAACGTCCATGTATTTGTGCTCTTTCCATATTTTTTCTTGTGGTTGATTTCCAGTTTCATAGCATTGTGATCAGAAAAGATGTATGGTATGATTTTGCTCCTTTTGAATTTATTGAAACAGTTTGTGGCTTAATATGTGGTCTGTTCTGGAGAATGCTCTGTGTGCACTTGAAAAGAATGTGTATTTGGGCACCTGGGTGACTCAGTCAGTTAAGCACGGACTCTTGACTTTGGCTCAGGTCATGATCTCAGGGTTGTGAAATTGAGCCCAGCTTTGGCCTCCATGCTGGGCATGGAGCCTGCTGAAGATTCTTTCTTTCTCTCCTCTGCCCCTCCCCACTCTCTAAAAAAGAAAAAAGAAAAAAAAGAGAGAGAGAAAAGAATGTGTATTCTGTTATTTTAGGATGGAATGTTCTGAATGTATCTGTTAGATCCATCTGGTCCAATGTGTCATTCTAACTCTTTCCTTATTGATTTTGTTTGGATGATCTGTCCATTGATATAAGTGGGATGTTGAAGTACCCTACTATTATTATATTACTATTAATTAATTCCTTTATGTTTGTTGTTAACTGTTTGGGTGCTCCCATGTAGGGTGCATAAATATTTACAATTGTTATATTTTCTTGTTGAATTTTCCCCTTTATTATTTAATAGTGTCTTTCTTCATCTCTTGTTACAGTCTTTGTTTTAAAATCTATTTTGTTCTGGGGCGCCTGGGTGGCTCAGATGGTTAAGTGTCTGCCTTCGGCTCAGGTCATGATCCCAGGGTCCTGGGATCGAGTCTCTCATCAGGTTCCCTGCTCCTTGGGAGCCTGCTTCTCCCTCTGCCTCTCTCTGTCTCACTCTGCCACTCATGAATAAATAAATAAAATCTTTTAAAAAAAATCTATATTGTTCAGTATAAGTATCGCTGCCTTGGCTTTCTTTGACATCCATTTGCATTACAAATGTTTGTCTATCCCCTCATTTCAATCTGTGTGTATCTTTAGGTCTGAAATGAGTCTTTTGTAGGCAGCATAATCTATACTGGTTTTTGGTTTTTATCCATTCCATCACCCTATGTCTTTTGACTGGAGTGTTTAATCCATTTACATTCAAAGTAATTATTTGGTCGATATGTATTTATTGCCACTTTTAAGTTTTTATTTTAATTCCAGTTATTTAACATACAGAGTTTATTTGTTGCCATTTTGGTACTTGTTTTGTGGTTGTTTTTGTAGTTCTTCTCTGATCCTTTTCTTGCTCTCTTTCATGGTTTGCTGTCTTTCTTTAGTGATATACTTGGATTCCTTTCTCTTTGTTTTTAATCTATTACTTGTTTTTGATTTGTGGTTATCATTAGGTTTGAATATAACATTTTCCGCATATAGCAGTCTATATTAAGTTGAGGGTTGCTTAAGCAAGTTAGGTTGTGAATGTCAGCACTGCTAGTTCCTGCAGAGGGCTGTGTGTTTATGCTGGGGAGCAGGGGAAGGAGATGGCCCTTGCTAACTCCTTTGCTCCTGGAGAAGTCCCTCTGTGATCCCTGCCCCTTAGGACACACTTTGAAATGAGTAAACTACTCTCCCTCCCCTATGCCCCAGGCGTTTTGCAAACTGCTGCTTTATACTGTATACTATATCCCCCCTTCCCTTGTTTGTCACGTGGTTTCTTTTCTTTTCTTTTTTTTCCACACACAGGCAAAATTGGCTTATGTATTCTTATGGGTACATACATAGGTGTAAAACTTCAGTGAAAGTAAGGGAATGATTAACACAAAATATGATTTGATGGTTATCTCTGGATTTGGGGAGGAAGGGAATGCAAGCAGGGAGAAAGGGAATTTCTAATGCTCTGTTTCCTAACCTGTGTGATGAAGACATAGTGCTGATTATTTTTTGAATAATTTGTATATATAATTTGATGAAATTTTAATGTGATTAGCATGATATTTTATTTTTAAAAAATTTTAGCATCGTTTTTTGGAACTTAAACTTGTAAGCACCTTATACACCTTCCCTTACTTGACCATCTAATTAATACCCTTGAGATTTTTCTTTTATAGTATCATCTGTTTTTCTTTCATAAAACCTACAATTTGTAATCATATATTTACTTGGACGTTTAGATGTTTTACTATCCATTTCTCCCACTAAGCTGCATGTTCCCTGAGAGCTCAAACCACGTCTGTTTTGCTTACCACTGTGAGATTCAAAATGATTTCTTCTACATGAAGTTGTATATGGTTGAATTCTAGGGTTTTGAGAACTTTTCCATCCACAGAGATGAGTTTTGCCAAAAGTTGGAGGGGGAGGCTTTGCTAAAGCAGTTATGCAACCACTCAAATAAGTAAGGTAACTTATAAATAGACCAGCACAATACATGATACATGGTGAGTACTCAATACATATCAGTAAATGCTGGTATTGGTGTCAGTTCTGCATCTTTTTATTTAACTCTAGTGGTTGTCTAAGTCAATTTCATTCAAATTTGTTCATCAGGGGCACTAGTTATGTTGTAGTCACTCTTTCTTGCTGTCCAGGTATATAAATGTAGACTATTTTGCCAATTCATGAATAGTGGTTGTAGCATCAACTGCTGAAAACCAGGCAAGTCCAATAGGGTTGAGTGTAACTAGTTTTCCTAGTGGAAATAAAGATCCATAGATTCAGGTTAGAGGTTGAGAGATGAAGCACTCATTTGCTAATTCTAATTCTCAATCGCAAGTATCTTGGAATGATTTGTTTCACTATTTTAGAGATAGGGTAACATCTAAAGTCTTCTATCAGGGCAAGTCCCCATTAAAAAAATAAGAAATTACACTAACACCAAATAAAGGGACAACTTTCTAAAATGGATTAGGACCCAAGAGTTGGTGGGGAGATAAATTTAATGAGTTTCAACCAATACTTGTTGTAATGAGATAAAATGAATAATAAATAGCAGAGCACAGACAAATAATTTATGATACTTCTGCTTTTGATATATATACACCATTTTTAAAAAATCATCTATTCATTGTGAGAAGCATGCTAACATCAGGGATGGTAACATGAAAGAATGGTCAATGGCAATTGTAAGAATTGTTGATTGAAAATTGAAAAAAAATTCTTTTTTCACAGATGTTAAAATATGATAAAAATCTGTATATTAGAATCAATGAAATAAGGCATAAATACTAGTCTCTGATATTTAATATATTTCTTAGTGTGGATTAAGGTCAAAACATTTGAAAGCTAATGCTCTAGAAAATGTATTTTCTGTTCCTTAGATTAGAATTGTATGGACTATTGCAAAATCATACACATATCAGACTGTGAAATCACAGTGTCTATAAGAAACTTTTTGGTAAATTAAAACTAAAGTGACATTTCTAAAATTGACAAAAAATTACACATATATTGTGAAGTTGTCAGTCAAATTATAAATCAAATCAACATAAAACATTCACTGACCATGAAATGTGACAGCTAGATAAGACTGTGTACATAAAACTTGGATCAGTGAAAACTTTGATCCACCAAGCATGAAGAAATTGGACAGACATGTGGATTTCTCATAATCACATACTCTTGGAAAAATATATCAGATTTTTCTGTAAAGTGTGTAATTCATTGCCAGTTATGTGTAAGCAGTTTTGAAAAACTTCCAATTATTAAAATTTGAAAATAATAATAATATAACCACAGAAGCTTTCAGTAACAGTTGCTTAAGTTGTTCTAGAAAACACTGCTATTTTTTGTTTCTGCAAAGTCAAATGCAGAAGCGAACAGATTGATAAATTTATAAACATCATGAAAAGAGTTGTAGAGAGGAACTGGAGCCACTTGGATGCCATTTGGTTCTCGCTTGTCACAAACCACTCCTTCTTCTAGTTCTTGGAAAACATATTTTATTGGAACAGTGTGAGCTGGCAGCCGTGATCCACTATGCGGGATGGAGTAATTATGTTCACAAATGGTTTCTTGGTATCTGCTTTATCTTTGTTATAGTAATGCTTGATCAAGTATTCCAGATAACCAGTTAGCAAAAAAGATTTTCTCCTCAATGTTTTCATAGTTGCTTGCTTAAAGATCTCTAAACTAGCATGTAAGGAACAGCCCAACAAAATGGGAGGGTTTGAAATTCGAAATCCACTAACCCCAGAGATTAAGTGCAGTTTGTTATCCACCTGAAATTAGGTGCTGAGTTCATGGCCAAACCATCCCACTAATGCAGGTTTAATTGTATGGGCATTCTTTTCACGGACAAAGGCACCAGCAAGACCTCTTGCTCCTGAGTTTAAATACTTGTAGGAGTACCAGCAGGCAAAATCAACTCCCCAGTCGTGTAAGTGGAGTTCAACATTTCCAACTGCATGTGCTAGATCAAAGCCAACAAAACAACACTTTGCTTGTCCAGCTCTTGTGATGGCAGATATATTAAAGAGCTGTTCAGTGTAAAAATGCAGCCCACTGAACAGGATCACTGCAATTGAGTCTCCTTCCTTCTCAATTACTTCAAGGATATCCTCTATTCTCAATGTTTTCTTCCCCCTCTCTTGGCTTTATCATCCACACACTTTTCTCAGTGTTAAGTCCATGAAGTTGAAGATGTGACTCAATAGCATAATGATCTGAAGGGAAGGCTTTGGCTTCCAGAATTTTTTACCATTTTGGTGTAGGCTTAAAAAAGGATAACAGTAGAAGATATAAATTAGCAGTTAAACCATTCATTAGGACCTATTTCTTTCTCATTGGGCTCCTACGATGTCATTCACAAGGCCTAAAATAGTCTCATTTCCTGTAATCCAAGGATGTTTTCCTAGGTCATGTCTTGTGGTTTCTTTAAGGGTGGGTACTCAGCTTCCTATCACCCTCCAGGCTCTCCCAGAACCAGCCACTGATTTTTAAAATTCTAGGTTTTAAGTCCCACTGATTGTAAGACCTTATGAAATTTGGCCCCTCCCTTTCAAAACCAAATGTTATGGGGATTTGTTTTCCCCTTTGTGGGCGCTCTGGTGTGATAGTCTATTTCTCTCCCTTCTCCATTCCCAAGGCCCACCCCCCCACACCCAGCTGATAGCGGAGGTCCATTTTGCTCCCCACCATGTCTCTGTCCATCCTACCTTCTCAATGTGGCCCCTTCTTTACCTCTTGTTGTGGAGTTGTTCTGCCGGTCTTCAGGTTGTTTTCTGGTTTATTTATGCTGATGTGAGTGTTACCTAGTTGTATCCATGGACCAAGGTGAGCTTAGGGTCTTCTTACTCCCTCCTATCTTCCCAGCCTCCTGTAGTAAGTTTTAAAATCTAGAAGTATAAGTCCTTCAGCTTTGTTTTTCCTTTTCAAGAATATTTTGGCTGTTTGAGTCCCTTGATATTCCATGTGAATTTTAGGATGATGTTTTTCTATTTCTGCCAAAACATCATTGGGTTTTTGGTAGGGCTTGCGTTGAATCTGTAGATCACCTTAGGTAGTATTGACATTTTAACAATATTACGTTTTCTAATTCATGAACATGGGATATGTTTCCATTTATTTATGTCTTCTTTAATTTCTTTCAGCAGTGTTTTGTAGTTTTCATTTTTTTAAAATTTAAGTTCAATTAATTAACATATAGTGTATTATTAGTTTCAGAGGTAGAGTTCAGTGATTCATCAGTTGTATATAACACCTAGTGCTCATTATATCACATGCCCTCTTTAATGCCCATTACCCTGTTAGCCCATCCTGCCCCTCTCCCCTCCAGCAACCCTCAGTTTGTTTCCTATGATTAAGAATCTCTTATGGTTTGTGTCCCTCTCTGATTATGTCTTATTTCATTTTTCCCTCCCTTCCTCTATGCTCCTCTGTTTTGTTTCTTAAATTCCACATATGAGTGAGATCATATGATAATTATCTTTCACTGATTGACTTATTTCACTTAGGATAATACCCTTTAGTTCCATCCATGTCATTGCAAATGGTGATTTCATTTTTTTTTAATGGCTGAGTAGTATTCCATTATACACACACACACACACACACACACACACACACCACATCCTCTTTAGCCATTCATCTGTCGATGGATATATGGGCTCTTTCCACAGTTTGACTATTTGGACATTGCTGCTATAAACATTGGGGTGCAGATACCCTTTCAGATCACTACATTTGTATCTTTGGGGTACATACCTAGTAGTGCAATTGCTAGTCATAGGGTAGCTCTATTTTTAACATCTTGAGGAACCTCCATACTGTTTTCCAGAGTGGCTTCAGAAGCCTGCATTCCCACCAACGGTGTAGGAGGGTTCCCCTTTCTCTATATTCTCGCCAACATCTGCCATTTCCTGACTGGTTGATTGTAGCCATTCTGACTGGTGTGAGGTGGTATCTGATTGTGGCTTTGATTTGTATTTCCCTGATGTCGAGTGATGTTGAGCATTTTTTCATGTGTCTGATGTCTTTTTTGGAGAAATGTCTGTTCATGTCTTCTGCCCATTTCTTGACTGGATTATTTGTTCTTTGGGTGTTGAGTTTGATAAGTTCTTTATAGATTTTGGATACTAGCCCTTTATCTGATGAGACATTTGCAAATATCTTCTCCAATTCTGTAGGTTGTTTCTTGGTTTTGTCAACTGTTTCCTTTGCTGTGCAAAAGCTTTTTATCTTGATGAAGTCCCAATAGCTCATTTTTGCCTTTGTTTCCCTTGCCTTTGGAGACATGTCTAGCCAGAAGTTGCTGTGGCTGAGGTTGAAGAGGTTGCTGCCTGTGTTCTCCTCTAGGATTTTGATGGATCCCTGTCTCACATTTAGGTCTTTCATCCATTTTGAGTCTATTTTTGTGTATGGTGTAAGGAAATGGTCCAGTTTCATTCTTCTGCATGTGGCTGTCCAATTTTCCCAATACCAGTTGTTGAAGAGACTGTCTTTTTTCCATTGGATATTCTTTCCCACTTTGTTGAAGATTAGCTGACCATAGAGTTGAGGATCCATTTCTGGGTTCTCTATTCTGTTCCATTGATCTATGTGTCTGTTTTTGTGCCAGTACCATACTGTCTTGATGATTACAGCTTTGTAATAGAGCTTGAAGTCCGGAATTGTGATGCCACCAGCTTTGGTTTTCTTTTTCAACCTTCCTTTGGCTATTTGGGGTCTTTTCTGGTTCCATACAAATTTTAGAATTATTTGTTTAAAAAAAGCTGATGGTATTTTGATAGGGATTGCATTGAATGCATAGATTGCTCTGGGTAACATAGACATTCTTTTTCATTTTATCTTTTTATTTTTTTTTATTATGTTCAATTAGCCAGCATATAGTACATCATTAGTTTTTGATGTAGTGTTCAACAATTCAGTAGTTGCATATAACACCCAGTGCTCATCACCACACATGCCCTCCTTATACCCATCACCTGGTTACCCCATTCTCCCACCCCCTCCCTTCTGTAACCCTCAGTTTGGTTCCTGGAGTCCAGAGTCTCTCATGGTTTGTCTCCCTCTCTGATTTCTTCCCATTCAGTTTTTCTTCCCTTCCCTTGTAGTCCGCCATGCTATTCCTTATGTTCCACATATGAGTGAAAAAATATGATAATTATCTTTCTCTGCTTGACTTATTTCACTTAGCATAATCCCCTCCAGTTCCATCCATGTCAGTGCAAATGGTGAATATTCATCCTTTCTGATGGCTGAGTAATATTCCATTGTATATATGAACCACATCTTTATCCATTAATCTGTTGGAGGGCATCTTGGCTCCCTCCACAGTTTGGCTATTGTGGACATTAGCATAGACATTTTAACACTATTTGTTCTTCCAGTCCATGAGCATTGAATGTTTTTTCCATTTCTTTGTGTCTTCCTCAATTTCTTTCATGAGTGTTTTATAGTTTTCAGAACGTAATTGTTAGGTAATTGTAAGTATTAGGAAGTCTTTCACATCCTTCGTTAAGTTAACTCCTAAGTATTTTATTCTTGATGCTATCATAAGGAAATTGTTTTTGTTCATTGTTAGTGTTTAGAAACAACTAATTTTTGTGTTGATTTTGTATCTTGCTACTTAGCTGAATTCATGTATTAGTTTAACAGTTTTGTGTGGAATCTTTAGGGTGTTATACATATAAGATAATATCATCTGCAGACAGAGATAATTTTACTTCTTCCTTTCCAGTTTGGATGCCTCATTTCTTTTTCTTGCCTAATTGCTCTGGCTAGAGCTTCCAGTAATATTTTTATTTTTATTTATTTTTAAGATTTTATTTATTTATTCATGAGAGACAGAAAGAGAGAAAGGCAGAGGCAAAGGCAGAGGGAGAAGCAGGCTCCCCGCTGAGCAAGGGAGCCTGATGTAGGACTTGATCCCAGGACCCTGGGATCATGACCTGAGCTGAAGGCAGATGCTTAACCATCTGAGCAACCCAGGCACCCATTCCAGTAATATTTTTAAATAGAAGTGTTCCCAATTTTAGAGGAATAGCTTTCAGTGTTTTACCATTGAGTATGATGTTTGCTGTGGATTTTTCATATATGGTGTTTATTGTAGCCATATATGAAATTATATTGAAATGTATGAAATTGTATATGCAACTGTATTATATATGAAGTTGTATTGTAGTCTCCTTCTAGTCCTAGTTTTTTAGTGTTTTATTTTTAATCATAAAAGGGTATTGAATTTTACCACATGCTTTTTCTGTATCATTTGAGATGATCAAGTAGAGGTTTTTTCCTTCTTTCTGTTAATATGCTGTATAATATTGATTGGTTTTTGTATAATGAACCATCCTTGCATTCCAGGAATAAATCCCACTTGGTCGTGGCATAATCTTTTAATATGCTGAATTTGATTTGCTAGTATCATGTTGAGGATTTTTGTATCAATGTTTATAATGGATATTAGTCTGTAGTTTTCTTGTAGTGTCTTTGTCTGGCTTTGATGTCAGGGTAATGCTGGCCTTACAGTTAGAAAGTATTCTTTTCTCTTCAATTTTTTGGAAAAGTTTGAGAAGGATTGGTAGTCTTAAATATTTGGTTGATTTTGCCAGTGAAGCCATCAAGTTCAGAGCTTTTTTTTTGCTGGAAGATTGTATATTATTGATTCAATCTCCTTATTAGTTATAGATCTATTCAGATTTAGTATTTTTTTGTGTGATTTAGTCTTAATAGGTTTTGTGTTTTATAGGTATTTGTCCATTTCATCTAGGTTTTCCAATTTGTTGGCATACAATTGTTCATAGTACTCTCTTAAATCTTTATTTCTATAGAATTTGTGGTAATGTTCCCACTTTCATTTCTGATTTTAGTAACTTAAACCTTCTCTTTTTTCTTGTTCCCTCTAGCTAAAGGTTTGTCAGTGTTGCTGATCTTTTTGAAGAACTAACTTTTGGTTTCATTAATTGTCTCTATTGTTTTTCTATTTTATTTTTCTCTGCTCTAATCTTTATTCTTTCCTTCTGCTAAATTTATGTTTAGTTTGTTGTTCTTTTTCTAGTTCCTGTAAAGTTAAGTTGTATTTTAGTTCTGTTTTGTTTTTAACGTAACCATTTATAGCTATAAATTTCCCATGAGCACTGCTTTCATTGCATCCCATAAGTTTTTGTATGTTGTGTTTTTGTTTTCACTCATTTCTAAGTATTTCCCTTGTGGTTTCTTCTTTGAAACATTGGTTGTTTAAATATGCTGTTTAATTTCCACAGATTTGTAGTTTTCTCATTTTACCTCTGTTTTTGATTTCTAACTTCATCCCATTGTGTTCAGAGAAGATACTTTGTATGATATCTACCTTTTTTAATTTCCTGAGACTTAATTTGTGGCCTAACGTATGGTCTATCCTGGTAAATGTCCTGTGTACATTTGAGAAGAATGTCTGTGCTCTTGTTGGATAGAGTATTCTGTATATGTCTATTAGATCTAGTTGATTTATTGTGTTGTTTAAAATCCTTTTTATCTTCTGTTTGGTTGTTTTATCATTTATTGAGTGTGGGATATTGAAGTCTCCAACTATTATTTTTATGTCTATTTCTCCCTTCAATTTTGTCAGTTTTTGCTTCATAATTTTGATGTTATGTCTGTCATTAGGTAAGGAAATGCTTATAATTGTTATATCTTCATGTTGAATCTTTTATTAATGTAATGTCTTTCTTTTATCTTGTAGCCTTTTTTTATTTAAAGTATATTTTGTCTGATATCAGTATGGCCACTCCTGCTCTCTTTTGATTACAATTTGTATGGAATATCTTTTCCTTTTCTTTCAGTCTCAATCTGTGTGTCTCTTTGAATACAAATGGAGCTGCTTGTAGACAGCATATTGTTGAATCATGTGTTTTTATCCATTCTGCCAATCTCTATTTTTTTTGTTTTATTTTTTATTTTTTGCCAATCTCTGTATTTTGATTGGAGAGTTTAATCCATTTACACTTAAAGTAATTACTGATAAGGAGGGACTTAATTCTGTTATTTTGCTATTTCTTTTCTATATGCCTTATAGCTTTTTTGTTCCTCATTTCCTGTATTACCATCTCCTTTTGTATTTAGTTAATTTTTCGTAGTGAAATGTTTAAATTTCTTTCTCATTCCTTTTGGGTATGTTTTATAACTGTTTTCTTTGTGGTTACCATGGCGATTACAATTCACATCCTAAAGTTATAACACTCTAATTTGAACTTGTACCAGCTTAATTTCAATAACATACAAAAACTCTGCTCCTTTACAGCTCCATCCCTACCCCTTTTGGTTGTTGATGTCACAAAATTCTGTCTTTTTTTAAGTAGACTCCACACCCAGTGTGGAGCCCAACATAGGGCTTGAACTCATGACCATGAGATCAAGACCTGAACTAAGATCAAGAGTCAGATGCTTAATCAACTGAGCCACCCTGGCACCCCACAAATTATGTCTTTATTCATTGTGTGCCCCAAAACATAAACTATTAATTCTTTTAAATTCATTAGTCTCTTAAGTTATGTTATAAACAAAATGTAGAATTATAACCCAAAGTTATAGTAATACCAGCTTTTAGACTAATAATTATTTCAAATGTCTCTTAAATCATCTAGAAGAGAACCATGAGAGACGATGGACTCTGAAAAACAAACTGAGGGTTCTAGAGGGGAGGGGGGTGGGGGGATGGGTTAGCCCGGTGATGGGTATTAAAGAGGGCACGTTCTGCATGGAGCACTGGGTGTTATGCACAAACAATGAATCATGGAACACTACATCAAAAACTAATGATGTGTGGTGATTAACATAACAATAAAAATTTTTAAAAAATTATCTAGAAGACGAAATTAGAATTACAAACCATTGTTACAATAATACTAGCTTTTATAACACCCATGCATTAACTCTTACTGAAATCTTTATTTCTTCATAAATCTTCAAGGTACTGTCTAGTGTCTTTTCTTTTCACCTTGCAGGCCTCTCTTAAGCCTTTCTGGCAGGGTAAGGTCTAGTAGTAACAAACTTCCTCAGCTTTTATCTATCTAGGAATTAGGTCTGTCTATCTGGGAATTTATTTCTACCTCACTTTTGAAGGATGATTTCACTGAAAATAGGATTCTCAGTTGACAGGTTTTTTTCTTTTAGTACTTCAAATATATCTGCCCACTGCCTCTGGCCTTTAAAGTTTGTGATGAGAAAGACGCTAATTATCTTATTGAGGATCCCTGTATATAATGAGTAGCTTCTCTCTTGCTAATTTCAAGATTCTGCCTTTGTCTTTGTCTTTTGAAAGGGATTATGATAAATGTGTTTTGGTGTGGGTTTCTGAGTTCATCTTAATTCATTGTATTTGTTGGACTCCTCATTTATATTCATCCCCTTTATCAAATTTGGGAAGTTTCCAGCCATTATTTCTTCAAATATTCCCCCTACCCAATTCCCTCTCCAACCCAACCCCTCTCTCTTTCTCTTCCCCCTTCTCTTAAAATGCATATGTGGTCAACTCTGTGGTATCCCACAGGTCCCTTAGGGTTCTGCTCACTTTTCTTCCATCATTTTTCTTTCTGTTCCTCAGATAAGATAATTTCCACTGCCTTATCTTCAAGTTCACTGATTCTTTCTTCTGCCTTTGAATTCCTCTAGTGAATTTTTCTTTACTATTATTGTACTTTTCAGCTCCAGAATTTCTTTTTGATTTCTTCTTAGGTCTTCCAACTCTTTGTGGACATTGCCATTTTGTTCACACATTGTTTCCCTGACTTTCTCCACATCTTCCTTTAGTTCTTCAAGCATCTTTAAGATGGTTGTTTTATTTTTTTTAATTAATTAATTTTATTTGACAGAGAGAGAGAGCTCACAAGCTGGGGAAGTGGCAGGCAGAGGGAGAGGAAGAAGCAGGTTTCCCACAGAGCAGGGGGAGCCTGATGTGGGACTTGATCCCAGGACCCTGGGACCATGACCTGAGCCAAAGGCAGGCTCAATTGAACCATCCAGGCGCCGAAGATGGTTGTTTTAAAGTTGGCTGTTATATCTGACATCAGGTTTTTTTCAGGGACAGTTTCTGTTGATTTATTTTTTTTCCTTTGAATGGCCATATTTTCTTATTTCTTTATATGCTTTGTGATTTTTTTTTTTTGAAACTGGACATTTGAATCTAATAATCTGCTATCTCTGGAATTCACATTCTCTTCCTTTTCCAAGGTTTGTTGTTTTTGTTATTTTTTATTTTGTTCTATTGATTGTGGTAGGCTGTTTTTTTGCCTAGGATCAGCCTGAGGCATAAACTTAAGGTCTTCTTAGGTCTTTCCTAAGCCTTTCTATGGTCACTTTTTAATTTGCATATGTGGTTGTATATGTGGTTGTTTTTGAATGTCCTAGTATGACTTCCATAATGTCTGACTTCCAAAAAGGGAAAAAGAGAGAATTGAAAGGGGGAATGGGTGCTGGCCCTTTAAATCTACCGAAAGTCACTTTGACTATAGAGCTAGGGGGTTGCAACAACGTGGGGAAGTGCAACAACATTGACCACCCACCTTTTTGTCTGTACCTCTGTGACCAGAAGCAGGAATCAGCAATCAGAGCACAGATGCTGATATTTGGAGGACAGGGTTCTTTTTTGCCCACCCTGGTTCAGCAAACTATGCGCAAGCTCCTCCAGGCACATGTGCACTGCTGTCTGCCACAGGTAACTACTACTGTGCTAAGAGCCAAAATTAAGCACAACTTACTGTGCGAGCTTTCCCCTGGAGGTCATAAGCCTTCAGTAGAGTTTAGAATTCCTACGTAGTTACTTAGATTCTGTCAGTTCAATTTTTGTCTAGGTGGAGAGGCAGATTCTCTGTGCTTCTTACTTGATCATCTTCCTGGAATTCTCTGTGGGAGTTCTTCATATTTTGTG
The DNA here is from genome assembly GCF_009762305.2 of Zalophus californianus. Taxonomy (NCBI): domain Eukaryota; kingdom Metazoa; phylum Chordata; class Mammalia; order Carnivora; family Otariidae; genus Zalophus; species Zalophus californianus. The sequence goes on from NC_045602.1 coordinate 115,578,928, forward strand.
AATACAAATCTTTTGCCATGTATATGTATTGGAATATTTTTTTCTTAGTTGGTTGCCTGCTTAGTCACTTTCAAAATGGTGTCTTTTGATGAACAAAAATTTAATTTTCTTAAAGTCCAATATTTTACTTTTTACTTTTATGGTTAGTACATTTTACGTTATGCCTAAGAAACCTTTGCCTATTCCATGGTTGCAAGGATATTCTTCTGGAAGATTTATGGTTCTAGGCTTTTACATTTAGGTTTGTGATCCATCTTGAATTATTTTTGTGTATGGGGTGCAGTAGGGATCAGAGTTCTTTCCATAGAGATATCCTGTTGTTTCAGCACAATTTGTTAAATAGACTTACCTTTCCCAATTGAATTGAGTTGGTGTCTTGGTTGGTAATCAATTGACTGTATATGTCTAGGTCTATTTCTAGACTTGACTCTGTTTATTAAACTATTTCTATCTACTTCTGTTGTAAGCCTGCTGTAGCTTTATGATAAATTCTGAACTCAAGAATATAAGTACTCTAACTTTGTTCTTCCCTTTTTTCAATACCATTTTGGTTATTCTAAGTCCTAGGTCCTTTACATTTCCATATAAATGTTAGAATCACATTGTCAATTAATTTGAAAATGCTTGCTGAACTCCAGAGATGATTTGGGGTTCCATATGATGTTATAACCCTCTAGAGAGGATTTACTTTTATTTCTGTCAAACAGATGGGCTAGGGCCTGAATAACTTCATCCAATAAATGTCTGAAAAATTCAAAGCTGAGCTTCAGTCCTTATGAGGACTGGTCTACTTCCAGTTCATCTTTATCCCTAGGGTAAGGTCCTTCATGGTCCCATGTAAGCCTGGGATGTTTACCAGGGCCCTTCTGCCTTTTCATGCTCTTTACAGTAATTTTTGCGTTGCCATTCCTGACAGGGAAATTGTTAAAAGCTCTTTTCACCTTCTCAGTGCTGTTTTTGTTTTTGGAGTCAGCGATTATCTTCAGGGTAAGGTTTCCCCAAATATTAGCTCACCTTTTTTGGCTTCTCTTTTCTTCCAGATCTTGGACCAGCAAATTATCATTGCTTTGTTAGCTCTTCTATGCCTTCAAATTGGTGTTTAAAAAATAATAATTTGTTCAACTTTCCTAATTGTTCTCAGCAAGATTGTGTGTAGCAACCTAACTAGTCAGCCTTTGCTAGAAGTAGAACTCTCTGATAACACATTTAAAATATATATAAGTTAATTAAAATCAACTTTGTTTTGGAAAATATTTTCAGGCTTTCCTAATGATTCTGGAGATAATTGGCAATTACCTAGAAGGGTGAAAATTGCTAGCATGGAGGTTTGGCTTCAGCATTATTAGGAGGGGAAATATTCCATAGGCCCTCAGACCAGAATGAGAGATGCCATGAACTGAATTGATATTTGGAGCTACTCACCAAGGCTACTTGGTGTGCCTTTTAAATTTTCCACTCACCTACTCTCCCCAGAAAATGGGAAGTTGGAGATAATATCCCTTTGCTCATTACCTTCATTAAGCCCCACTGAAGCAAAGTGACATCACCCATTCATCATTTTTCCATTGTGAGCTATTGTAGTATCTGGGTTTTATAGCTTGATAACACTGGGGAGTACTCCCTATTTGCTTTTACATGTTCATAGTGGAATCTGCTTGCTATAGCTTAATCCAGCAACTTCTCACTGTATTTTCATTTAACAGGGGAAATCAGGTAGGTGGAGGTGAAAGCAGCAAGAGGAAAGGAGAATGTGCCCTATTTAGTGATTTTAATTAAAGCCTCTGAAGTTTCTCAAATCAAATGCGAGGATAGCTGGAAGCCAATGGCTCTTGCACACAGACATACACACACAGCCATATAGATGTCCATACACACAGTCCCCAGTAATACATATTACACACTCAAATGTATAGAGATATAGACTAATAGCTCTTGTGGAACAGGTAGTGTGAGAACAGGAAACCTAACCATAGGCTAGACTAGATAATATCTTGTAATCCAGTAGATACTGTGTGACCCAAGTGACCCTCTTGAGGAAGGACAGGATCAAGAAGCAATAGCTAACTTTGGTTGATGCTTATTATGTGCCAAGTATGGTGCTAAGACACCTTATATATATTATCACATTCAGTCTTCATAATGATCCTACAGAATATGTACTGTTATTTCCATTTTTTAATTTATTTTTTAAAGATTTTATTTATTTGAGAGAAAGAATGAGTGGGGGAGAGGGGCAGAGGGAGAAGCAGACTCCCCGAGCCGGGAGTCAGAAGCAGGGCTTGATCCCATGACCCTGAGATCATGACCTGAGCCAAAGGCAGACGCTTAACCGGCTGAACCACCCAGGTGCCCCCTGTCATTTCCATTTTTTTAAAGATTTTATTTATTTATTTGAGAGAGAAAGAGCATGAGAAGGGAGAGGGTCAGAGGGAGAAGCAGACTCCCCATTGAGCAGGGAGCCCAAGGGGGGGAACTCGATCCCGGAAGTCCGGGATCGTGACCTGAGCCAAAGGCAGTAACTTAACCACTAAACCACCCAGGTGCCCTGTCATTTCCATTTTTAATTTAAGGCTCTAAAAGGCCCTACCAAAGGTCAAATAGCTAGTGCATTTGCAGAGCCATGAGTCTAATAAGCTTTGGAGCCAGGCAAATCTAATTCTGCCTGACTCTAAAGCCTATTCTCTGAAAGTATGAAAATATGGCAGAAGTTCTTATTGACAATCAGACTATGCACGAATTTCTAAACAGAAGTATAATTAAAGAATTTGTTTATTGTTTTTCTCTCACAGTGGCCATCAGTATTAACCTGTTAAGAGTCTGTTGAGCATTTACTAAATGCTTAGTAACTAGGGTTTGATGAGCAAGGGTAAGGTTATGAGTGGGTGGTGAGAGGAGCAAAGCACAGAGACGTTAACATTAACAAGTTTTTCTTAACACCTAAACACTGAGCTTGTTATTCATAATATAAAAACAAGAGGTGTAAAACCCTTGTTTCCCACCCTCCAAAGCTTACAACCTAGTTACTTCAGAGGCCATTTCTGTAGCATGTACATGTACACAGTCTATAGAGATAATACAAAGACAAGTAAGCCTGGACCTTGTCTCATGAAATTCATATTCTAAGGGTGAGTCAGACTCACAAACAAACACTTTCAGTATAAGATATTGAGTTAAAAGGAAACACCAGCTTCTCATGGGAGCATGGAGAAGGGGGCATTTAGCTTAATATGGGCCATCAGGGAAGCAGGAAGAAATGAATCCTGAACCAACATGGGGGAAGCAGAATGAATGCATCTGAAACACTTAGCAAGGAACACTGATAGTATATGTGTTCTGAACAGAATGATACTGATGATATGGCACTATAGAAAGCCAATGAATATTCCTAACTGAACAGTTTCCTGAATAGCTTCAAAGTGGAAGTTATCAGACTACTAGCCTTTCCTTCTCTTCCCTTTGCTTTTGTAACTCCTAAAGCCAATTCTCTGTTGTGGGGAACTTTTCTTCCCCCCTTTCCTCCCTTCATTCCTCTCTTCCTCCCTCCCTCCCTCCCTCCCTCCCTTTTATCCTCTTTTTGTTTTCTGTTTTTGTTTGTTCTCTACCTAATAAATATGGAGGCCATAAGAGCTAGAGAAACTCAGGAAGTCTGTAAGCAGAATATGATACTTGAATGATTTGTGGGATTAAATATAAAAAGGGAGGGCATCAAAAGGGAGACAGATGCCAACTGCTGGCTCACATTTACTGGACCCCTATTCTGACTCCTCATACCATGCTTTGGGAACACTGAGATAAATCTGTCCCATGGGTTGAAATGAGCAGGCCATGTGTATGGGCAGTAAATGGAAAGCATGTATGCAATAATGGGAAATAAAGCAAAATGGGATACATTGTGGGGCGCCTGGGTGGCTCAGATAGTTAAGCGTCTGCCTTCGGCTCAGGTCATGGTCCCAGGGTCCTGGGATCAAGCCCCATGTCGGGCTCCTTCCTCGGAGGGGAGCCTGCTTCTCCCTCTCCCTCTGCCTGCCACTCCACCTGCTTGTGCTCTCCTTCTCTCTATCTATGTCAAATGAATGGATGAAATCTTAAAAAAAAAAAAAAAGGATACATTGTAAAGGGCCTGGAAAACAAACAGGAGTTTAGACTTGATATGGTTAATATCAAGAGTCCTTTTAGGCTTTTGAGCAGGTGGGCAGGTGGGAAAGATTTGAGAGAAGGAAGACTGATGTCATACAGACTAACAAAAGGCTGTGTCTGAGTCTAATTATGGTGATAAGGGTCTCTAGAGTATGGCAGCAGGACTAGAAAGAAAGGAGTAGGGAACATTTTAAAGAATGGACAGAGTTTGTGGATATAGAGAATGTTTACCTCTAGGATATCTGTTTTTACCTTAGAAATGTCCAGTTACAGGGGCGCCTGGGTGGCTCAGACGGTTAAGCGTCTGCCTTCGGCTCAGGTCATGATCCCAGAGTCCTGGGATCGAGGCCCACATCGGGCTCCCTGCTCAGCGGGAAACCTGCTTCTCCCTCTCCCTCTGCCTGCTGCTTCCCCTGCTTGTACACTCTCTCTCTCTGTCAAAAATAAATAAAATCTTGAAGGAAGGAAGAAAGAAAGATAGAAAGAAAGAAAGTGTCCAGTTACAGCTTATGAAACTGAAAAGAAGTGGGGTTGGGAATGGTGGCTACAGAAAGGGAGGGAAATGAAAAACAGGCTGCAGACAGGATGAGGCTATAACTGTGGTGATCTGCAGCTTATAGTAGTCCAGGCCTTAAGAGTCTTTCTGGAGGTTTAGGGTTCAGGACCTGTGACTACCTTTTTAAAAACTGGTAAGAGGGGCGCCTGGGTGGCTCAGTCATTAAGAATCTGCCTTCAGCTCGGGTCATGACCTCAGGGTCCTGGGATGGAGCTGGCATGGGGCGCCCTGCTCCACGGGAAGCCTGCTTCTCCCTCTCTCACTCCCCCTGCTTATGTTCCCTCTCTCGCTGTGTCTCTCTCTCTCTGTCAAATAAATAAATAAAATCTTTAAAAAAAAAGAAAGAAAATAATGCTACAATTTAAAAAATAAATTAATTAATAAATAAAAATAAAATGGTAAGAACTCTGAGGACCATTGTTTAGAGGGCAGTATTTATCAGATTGAGCAACTCCAAAACTAGACCCAGAGTAGGGGGCATTTTAGAATGCTTAGCATGCAGAGAAACTTGTGAAAAACATGTTTTTTTTTTATTTTATTTATTTATTTGAGAGAGAGAGCACATGAGACGGGGGAGGGTCAGAGGGAGAAGCAGACTCCCTGCTGAGCAGGGAACCCGGTATGGGACTCGATCCCAGGACTCCAGGATCATGACCTGAGCCAAAGGCAGTCACTTAACCAACTGAGCCACCCAGGCGCCCGTGAAAAACGTGTTTTAAGGACCTAGATCCCGAGATCCTGACTTGTAAATCTATAGTGGGGCCCAGGGATCTTTAACAAGCTCTTCAGGTGATACTAATGCAAAAGATGCTCAGGAGAAACATGTGAGAAACATTTAGGGAGAGATACACTGCCTCCTCAGGATTGGGCTGGTGTTTGCGTGTATGCCTTCTCAAGATTCATGTGACTTCACCACATCCAGCTTCAGGACTATTCTTCCTGATCACAGCCATTCTGCTCCACTGGCCATGAAATAGAAGGAGATACTCATGTTCCAGGAGACTGACTAATAGACAGCCCTACTGAGTGGCTCTAAAGGCTTAGAGACGTCAAAAGGGTTTTTAAGAATGATCATCATAACATAGTAATGAATCAGAAACATGTGTACATTTTCTTCAGTGACTCTGGAGACTGGAGTAAAAAAGGAAAAGGTTTCCAGATTCAGGGGTCTAACAGAAGGTACTTGCTTGAGAAAATCAAGACAACCAAAGAGGACTCCTGGGATTGTCCTCCTAGGACTTCTGAGATGCCTCTGATGAAATGATGTAAAAGAGTGGTAGAGTCACATCCGTGGCTCCCACACTGGCTTAATCCCAGCTGAAATTGCACAACCACAATGGGCTGACAATCTTTGGATTTGAGTTTTCTCAAATGAACCTCAGAGGCAATTTAAAAAATAAAAATTTTATTGGGGTTTAGGCAGAGATTATGTTAAACTTGTCAGTTTTTGCTTACTGTAATAATTCTTACCATCAAGAAAATAGCTTGTCTTTCCACTTATTCAAGTTTTTCCTGTGTCTCTCAGTAGGGATTATAGCTTTTTCCATATATATCCTCATAGTTGCTTAAAGGTATTCCTACTTATTTTATTTTTGTAATTCTTTCTGCTGTGAATGAAATATTTTTATTTTGCCATTATTGTTTTTAAGTTATTGTTGGCTTATACAAACACCATTGATTTTTTTAATATGTACTTAGGAACCACGACAATAGAGCTACAGCTGTTTTAGAACATGTGTCTCATATATCAACTGACCATATTAGCAAAATCAGTCTACATGTGTATTATGTACATAATTTATATTGATTAGTAAATTTTCTTGGACCATTATGAATATAAATTTGGTATCATCAAGAAGCATAATTAAAAAACAACATCATAAATTGTCTGCAAGACAGCGGCATCCAAGAAAGCCACAAAATTTAATTTTAAGACAAGTGACAGCTTTGCAATAAGGGAGCAGTGTCCTCACTTGGCTTATAGTTTATCAAATTTGAATACCTATGCAGAAAATGATGGTACTAGTAAGACAAGTGCCTTTGGTAATAACAGCTACCATTTATTGAGGTTTTACTATGTACCAGCCATTAGGATACACATTTTATATTAGTTAATTCAACAACTCTAATAAATTGGTATTATTCTCATTTTCCAGATGAGAAAACTGAAGCTCAAGGAACCTGTCCATGGTTATATAGCTAGCTAATGATAGAGAATTTAAACGCAAGTTGTCTGACCAACTCCAAAGTCATGTTTTTGACACTCAATTACTTCCCCTAAAAGGTAGAATACCGTAAATTCATCAACTACACTGCTGATAAGAGTTTAGGATAGTATATACCTGACTCTTACAGGTGGTTAAGAACACAGCATACTTCTATTCAGGACCTTAACCTTGTTACATGAAATAGAATGAACACAACCAACCAAGATGGAATAACGGTACTGAATTTGCCCTGCCCCTGAAACAACTAAAAAATGGAACAAAATAGATGAAACAGTGCTTTCAGTGGACACCAGGTTATAAAAGCCAGTGATCATTGAAAGATGGAAAATAAGCAAAGCTTATAATTGTAATGAGTGTAGTTTCCAGCCCATGGTTCAGTGAGGTGAAATCCAGGCAAACTGGCAATTTCTCTGAGTTGAGGAGATTATGCTGCAAGTCTTTAGATGCCACAGCATATACAGTTTACAGGGCAGAGAATCAGAGAGGAATGAAGAAAGTACCTGAAAGTGGGGAAAGAACCACTTAAAGGTTTAGCGGGAAAAAAAAATACCAATGATCACACAGGGTTGGGACTAGTACCTATTCCCACCATTCAGCGGGGGAAACCCACATAATTCACAGAGCATCAGGAAGGGTATTCAGAAGGGTTTTGCCTGAACATTGGGGAAATATAAGTCCTAGACTAAAGCCTGCTCTAGTCCAGTCTGAGAAGGCTTAGAATCAAAACCTTAAAGAATAAGACTGTTTCCAAGTAACTTAACTACATCCCAGAACAAAACTCAAGAATATTACAAGAATATAAAAATATACATCACCCAACAAGATGATGATAGTTGGTTCACAATGTCTGGTCATCCAAAAAAAATTACCACACATTTAAAGAAGCAGAGACTATGACCTATAATTAGGATAAAAATCAATCAATAGAAACCAACCCAGAAATGATACATATGATGGAATTAGTAGCAAGGACATTAAAATAGTTATTTTTACTGTATCCTTATGTAAAGAAGCTAAAGTAAGGATTGACCATGTTAAATGGAGACATGGAAGATATAAAAATGACCCAAATCAAATTTATAGAAATGAAAAATGTACTGGATGAGACAAAGTATTTTATTACTCACCATACAGCAAGCAGCATCAGCTTCAATTTTTTGCATCCACTCCCCTTGCTCCCAAGTTCACCAGGGACAACACAGAGACCCAAGTAGATGTCTGCAAGCATGGTGAAATGTTTTACATAAGAGAAACACTCAGCTTGGGGAACCCACTGTTTTGTTTTATTGCAACATCTACAGTTTATTTTATTTATATATCATGTAATTTTATTGAGGTATGGTTGATATACAGCATTATATTAATTTCAGGTGTATGACATAATGATTTGGTCTTTGTATATATTGCAAAATGATCACCACAATAAGTCTAGTTAACATTCATCACTACCTAGTAACAGAATTTTTTTTCTTGTGATGAGAACTTTTAAGATTTACTCTCTTAGCAACTTTCAGATATGCAATATAGTATTATTTTTAGATTTATTTATTAATTTTTTTGACAGAGAGAGCACAAGCAGGGAGAGAGAGCAGGCCCCCTGCGCAGGGAGCCCAATGCAGGGCTCGATCCCAGAACCCTAGGATCAGGCCCTGAGCAGCCAAAGGCAAACGCTTAACCGACTGAGCCACCCAGGTACCCCAGCAATATAGTATTATTAATTCTAGTTGCCATGCTGTACATTACATCTCCTGACTTATTTATTTTATAACTGGAAGTTTGTATCTTTTGACTTCCTTCTCCCACTGTGCCCTCTGGCAACCGCCCATCTGTTCTCTGTATCTGTGAGCTTTGGCAATCCACTGTAAGCAAGCCTGTTTTTTGTCCTATGGAGGGATCACCTCATACTTGATGGTTGCTTGCTACAAAGACAGTCCTGAGCTATAGTCTGGATATAGAGCTGGGTAAAGGTAAAGAATACCTTGCACTCTTGGAATACTTTAAAAGATGAGGAGGAGCATAGGAGACCCATGGCAGAGTATCTCCCAACAACATCCACCCTCCGTTCTACATCATCTTGGCTTCTGATGGATTTTCACATGAGTAAGCCACTCTCTTGACCACTTTGATTAATTTGACTGATAGGGTCTGTAACCAAATCCATTCAGTTTATCTCCTATAGCATAGGCTACTGTTAAGCAGCAGGATGAGGCCAATCTACAGCATTAACCTCAGCTATGTCCCCCGGGATTCCAGACTCAGCCAACTATGAATAAGTCTCAGAGAGGATCAACAGGTTGTATTTCAGACAGCCAGAATGTGGTCTAGGGCTAGCCTCAGTCACCATTCATAGCACAACCAAGGCCACTCGGACATCCGAAGAGGCATATGATTTTGTACCAGTCAGATTGAAACATGGTTATGCCAGTCTGTGTTTCACAAATATGCAGCGGGGAATGGGGTATCCATCTTTGGGAGCTAATTTTTTGTTTTTTTAAAGTATTTGAATTAGGGGCTCCTGGGTGGCTCAGTCGGTTAGGCGTCTGCCTTTGGCTTGGGTCATGGTCCCAGGGTCCTGGGATCGAGCCCCACATCAGGCTCCCTGCTCGGCGGAGAGCCTCCCTCTCCCTCTGCCTGCTGCTCTGCCCACTTGTGCTCTCTCTCTCTCTCTGTGTTAAATAAATAAATAAAAATCTTTAAGAAAAATAAAAGTATTTGAATTATATAATTTTATTTTTATTTTTTTATTATGTTCAGTTAGCCAGCGTTTAGTACATCATTAGTTTTTGATGTAGTGTTCAATGATTCGTTAGTTGCGTATAACACCCAGTGCTCATCACAACACATGCCCTCCTCAATACCCATCACCCGGCTATCCCATCCCCCGAACCCCCTCCCCTCTGAAACCCTCCGTTTGTTTTCCAGAGTCTATAGTCTCTCATGGTTCGTCTCCCTCTCTGATTTCTCCCCCTTCAGTTTTCCCTCCCTTCCACTATGGTCCTCTGTGCTATTCCTTATGTTCCACATATGAGTGAAATCATATAATTGTCTTTCTCTGCTTGACTTATTTCACTTGGCGTAATCCCCTCCAGTTTCATCCATGTCAATGCAAATGGTGAGTATTCATCCTTTCTGATGGCTGAGTAATATTCCCTTGTATATATGGACCACATCTTCTTTATCCATTCATCCGTTGAAGGGCATCTTGGCTCCTTCCACAGTTTCGCTATTGTGGACGTTGCTGCTATGAACATTGTGGTGTATGTGCCCCTTCTTTTCACTACATCTGTGTCTTTGGGGTAAATACCTAGTAGCGCAACTGCTGGGTTGTAGGGTAGCTCTATTTTTAACATCTTGAGGAACCTCCATACTGTTTTCCAGAGTGGCTATACCAGCTTGCATTCCCACCAACAGCGTAAGAGGGTTCCCCTTTCTCCACACCCTCACCAACGTTTGTCGTTTCCTGTTTTGTTAATTTTTGCCATTCTAACTGGTGTAAGGTGGTATCTCATTGTGGTTTTGATTTCTCTTTCCCTGATGGCTAGTGATGTTGAACATTTTTTCATGTGTCTGTTAGCCATTTGTATTTCTTTAGAGAAATGTCTATTTATGTCTTTTGCCCATTTTTTGACTGGATTATTTTGTTTTTTGAGTGTTGAATTTGAGAAGTTCTTTATAGATCTTGGATACCAGCCCTTTATCTGTAATGTCATTTGCAAATATCTTCTCCCATTCCGTGGGTTGCCTCTTAGTTTTGTTGACTGTTTCCTTTGTTGTGCAGAAGTTTTTTATCTTGATGAAGTCCCAAACAAGAACCATATGATCCTCTCAATTGATGCAGAAAAAGCATTTGACAAATCCAACATCCTTTCCTGATTAAAACTCTTCAGAGTGTAGGGATAGAGGGAACATTCCTCAATATCATAAAAACGATCTATGAAAAGCCCACAGCAAATATCATTCTCAATGGGGAAAAGCTGAGAGCTTTTCCCTTTTCCCTTAAGGCCAGGAACACAACAGGGATGCCCACTCTCACCACTATTGTTCAACATAATACTAGAAATTCTAGCATCAGCAGACAACAAAAAGAAATAAAAGGCATTCAGATTGGCAAAGAAGTCAAACTCTCTCCCTCTTCACTGATGACATGATACTTCATGTGGAAAACCCGAAAGACTCCACCCCCCTAATTACTAGAACTCATACAGCAATTTAGCAATGCGGCAGGATACGAAATCAATGCACAGAAATCAGTTGCTTTTGTATACACTAATAATTTAACTGTAGAAAGAGAAATTAAAGAATCAGTTCCATTTACAATAGCACCAAAAACTGTAAGATACCTAGAAATAAACCTAACTAAAGAAGTAAAGGATCTATACTCTAGAACTACAGAACACTTATGAAAGAAATTGAGGAAGACACAAAAAGATGGAAAAACATTCCATGCCCATGGATTGGAAGAATAAATATTGTTAAAATGTCTATGCTGCCCAGAAGAATCTACACTTTCATGCAATCCCTATTAAAATAACACTGGCATTTTTCAAGGAGCTGGAACAAAAAAAATCCTAAAATTTGTATGGAACCAGAAAAGATCCTGAATCACCAAGGGAATGTTGAAAAAGAAAAACAAAACTGGGGGCATCACGTTGCCTGATTTCAAGCTATATTACAAAGCTGTGATCACCAAGACAGCATGGTGTTGGCACAAAAACAGACACATAGACCAATGGAACAGAATAGAGACTCCAGAAATAGACCTGCAACTCTATAGTCAACTAATCTTTGACAAATCAGGAAAAATACCCAATGGAAAAAATATAGTCTCTTCAATAAGTGGTGCTGGGAAAATTGGACAGCTATATACAGAAGAACGAAACTGGACCATTCTCTTACACCATACACAAAGATAAACTCAAAATGGATGAAAGACCTCAATGTGAGACAGGAATCCACCAAAATCCTAGAGGAGAACATAGGCAGTAATCTCTTCAACATCGGCCACAGCAACTTCTTTCAAGACACATCTCCAGGTGCCTGGGTGGCTCAGATGGTTTAAGCGTCTGCTTTGGCTCAGGTCACGATCCCAGGGTCCTGGGATCGAGTCCCACATCGGGCTCCCTGCTCTTTGGGGGCCTGCTTCTCTCTCTCTGTCTCTCATGAATAAATAAATAAAATCTTAAAAAAAAAAAAGACATGTCTCCAAAGCCAAGGGAAACAAAAGCAAAAATGGGAGCTGATATTGATAGCATCAGGCACAAAAGACACAGTGTTAGACCATGTCCACATGAGTTTTTTTTGTTTCCATAGCACATGAAAAGGAAAGACAAGTCCAGAAGGAGGTGAGATTGCCAGCATAAAGCAGTCTGCCTCACAAAAACCATATGATTGTTTTGCCAGGTTGCAGTGCTAAATCATAGTGCAGAACATTAATTGCCCCCACATTTCCTAGGGCTTAAGATGTTCCTTCTCCAGATGCCAGGGTTGTTACTCTCCTTCCATAGCCACAAAATCAATACGTCCTATCCCTTTTCACCATTTTCCAGTTCTTCCTACTCACACACAACTTTTAATTTCAAACAGTCGAATGTGAGACAGGTCATTTTGAAAAAAAAAAAAAAAAATCAATGGAGACACATTATGTCCCCACCTTAGCCTGCTCAGGCAACTGCAGGAAGATTTAATGAGTAGCATACTGGACCAAGTAGTCATTGTTCTTATGATTTAGGACTATGTCAGTCTGACTAGAAAATCTAGATGGCTTAACCAGTATTGTGTTTGAATATCCCAGACATCTTTGGGCTGGGCTATCCCCAAGAGGGTATAACAACCAGGCTGACTTGAAGCTGCTGTTGGCAGAAGGAAAGGCATATTATGCCTAGGAATGGCCAGGCAGAACTCCTGAATTTCAAGAATAGGTCTATAAACTCTTCACCCCATTCACCCTGATCATTAACCAGTAAGCAGCTAAGAGGAGATGATTCCTTTCTAAAGGAAGTCACATTCCAAAACCAAACCTCCTTTCTAAGGTATGGACCAGGAGAGTTAAGAGAGGTAAGAGTCAGAAATTGTGGGCACCTGGGTGGCTCAGTTGGTTAAGCGACTGCCTTCGGCTCAGGTCATGATCCTGGAGTCCTGGGATTGAGTCCCACATGGGGCTCCCTGCTCAGCGGGGAGTCTGCTTCTCCCTCTGACCCTACCCTCCCTTGTGCTCTCTCTCTCTCAAATAAATAAAATAAAATCTTTAAAAAGAAAAAGAAATTGTTTTGAATTGATTTTTTTTTTAAGTCCATTCCATAACCGCTTCTATTGAACATAGTACTGGAGGTTCTAGTCAGGGCAATTAGGCAAGAAAAAGAATAAAATGACCAGATTTGAGAGAAAAAAAGTAAAATTATTTCCATTGACATGATTTATTCCTCCATGACATCATTTTGTACGTAGTAAATCCTAGGACTCCACAAAAAAAACTATTAGAACTAATAAGCAAGTTCAGAAGATTATAGGATACTAGATTAAAATACAAAAATCAATTATATTTTTATACATAAGCAGTTAGCAACATGAAAATAAAATTTATAAAATAATTCCAAGTAAAATAGCATCAAAAAGAGTAAAATGCTGGGAAAACAAATCCATATCGAGATTGTCTATTCCAGTAAGAACAAAATGCTGTCCCTTCCATGATGGAGGTGGTTTAATGTAATCAACCTACCACCAGGTAGCTGGTTGATCATCTCAGGGAATGGTGCCATATTTGGGATTCATTGTTAGTCTCTGCTGCTGGCAGATTGGAGAGACAGTGGTGGCCATAGGCAGGTTGGTCTTGGTGAGTGGAAATCCATGTTGCTGAGCCCATGCATAGCCTGAAATGCTCTCACAGTCACATACCTAGAAATAACAACCAAATATCTGGCCACCCCATGGTCTAGTCAAGTTGACACAAAAATTAAAAATTATAGTATTGGCATAAGGAAAAACATATAGATTAGTGGAATAGAATTAAGTGTTTAGAAATAAATTAATCCCTGATCAGTTGATTTTTGGCAAGCATGTTAACACCATTCAATGGGAGAAAGAACAGTCTTCAACAAATACTGCCAGGACAACTAGAAAACCATAGGCAAAATATTGAAGTCAGATCCTTACCGCACACCACATACAAAAGTTAACTCACAATGGATCATAAATCAAAATATAAGACCTAAAATTATAAAACTCTTAAAAGAAAACATAGAAATAAAAGGCACCTGAGTGGCTCACTCAGTTAAGCATCTGCCTTCAGCCCAGGTCATGATCCCAGGGTCCTGGGATTGAGCCCCATGTTGGGGTGCCAGCTCAGCAGGGAGTCTGCTTCTCCCTCCCTCCCCGCCCCCACTTGTGCTCTCTCTCTCTCTCTCTAATAAATAAAATCTTTTAAAAAAGAAAACATAGAAATAATAGGAAAACATAGGAATCTTCATGACATTAGGTTAGACAATGGTTTCTTAGATATGACACCAAAAGTACAAATGAAAAGAAAACATAGATAAATTGGGCTTCATCACAATTTAAAAATCTTGTGCTTCAAAAAACACCATAAAGAAAGTAAAAAGATAACCCACACAATGGGAAAAAATATTTACAAATCATTTACCTGATAAAAGATTTTTTTATCCAGAATATATAAAGAACTCTTAAAACTCAACAACAGAAAGACAAATAACCCTATTTTAAAATGAACAAAGGATTGGGGCACCTGGGTGCCTCAGTCAGTTAAGCACTCAACTCTTGATTTTGGCTCAGGTCATGATCTTCGGATCATGAGATCAAGCCCTGTGTCAGGTTCCAAGCCCAGCACAGTCTGTTTGTCCCTCTCCCTCCCCCCACTTGTGTGCTCCTCTCTCCCCTTCTCTCTCAAATAAATAAATAAATAAATAAATAAATAAATAAATAAATAAATAAATAAAATCTTTAAAAAAATAAAATGAGCAAAGAATTTGAAAAGACATTTCTCCAAAGAAGATATACTAATGGACAAAAAGTACAGGAAAAGATGCTCAACATCATCTGTCATTAGAAAGATGCAAATCAAAACCACAATGAGGTAAAATTGCACACCCATTAGGTTGTCTACAATCAAAAAGTTAGTAGCAAGTGTTGGCAAGATTGTGGGAAAATTAGAATCCTTATGTGATGATGATGGGATTGTAAAATGGTGCAGCCATTTTGGAAAAGTTTGATAGTTCCTCAAAATGTTAAACATAGCAGTATCAATGATCCAACAATTCCACTTCTAGGTGTATACCCAAAAGAAATGAACATACATCCACACAAAATCATGTACTCAAATGTTCATAGCAGCATTATTCATACCAGCCAAAAAGTGAAAACAACCCAAATGCCTGTCAATAAGTGAATGCATAAATGAAATATAGTACATCCATAAAATGGAATGTTATTCAGCCATGAAAAAGAATGAGTACTGATACATGCCACAACATGGATGGACTTTGAAAACATTATACTAAGTAAAAAGCCAGTCACAAAAGACTACATATTGTCTGATGATTGAAGAACTCTGAATATGCTAAAAACACTATATTGTACATTTCAAAAGAATGAATTTTATGTTATGTGAATTATATCTCAATAACGTTATTTTTATTTTTTCATTTTTTTAAGATTTTTTTTAATTTTTGAGTAACCTCTACACCTAGTGTGGGGCTCAAACCCACAGTACTGAGATCCAGAGTTGCATGTTCCACTGACTGAGCCAGCCAGGCACCCCAAGTCTATAAATTTTTAAATGCTTTGTATCACACAGGCCATATCCTGGGGACACAAAGCAATTAAGTTAGAAACCAATAATTAATGGAAAATTTGGAAAACATCACATATTGGGATTTTAAAAACATACTTCTTTACTTCTAGGCTAAAAATGAAATCATAATAGAAACTAGAAAATACTTATAACTAAACAATAGAAAAACTACTATATATCTAAATTTTGGGGATGCAACCAAGCACTGTTTAGAGGGAAATTCATAGCCTTAAAGGAAGAAAAGGGAAGAAAGTCTTAAAATCAAAGAACTAAGCATTCAACATATGAAATTAAGGGGAAACATAGCAGAACAAGCTCAAAGCAAAAGAAATAATAAAAATGAAGCATAAATTAATGAAAAAGAAAGTAAATATAAATAGAGAAGATCAACAAAGCCAAAATTTGGTGTTTTGAAAATATCTCTGGTAAAATTAATTAAGTAAACAAGAGAGAAGGTGAAAATCAACAATACTATAAATGATATAAGGTGATATGGTAGACGGTGAAGAGATTAAATAGATAAAAGAATAGTATAAACAATTTCAGGCCAACAAATTTGAAAATATGAAATAGATAAATTCCAACTGATTGATGTAGAAATAGAAAACCTGAATTGTAGGGACACCTGGGGTGGCTCAGTCAGTTAAGCATCTGCCTTAAACTCAGGTCATGATTCCAGGGTCCTGGGATCAAGTCCCCCATTGTGCTCTTTGCCCAGCAGAGAGCATGCTTCTCCCTCTGCCTGCTGCTCCCCCTGCTTGTGCACGCTCTCTCTCTCTGACAAATAAATAAAATCTTAAAAAAAAGAAAGAAAGAAAGAAAGAAAGAAAGAAAGAAAGAAAGAAAGAAAGAAAGAAAGAAAGAAAGAAAGAAAGAAAGAAAGAAAACCTGAACTGTCTTATGACCATTGAAGAAATTGGATCATAGTTTAAAAAATCTTGCCATACTCTGTATGATGTTCTTTCAGAGGCCCGGATGGTAAGTTCTACCAAACTTTCAAGGAATAGACAATCTTACATAAAGTTTTCAAAGAATTAAAAATTTTTTTTTTTTTTTTTTTTTTTTTTTTTTTTTTTTTTTTTAAGGAGGGACATTTCCAGGGCACTGGGTGGCTCAGTCAGTTCAACATCCATCTTCGGCTCAGGTCATGATCCCGGGGTCCTGGGATTTGAGTCCCTCGTAGGGCTCCCAGCTCAGCGGGAAGTCTGCTTCTTCATCTCCCTATCCCCACCCACTTGCCCCCTCTCTCTCAAATAAATAAAATCTTACAGAAAGAAAGGAGGGACATTTCCCTGTTCTTCTTATGAAGGTAGAATAACTGATACCAAAACCAAGCAAGGATAGTGGCAGAAAACAGGACAGGAAAAAAAACCACTGTACTACATCACCAAGCTGGATTTATATACCAGGAATGCAAAGTTGGTTTAACAGTGGAAAATAAATTAATTTGCCACATTAACAGATTAAGGGATAAAAACCATTTGTACCAATTGATGAAGAAAAATCCAAAATCTGGGGACACCTGGGTGGCTCAGCCGTTAAGCATCTGCCTTCGGCTCAGGTCATGATCCCAGGGTCCTGGGATCGAGCCCCACATCGGGCTCCCTGCTCAGCGGGAAGCCTGCTTCTCCCTCTCCCACTCCCTCTGCTTGTGCTCTCTCTCTGTCAAATAAATAAATAAAATCTTTAAAAAAGAAAAAGAAAAATCCAAAATCTGTTTGTGGTTTAAAAAGGAGGGGAAAAAAAGCAACAGAAAGGAACCTCCTTAATCTAAAAAAAAGCATCTCTAATACCACATATAATTATGAAATGTTGAAAGTATATCCTTTGTTGAAAGATTAGCAAAAATTTTTCACCTTATTCAACATGCTGAAGACCATAGCCAACACAATAAGATAAGAAAAAAATAAAAGATATAAGGATTGAAAGGAATAGAAAAAATGGTGTTTTTTGGAGGATGTATGTTCATCTATGCAGAAAATCCAAAAGAATCTGTAGGTGAATTATTAGAATTAAGAGAATTTAGCAAGGTTGATGGGTATAAATCTGTTTATAAAATTCTATTGCTTTTTTACATGCAACAATAATTAGTAAATTGAGTTTATATAACATAACAACAGTAGCAACAAAAAATTAAAAATACTTAGGAATAAATCTAACAAAAGTTGTGCAATTCCTATGGGGAAAATTTTTAAACCCTATTGAAAGACATTGAAGAATACCTAAATAAATGGAGAGATCTGTTCACATGAAAAGATATTGTAGGGGTCCCTGGATGACTTAGTTAAGCACCCAACTCTTGATCTCAGCTCAGGTCTTGATCTTAGAGTCATGAGTTCAAGCCCTGCATTGGGCTTCCTACTGGGTGTGGAGCTTACCTTAAAAAAAAGATATAAAGATGACATTTCTCCTCAGATTGATCTATAGATTTAATGCAATTTTGATAAAAATCCTAACAGTCTTTTTTGTTGGAATTTGACAAGCTGTTTTTATGATTTTTATATGGAAGAGCAAAGGACCAGGAATAGCCAAGACATTCCTGAAGAAGAACAAAATCAGGGGCGCCTGAGTGGTTCAGTTGTTAAGTGTCTGTCTTCGCCTCAGGTCATGATCCCAGGGTCCTGGATTCGAGCCCCGCATCGGGCTCCCTGCTCAGCGGGACGCCTGCTTCTCCCTCTCCCACTCCCCCTGCTTGTGTTCCCTCTCTTGCTGTGTCTCTCTCTGTTAAATAAATAAAATCTTAAAAAAAAAGAACAAAATCAAAGGACTAGCCCTACCAGATATCAAGATTTATAAAGCAATAGTAGTTATGACAGTATCTTAAGACAAATAGCACTATCAAACAGAATTCCCAGAAACAAACCCATGCATATGTGAAAACTTGGTTTATGACAGAAGTAGCATTGCAGAAAGGAAGGAAAAAGAGGGATTATTCAACAAATTGTGCTGGGACAATTGTTATGATATGGGAAAAATTATATTCCTAGTTTATACTATATACAAAATTAATACTAGTTTGACTAAAGATTTCAACATGACTCTGAATAGATATTTGATGGTATTAAGAAATTTTAAATATTTTTAGGTATATTAGTATCACAGTTATGTTTTTCAAAATAGTTCTTATATATTAATGGGTAAAATACTATGTTTTGAGGGGTGTAGTGGTTAACAATATAGATAAAAAAAAGATTGGCCATGATTTGAACATTTTTGAAGCTGAGTAAAGAGAAATAGGGGTTTAATATACTATTTTCTCTAATTTTGTTTATATTTGGAATTCACTATAAAAGTTAAAGAGATTTTAGTGTGAAAGACAAAACTATAGAACTATAGAAAACTTTTAGAAGGCAATATAGGAAAATATCTTTATGACCATGGGATAGAAAAAGATGTCTTAAATACACAAAATGAAAAATACTGATAGATTTGACTACCTTAAATGAAGAATTTTGATTCTTCCCAAGATATAATAAAGAGAGTAAAAGGGCAAGCTACAAATTAGAAGAAAAGATTTGTAGCACATATAACCAACACAGGATTTGTGTATATTTATGAATCAATGAGAAAAAGACAGTCAATGGGGAAATGGGGAAAAGACATGAACTGGAATTTCACAGAAAAGGAAGTTCAAATGCTCATAAAATATGAAGAGGTGCTTGATCTCTTTAGTAATCAAGAAAATTTAAATTATACTATAATGAAATACTGTTTTAAAACAGAGGGGCAAAAATTTTTTAAGTCAAAAAAGACATAAAGAGCAAGAGCAATTCATATCCACTTCTGACTAGAGTGTAAAATTGGTAAAATGAACTTGGAAAACAGTTTGGTATTACCTAATAAAGTTGACCATACACGTAACCTTATAACCCATCAATTCCATTTCTCAGTATATGGAGTAACCACTACATAATGTGCTCAGGAGTCCTGTATAAGAATGTTCAAGGAGCATTGTTCTTAATAGTCCCCACTGGAGCAACTCACATGATGATCACAGTAAGATATGCAAAAATAAATTGCAGGATATTCACTATATAGCAGTAAAAATAACTAAATCACAACTTCACATATCAACAGGTAAAACAAAAGAAGCAAGTCCCATAACACATACAATATTATTCCATTTAGATAAAGTTCAAAAACTAACTAAATTGAACTATTGTTGAGGTGCCTGGCTGGCTCAGTCAGTCAAGCATGGAACTCTTGATCTCAGGGTTGTGAGTTGGAGCCCCACGCTGGGCATGGAGCCTACTTTTTTTAAAAAAATTAAATATTGTTTAGAGATTCGTTATGTAGTAAACCATAAAAGCAAGCAAAAGAATTATTCAGTTGAAAATCAAGGTGGTAATTTTGTAATCCCTAGAAGACCCTTAAAGCGTGGTGCTAATTCCAGATAGAAGTAAGTTTTCATTAAGGAAGATATTTTTTTTTAAGATTTTATTTATTTATTCATGAGAGACAGAGAGAGAGAGAGAGAGAGGCAGAGGGAGAAGCAGGCTCCCAAGAAGCAGGGAGCCCGATGCGGGACTCGATCCCAGGACCCTGGGATCATGACCTGAGCCGAAGGCAGATGTTTAACCATCTGAGCCACCCAGGCACCCAAGGAAGATATTTTTTGATAGAAGGCTTTGGGGCCTCCTGAATAGCACCAGAGGGGGTCTAGGCTCTTACCCCTTTAAGGGAAGTTCAGGCCTCACCTTTCAAAGCCACTTTCTTCCAACTCAGGAGAGATAAGTATGACCCTCAGAGGCAGTCTTGTCCCCAGAAAAACTAGTCAGTTCTAAATATGTTGCAGAAACAGTGCCATCACCACCACAGGCAGGCCACATGACCCCTACCTAACTCACGCCACACAGGAAACTATATCCTGAATGAGGCAGCCCAATGGCTTGTTCAGTCTCTCCTAGAAATAATGTGCACTAGGTCAGCATTTCAGAGGTTTTAGAGGTAGTTCACAAGCATCCCCTCATCAGACCTTCACAACCCTATGACATGCTCCTTGATCTTGAACTTCTCAAAACTCACACTTATTAGAGGTTATCTGGTCACCTGCATTATAGCCCTTCTATAAAAAAACTAGCCAATAGCCTCCTGAGAAAGGAGTCACTCAGCTCTACCCAATGTAGGAAAACCATGAGAGTCTTCATCTAATTGAAATGTCAATATTCTTGGAGAGTTTAATTATTTATTCTTGTACCAAGAGCCATAAAAAAACACAATGGAATGCATCGGAAGATATCTGTAAGACCTCAACCAACTTTGAGAAAGAGAAGGAAATTAATATTTATTGAGCAACTATTATGTGCCTGGCACTGTGCGGGGGAGCTGTTTATGGGTGCTTAATATGTATTTGTTAAATGAATGAATTTCTCACGATAACAATGTAAGATACCCCATTTTCAGATGAGAGAGTCAGAGAGGTTTATTAACTCGTCCAAAATTACACAACTAGCAGAGCTGGAGTTCAAACTCACATTTTCTGGCACTTGCTCTTTCAACACACCCCACTGCCTTTAAAGAGTTGGAATGGTAGAAAAGGTAAATAGAATACTTCCTCTTTTTTTTTTTAAGATTTTATTTTTAAGTAATCTCTACACCCAATGTGGGGCTCAAACTCACAATCCCGAGATCAAGAGTTGCATGTTCTACTGACTGAGCCAACCAGGCACCCCTAGAATGTTTCCTCTTGAAAAGAATGTTTATGGCCTGAAGTCAGAATCAATAGTTGTAAATACAGTAATTTCAAATGATCTTAAATATTTATTCATTTGATGGTGAAAAGTTTAATACACATAAGGTAATATATAACATAAGTATTAGTGTTCTTAGAATGAATGAATAACTAGAAAAATGTAAGATTCTATTGTGTTCTCTTCATGGTTTACTGTGAGGAGTGGTTATTATGTTTTGATTACAAGTACTGATTAATATTTATTAATTTTAAGTTTCTGATAAGCAAATCAAATGCATTGTGGAAATTATAAATAGACTTTTACGTATCTTTGAGCATTCATGAATTTAATGAAGACAAGATATAAAACAAGTAACTAACCTTGACAATTCAAATATAAATAGAACAGTACTAAGGAAATTTGCTCTTTATTCTTCTCCTGGTTTTCAGCTAAAATAAATAGATGATGGGCATTTAGTTGATAAATCACCATATCTAGGAAGTGTACAGAAGGTGGAAATGAGTCTGAGCGCATTAGATCATAAGAGACTTTGGTTTGATCATACCATTTTAAACCTGCATTAGACCTAAAAGAGATCATCTAAATCCCCTAGAGAAATTTTCATACCTGTGCACCAAGAAATTATATTCAAGGGTGGCTACTGACCTAAACTGCCCCTCTATAGGAACTATTATATTAGAATTAAAATTAATGAACAAAATCTTTAAGTATCCATATAGGTAAATTTCAAATGATAGTAGCAACACAAAGTGCTTACTATGTGAAGGCATTATTCTGTGTCTTAACTTTAATTCTCACAGAAATCCTATGAGATAATTACTATTACTATGCCTATTTTACATATGGGGAAATTGAGGCTCAAAGAGGTTAAGCAACTTACCGAAGATGATGCAGCTAGTAATGGTGGAGATAGGCTATAAACCCAGGCTGCTGCCCTGGAATCTTAGTGCCTGACTACCAAGCTATACTGTTTCCCAATAGTATATTACTGAAAAATCAAGATGCAGAAGGATCCATATAGTATGAAAACATTTATGTAAACGTTTGGAATCCTCAAAACATTCCTGTGTATTTTTACAAAATCATATATGTAGAAGTATAAGAATATTAATGGGAGTGGTACCCACCAACTCAGGATAGTGGCTACTTATGGGGGAAGGAGGAGAAATTAATGGGGAGCTGTATTTATAACATTCTATTCCTTTGTTTAGAAACCTGAAGCAGGGCATCTGGCTGGCTCAATTGGTAGAGCATGTGACAATCTCAGGGTCATGAGTTCAAGCCCTACATTGGGAGTGAAGTCTACTTAAAATTTAAAAAAAATTTTTTTTAAACTGAAGGAAATATGGAGAAAATATTAACATCTGTGGTGAGCATATGGGTGAATATAATACAGTTTATGTGACTTGTCCAAGGTCACATATGGGAAATAACAAAGGTGATTTCTTTTTGAAGATCATCTAGTCTAATTCCCTCATTTAGGACTTGGGGTCAATCTGTTCAAGGGCCTACTATGAATCAGTGGCAAAAGCCAGGTCCCCAGACTTGCAGGGCACTTTTCACCCTCACCCCTACCCCTACCCACATCCTTCTATTCTTTAACAATCTGTTTTACCTCCTGACTTTTCCCAGAGGTTTCATGGTTTTGCCTCCTGGACAACTTGTGTTTTTCCTATTGGCTAATTGCTTTTAAGGAAATAATAATTTTTGATTGTTCACTTACATTCCACTACTCCATACTCAAAGACGATTATATTTTAGAGTTGTAAGCCTCAATCAATACCAGAGCCAAAGTTTTCTCTAGGAATTTGATGTCTTTTCTCCTTTCTTTCCTTTCTTTTTCTTCTTCTCTCCCACTTTAGCTTCACCTCCCATAAACCTCTGTTCCCATCACCTAATATCCATCATATGGAGGATGTTGCTCCTTCCTTCCAACTCCATATTATTATTATTTATCTGAAGGATTTACTTGGTGGGTCATATAATGAATTAAAAGTTAGAAAACATTCACATTTGTGAAGTGCTTCATAGTTTCAAGATATCTATATGATCTCATTTAATCCTCTTTTCAGCCCGGGATGTTAGGCAGATGAGATAATAGGTTCAGACAGTTTATGTGATTTGCCCAGGATCACAGCAAGAAAGTAACAAAGCCTGAGCTGGAATCCAGGTCTCTTGACTCTTCACTTCTCTTTCCAATTGTCCCTGTCTCTACAAACCACCAAAAAGAAGTTGGCCCTTAGAAATAAAGATAAGCCTACACATGCAGATAAGTGAAGAGATGGAGAAAGATTTATCATGCAAATGGATAAGAAAAGAAAGCCAGGGTAGCAATATTTATATGGGACAAAATACACTCTACAAAGATTATAACAAGAGACAAAGAAGGACACTACATAATCATAAAAGGAACAATCCAACAAAAAGATATAACAATTATAAATATTTATGCACCCAACATGGGACGATCCAAATACATAAAGCAGTTAATAACAAACATAAAGGAATTAATTTAATAGTAATACAATAATAGTAGGGAACTTTAACATCCTACTTACATCAATGGACAGATCATCCAAACAGAAAATCAACAAGGAAACAGTGACTTTGAATGACACATTGGACCAGATGGATCTAACATACGTTCAGAACATTACATCCTAAAATAGCAGAATACACATTCTTTTCAAGTGCCCATGGAACATTCTCCAGATCATATATTAGGCCACAAACCAAGTCTCAACAAATCCAAAAAGAGAAAATCATACCATACATCTTTTCAGACTACAATGCTATGAAACTAGAAATCAACCACAAGAAAAAATATGGAAAGAGCACAAATACATGGAGGTTAAATAACATGCTACTAAATAATGAATAGGTCAACCAAAAAATCAAAGAGAAAATAAAAAAAAAATATGGAGACAAATGAAAATGAGCACACAATGGTCCAAAATCTTTGGGATGCAGCAAAAGCTGTTCTAAGGGAGAAGTTTATAGCAATACAGGCCTACCTCAAGAAGCAGGAAGAATCTCAAAGCTAACCTTACATCTAAATGAGCTAGAAAAAAAAAAAAAAGAACAAACAAAACCCCAAATCAGTAGAAGGAAGGAACTAATAAAGATTAGAGCAGAAATAAACAAAACTAAAACTAAAAAACAAACAAACAATAGAACAGATCAATGAAACCAGGAGCTGGTTCTTTGAAAAGATCAACAAACTTGATAAGCCTTTAGGGAGACCCATCCAAAAAAAAAAAAAAAAAAAAAGGAGAGAGAGAGGATTCAAAGAAACAAAATCAGAAATGAAAGAGGAGACTTTGCAAGTGATACGATACTTTATGTGGAAAACCCAAAAGACTCCACCCCAAAATTGCTAGAACTCATACAGGAATTCAGTAAAGTGGCAGGAAATGAAATCAATGCACAGAAATCAGTTGCATTTCTATACACCAACAATGAGACAAAAGAAAAAGAAATTGAGTCGATCCCATTTACAACTGCATCCAAAACCATAAGATACCTAGAAATAAATCTAACCAAAGAGGCAAAGGATCTGTACACAGAAAACCATAGAATACTCATGAACGAAACTGAGGAAGATACAAAGAAATGGAAAAACTTTCCATGCTTATGGATTGGATGAATGAATATTATTAAATGTCTATGCTACCTAGAGCAATCTACACATTGAATGCAATCCCTATAAAAATACCATCAACTTTTGGGCGCCTGGGTGGCTCAGATGGTTAAGCGTCTGCCTTTGGCTCAGGTCATGATCCCAGGGTCCTGGGATCGAGTCCTGCATCAGGCTCCCTGCTCCTTGGGAGCCTGCTTCTCCCTCTGCCTCTCTCTCTCTCTCTCTGTCTCTCATGAATAAATAAATAAAAAGTTTAAAAAAAATACCATCAACTTTTCTCACAGAACTGGAACAAATAATCCTAAAATTTGTATGGAACCAGAAAAGACCCCAAATAGCCAAAGGACAGTTGAAAAAGAAAACCAAAGCTGGTGGCATCACAATTCCAGATTTCAAGCTCTATTACAAAGCTGTAATCATCAAGACAGTATGGTACTGGCACAAAAACAGACACATAGATCAATGGAACAGAATAGAGAACCCAGAAATGGACCCTCAACTCTATGGTCAACTAATTTTTGACAAAGCAGGAAAGAATATCCAATGGAAAAAAGACAGTCTCTTCACAAATGGTGTTGGAATAATTGGACAGCAACATGCAGAAGAATGAAACTGGACCATTTCCTTACACCATACACAAAAATAGACTCAAAATGGATGAAAGACCTAAATGTGAGACAGGGATCCATCAAAATCCTAGAGGAGAACACAGGCAGCAACCTCTTCGACCTCGATCACAGCAACTTCTTGCTAAACATGTCCCCAAAGGCCAGGGAAACAAAGGCAAAAATGAACTATTGGGACTTCATCAAGATAAAAAGGTTTTGCACAGCAAAGGAAACAGTTGACAAAACCAAAAGACAACCAACAGAATGGGAGAAGATTTTTGCAAATGTTTTATCAGATAAAGGGTTTGTATCCAAAATCTATAAAGAAGTTATCAAACTCAACACCCAAAGAACAAATAATCTAGTCAAGAAATGGGCAGAAGACATGAACAGACATTTCTCCAAAGAAGACATCCAAATGGCCAACAGACACATGAAAAAGTGCTCAACATCACTCGGCATCAGGGAAGTACAATTCAAAACCACAATAAGATACCACCTCACGCCTTTTTTTTGGCTCCCTGAGCAGCGCCATGGCGGTCAGCAAGAACAAGCACCTTACGAAAGGTGGCTAAAAGGGAGCCAAGAAGAAACTGGTTGATCCATTTTCTAAGAAAGATTGGTTTGATGTGAAAGCACCAGCTATGTTCAATATAAGAAATATTGGAAAAACATTAGTCACAAGAACTCAAGGAACGAAAATCGCATCTGATGGCCTCAAGGGTCGTGTTTTTGAAGTGAGCCTTGCTGATCTGCAGAATGATGAAGTTGCGTTTAGAAAATTCAAGCTAATTACTGAGGATGTTCAGGGCAAAAACTGCCTGACTAATTTCCATGGCATGGATCTTACCCGTGACAAAATGTGCTCCATGGTCAAAAAATGGCAGACCATGATTGAAGCTCATGTTGATTTCAAGACTACTGATGGTTATTTGCTTCATCTATTTTGGGTTGGTTTTACTAAAAAACGCAATAATCACATTTGGAAGACCTCTTATGCTCAGCACCAACAGGTCCATCAAATTTGGAAAAAGATGATGGAAATCATGACCCAAGAGGTGCAAACAGATGACTTGAAAGAAGTGGTCAATAAATTGATTCCAGACAGCATCAGAAAAGATACAGAAAAGACTTGTCAGTCTATTTATCCACTCCATGATATCTTTGTTAGAAAAGTAAAAATCCTGAAGAAGCCCAAGTTTGAATTGGGAAAGCTCATGGAGCTTCATGGTGAAGGTAGTAGTTCTGGAAAAGCTACTGGGGATGAGACCGGTGCTAAAGTTGAATGAGCTGATGGATATGAGGAACCAGTCCAAGAATCTGTTTAAAAGTCAGACATTTAATGGTGACAAATAAAAATCATATTTGTGATGTTTAAAAAAAAAAGATACCACCTCACACCAGTCAGAATGGCTACAATCAAGAAGTCAGGAAATGACAGGTGTTGATGAAGATGTGGAGAAAGGGGAATGTCAGTAGGAATGCAAGCTGGTGTAGCCACTCTGAAAAACAGTATGGAAGTTCCTCAAAAAGTTGAAAATAGAGCTACTCTATGACCCAGCAATTGCACTACTGGGTATTTAACCCAAAGATACATATGTAGTAAATCAAAGGGGCACCAGCACCCCAATGTTTGTAGCAGCAATGTCCACAATTGTCAAACTATGGAAAGAGCCCAGATGTCCATCGACATATGAATGGATAAAGAAGATGTGATATATATATATATAATGAAATATTATGCAGCCATCAAAAAAATGAAATCTTGCCATTTGCAACGACATGGATGGGACTAGAGGGTATTATGCTAAGTGAAATAAGTAAATCAGAGAAAGAAAATTATCATATGATCTCACTGATATGCGGAATCTAAGAAACAAGGCAGAGGATCATAGGAAGAAGAGAGGAAAACATGGAACAAGATGAAACCAGAGAGGAAGACAAACCATAAGAGACTCTTAATCACAGGAAACAAACTGAGGGTTGCTTGAGGGGAGGGGGGGTGGGGTACGGGGTGGCTGGGTGATGGACATTGGGGAGGGTATGTGTTGTCGTGAGTGCTGGGTATTGTCTAAGACTGATGAATCACAGACCTGTACCCCCGAAACAAATAATACATTATATGTTAATTAAAAAAAAAGAATGAAATCTTGCCATTTGCAGTGAGGTGGATGGAACCTAGAGAGTGTTACGCTAAGTGAAATAAGTCAGTCGGAGAAAGACAAATACCATATAATTTCACTCCTATGTAGAATTTAAGAAACAAATGAATACAGGGAGGAGAAAAAGAGAAGCAAACCAAGAAACAGACTCTTAACTATAGAGAACAAACAGGATTACTGGAGTGGGCGTGGGGGGGATGGGCTAAATAGGTCATGGGTATTAAGGAGGGCACTTGTGACGAGCACTGGGTGTTGTTTATGGGTGATAAATCACTAAATTCTACAGCTGAAACTCATGTTGCACTGTATGTTAACTAACTGGAATTTAAATAAAAACATGGCAAAAAAAAAGAAATGAGGGGTACCTGGGTGGCTCAGTTGTTAAGCGTCTGCCTTCGGCTCAGGTCATGATCCCAGGGTCCTGGGATTGAGCCCCACATCGGGCTCCCTCCTCCGCGGGAAGCCTGCTTCTCCCTCTCCCACTCCCCCTGCTTGTGTTCCCTCTCTCGCTGTGTCTCTCTCTGTCAAATAAATAAATAGGGCGCCTGGGTGGCTCAGTTGGTTAAGCAACTGCCTTCGGCTCAGGTCACGATCCTGGAGTCTCAGGATCGAGTCCCGCATCGGGCTCCCTGCTCAGCGGGGAGTCTGCTTCTCCCTCTGACCCTCACCCCTCTCATGCTCTATCTCATTCTCTCTCTCTCTCAAATAAATAAATAAATAAATAAATAAATAAATAAATAAATAAAAATCTTAAAAAATAAATAAATAAAATCTTTAAAAAAAAAAAGAAATGATGGGGCGCCTGGGTGGCTCAGTTGGTTAAATGACTGCCTTCGGCTCGGGTCATGATCCTGGAGTCCCAGGATCGAGTCCCACATCAGGCTCCCTGCTCAGCGAGGAACCTGCTTCTCCCTCTGGCCCTCCCCCCTCTCATGTGCTCTCTCTCTCTCTCTCTCATTCTCACTCTCTCAAAATAAATAAATAAAAATCTTTATTAAAAAAAAGAAATGAAAGAGGAGAAATAACAATTGACCAACTGACACTGCAGAAATACAGGGGGATATAAGTGAATATTATGAAAAATTATATCCCAACAAATTGGACAACCTAGAAGAAATAGGTAAATTCCTAGAAACATATAACCTCCCAAAACTGAATCAGGAAGAATAGAAAATTTGAACAGACAGATTACCAACAATGAAGTTGAATCAGTAATCAAAAAGCTCCCAAAAAACAGAAGTCCAGGACCAGATGGCTTCACAGGGGAATTCTACCAAACACTTAAAGAACAGTTAATATCTATTCTTCTTAAACTATTCCAAAAAATAGAAGAAGAAAGAAAGCTTCCAAATTCATCCTACAAGGCCAGCATTACCCCGACCCCAAAACCAGATAAAAACACTACAAAAAAAGAGAACTACAGGCCAACATCCCTGATGAGCACAGATGCGAAAATCCTCAACAAAATATTAGCAAACCGAATCCCACAATACATTAAAAAAATCATTCACCACAATCAAGTGGGGTTTATTCCTGGGATGCAAGCATGGTTCAATATTTGCAAATCAATCAGTGTGATACATCACATCAACAAGAGAAAGCATAAAAACCATATGCTCATTTCAATAGATGCAGAAAATACAATGTACAACATCCATTCATGATAAACACCCTCAACAAAGTAGGCTTAGAGGAAACATACCTCAGCATAATAAAGACCATATATGAAAAAGCCACAGCTAACATTATACTCAATGGTGGTAAAGTGACAGCTTTTCCCCTAAGATCAAGAACAAGACAGTCCACTCTCACCACTTCTTTTTCTTTTTCCAAAGATTTTTATTTATTTATTTGAGAGAGGGAAAGCACGAGCAGTGGGAGTGGGAGAGGGAGAGGGAGAAGCAGACTCCCCACTGAGCAGGGAGCCTGATGCAGGGCTCGATCCCAGGACCCTGGGATCATGACCTGAGCTGAAGGCAGATGTTTCACTGACCGAGCCACCCAGGCGTCCCTCACCACTTCTATTCAACACAGTACTGGAAGTCCTTGCCACAGCAATCACACACACAAAAAGGAATAAAAGGCATCCAAATTGGTAAGGAAGAAGTAAAACTTTCGCTATTTGCAGATGACTTGATACTCTATATAGAAAACCCTAAAGACTCTACCAAAAACTACTAGAACTGATAAATGAATTCAGTAAAGTTGAGGATACAAAATCAGTTACAGAAATCCATTGCATTTCTATACACTAATAATGAAGCAGCAGAAGAGAAATGAAGAAAACAATCCGTTTACAATTGTATCAAAGAGAATGAAATACCTAAGAATAAATTTAACCAAGGAGGTGAAAGACCTGTCCTCTGAAAACTAAGAAATACTGATGAAAGAAACTGACGACAACACAAACAAATGGAAAGACATTCCATGCTCATGGATTTTAACAAATGTTGTTAAAATGTCTATACTACCGAAAGCAAACTACAGACTTAATGCAATCCCTGTCAAAATACCAGCAGCATTTTTCACAGAACTAGAACAAAGAATCCCAAAATTTGTATGGAAACACAAAAGACCCCAAATAGCCAAAGCAATCTTGAAAAAGAAAAACAAAACTGGAAGTATCATGATTTCAGGTTTCAAGTTATACTACAAAGCTGTACTAACCAAAACGGTATGGTATTGGCACAAAAACAGACACACAAGTCGATGGAACAGAATAGAGACCCCAGAAATAAACGTGTGATGGTGTGGCCAATTAATCTTTGACAAAGGAGGCAACAATGTGCAATGGGAAAAAGACAGCGTCTTCAATAAATGGTATTGGGGAAATTGGACACCTACATGCAAAAGAATGAAACTGGACCACTTTCTTACACCATACACAAAAATAAACGCAAAATGGATTAAAGACCTAAATGTGAGACAGGAACCATCAAAATCCTAGAGAACACACGTAATAACCTCTTTAACATTGGCCATAACTCCTTCTTACTATATATGTCTCTGAGGCAAAGGAAACAAAAGCAAAAATAAACTATTGGGACTTCATCAAAATAAAAACCTTCTGGGACACCTGGGTGGCTCAGTCGTTAAGTATGTGCCTTCCACTCAGGTCATGATCCCAGGGTCCTGGGATCGAGCCCTGCTTCGAGCTCCCTGCTCTGCAGGAAGCCTGCTTCTCCCTCTCCCACTCCCCTTGCTTGTGTTCCCTCTTTCGCTGTGTCTCTCTCTGTCAAATAAATAAATAAAATCTTAAATAAATAAATAAAATAAAAAGCTTCTGCCAGTGAAGGAAACAATCAACAAAACTAAAATGCAACCTACAGAATGGGAGAACATATTTGCAAATGACATATCCGATAAAGGGTTAGTATCGAAAATATATAAAAAAACTTTTAGGGGTACCTGGGTGGCTCAGTTGTTGGGTGTCTGCCTTTGGCTCAGGTCATGATCCCAGGGTCCTGGTATCGAGCCCCGCATTGGGCTCCTGCTCCATGGGGAGCCTGCTTCTCCAACTCCCACTGCTTGTGTTCCCTCTCTCTGTGTCTCTCTCTGTCAAATAAATAAATAAAATCCTAAAAAAAAAACTTTTAAAACTCAACACCTGAAAAACAAATAATACAGTTAAAAATGGGCAGAAGACGGGTGCCTGGGTGGCTCAGTCGGTTAA
Source organism: Zalophus californianus (assembly GCF_009762305.2). Taxonomy (NCBI): domain Eukaryota; kingdom Metazoa; phylum Chordata; class Mammalia; order Carnivora; family Otariidae; genus Zalophus; species Zalophus californianus. Next base: position 115,610,428 of record NC_045602.1, read on the forward strand.
GCGTCTGCCTTCGGCTCAGGTCATGATCCCAGGTCCTGGGATCGAGCCCTGCATCAGGCTCCCTGCTCCACGGGAAGCCTGCTTCTCCCTCTCCCACTCCCCCTTCTTGTGTTCCCTCTCTCACTGTGTCTCTCTCTGTCAAATAAATAAAATCTTTAAAAAAAAAATGGGCAGAAGACATGAATAGACATTTTTCCAAAGAAGACATACAGAAGGCTAACAGACACATGAAAAGATACTCAACATCAATCATCAGAGAAACTATATGAGATATCACTTCACACCTGTCAGAATGGCTAAAATTAACAACACAGGAAACAGCAGGTGTTGGCAAGGATGTGGAGAAAAGGCAATCCTATTACACTGTTGGTCGGGATGCAAACTGGTGCAGCCACTCTAGAAAACAATATGGAGATTCCTCAAAACATTAAAAATAGAATTATCCTATGATCTAGTGATTGCACTAGTAGGTATTTACTTAAAGGATACAAAAATACTAATTCAAAGGGATACATGCACCATAATGTTTATAGCAGCATTATCAACAATAGCCAAATTATTGAAACAGCCCAAATGTCCATTGACTGATGAATGAATAAAGAAGATGTGGTGTATATATACAATGGGATATTACTCAGCTGTAAAAAAGGAATGAAATCTTGGCTTTTGCAACAAATGGATGGATCTAGAAAGTATATTGCTAAGTGAAATAAGTCAGAAAAAGACAAATACCCTATGATTTCACTCATATGTGGAACTTAAGAAACAAAACAACAAAGAAAAAAACAGACAACCTAAAAAACAGCCTCTTAACTCTAGAGAACTGGTGGTTGCCAGAGGGAAGGTAGGTGGGGATGGGTGAAACAGGTGAAGGAGATTAAGAGTACACTTATTTTGATGAGCACTGGGTGATGTATGGAATTGTTGAGTCACTATATTGTACCTCTGAAACTAATAGAACACTGTATGTTAACTATACTGGAATTTAAAAAGTGGATATACAGAAACAAATAAGGCTAAATCAATGTAGAGCTGTGCCATTTCCTATCACACTCATTCACTGACAGCTCCACAAAAACAGATAATGCTTGCTGCAGGGCGCTATGTTAAGCTCTTCCCTTCTACAGAGCCTCTAAGTTTCACATCACCCAGGGGGGCCATAAATTGTGACCTTGTAATTCTAATATGTTCAAGTAAAACCCAAATGAATAAGGAGAAGAGATGAGCCGCAGCCTAATAACCTACAGAGTCAGCAAAAGGGCAGACCCTCAACTGATGGAAACTTGCATAGAAATTTTAAAATTATGAGACCATTATTGAAAGTCTCCAAAGAGATTTTACTAATAAGACAAGCGAGGTCTCAGCAATCTGCCCATCTAAGGTTAACTTCTCCACCAAGTGCTCCTTAGCCCACCCAGAAGTTCTGAAAGAAGCTGAACTAAACCCTTCTCTGACAGGATTTGTTTTTCCAGGTTAACTCCTTAGGTCAAAGTTTCGTTCTCTCTCCTGGGATCAATTCTGAAGTAAATTCTCATTAAATCGTGGCCAAGGGTATCCTCAGTACAACCACTTCCTTTTCAACTTCTTCTAACTTTTGTGTCAACCCCAATTCCAATTCCAGAACTGAAGAGAAACATATGAAGTCAGACAACAAATATAGGGAAGTTAGACATCTTTGTGGCTGCCAGAATGAATGAAGGCACAGTCTTTGAGTGACTGACAGCAAAAGGATGGGATGTGAAGCCATCTGCTGGGAGCTCGCCAGGTCTTTTAAAAATCTCACTGCAGCACATCTTGCCTCTGCTGCTTAAGGACAGGGAAGACTCTCAGCTCCAGCTTCCCTTCATTACAGAGGCTGACTAAAGGGCACTGTAAGTAGGAGGAAAACACTTTTCTTCTGCTGCCTGCAGAGAGCCCATCTTCTTCTCTGGGTTTAAGTTTCAAATGACCTGAGTTGTTAGAGAGGCCCTCTGTAAAATAAATGCTACCCTTCAGTTTTGCTTCTCTTGTCAAACCTGGCCTGCTCTCCTGGTCCTGCTTACTGATGCTTTTCAGCTGATGAAACAGTTCTTTTCACTGCACATCAGTGAGAATCTTCCTGCCCATGAGATGGAGTGAAGTTTGGAATAATTTTTATAGTATGATTGGTTGTTTTCTTATTCTTGTCTTTGAAATTACAGACAAACAAGCAGCAAGGCTCTTCTGCTACAAGGTCAGAAACAAAGTTCCTTTGGCCTCTGTTCTTTGAGGGGAAGCATATGGAGTTTAGTTGGCAACTTAAATATGCTTTCAGAATGAGTGAAGCTGCTACTACTTTGAAAGTTTAAAGAACTTGTTAGTTGAAGCAGTTTACCTTCTGCTAACTAGCAGCTTCTTACTTTTCTTTACTCTGCTTTTTCCATTTCCTAGCAATAAAAAAAAAAAAAAAATTTTTTTTAAGTCCTTAAGAAGAAGTACTCCAAAATCTCAACTCTGACTCCAGAGTCAAATTTTAGCACTTCTTCAATGTCTTCAGAAAGTCACCTATAGTTTCAGATTTCAAATGGTTGTAACAGAGCAGAATTTAGGATTTGGGATCAATCTGCCTGTGTAGAACTGGTTCGTTTCATATTTATTAAAGCCAAAACAGAAACCAAAAGTCCATTTATGTCAAAGCCTCCTTTTCCTTTCTAAATGTCTGAGGTTTCATAGTGGATTCCCCTTTTGGCACATTTTACTGGCGCAGAGAAAAGCTCAGGTTAATATTTTCTATTGTGGTTGAATTTGCTCCACTTCAGCAACATTGGACATTTGTTCTGCCATTTCCACTGAAGAGACGCTAGGAGAAGGAATGGCATGCTGGAGCCACTTTTGGTTTTCTTTGGTTATTTTAGAGGACTTCGTGGGATCAAAAGATCCTGACCTACTACAGAAACACTTGCATGGGTATCTGTTTTAAAACTTGTTCTACCTTCTCTTGGAACTAATTCATACGTAGTCTTAAGATTTGTTCAGCTCTGGGGCACCTGGGTGGCTCAGTCAGTTAAGCATCCGACTCTTGATTTTGGCTCAGGTCATGATTTCAGGGTCATGAGATCAAGCCCCGAAGGGGCTCTGCACTCAACATGGAATCTACTTGAGATTCTCTCCCTCTCCCTCTCCTTCTGCCCCTCCCCCTGCTTGTGCTCGTTCTAAAATAAATAAAATCTTTTTTAAAAAAAGATTTGTTCAGCTGAATTTCCTTGGTTCTGCCTTGATCCTTTGCTGCAGAAAATTTCATTTGACATCAAAGCCTCTTCCCTTCTATCTGCTGTAAAGTTGTTGTGAGCTGTAGCAGACCATCAGCCATGCTTAGTGAGTTCAGAATGTACCCCAAGTCAAAGGAATTTAGAAAATCAGAAGACAGCATAGTCTTGGGCAAAGAAATGGGAGAGAAGTGGTTTCTGAAAGACAAAAACAAAATCAGTGAAGTCCCCACTAAGGTCTTTGTTGAGTAATAAGCACTAAATCAGACTGAGGGGAATGATGTCAGGTGATCAAAGTAATCATTTTAGCAGTTCCTACGAGCATTGTATTCCTTGTATACTGTGGGAATGAATATCCGGGGAGCCTGGACTCTGATCCCTGTTTCAGTAGAACATGGAGACATATTTCATGCTGACAAGCAGCTGCCTGGATGATTTCTGTCTTTATGCTTCTTGAGGAGGAACAGAGACTTAATTAAGCCTTCTCTCAAATTCTAACTCAGGGCCCCTTAGGCAGATCCTGGGCCTGCCACATGGTTCTTGATCTCTGCAGAAGAGTCCTGACAGGCTGTCCACCTAAGACCAAAACCACCCATTAGAATATTATCCAATTTGGCATCTGTTAGGCCTAAAAATTAGACTAGTCAATTCAGTCACAACAGTCAAATTTGTCTGTATATATAGAAACAGCCGAAGAGATCAAATTGTTTTGTATCGTTAAAGAAAAAATCATTCTGATGCTTGTTAAAATGGTAAGGAAGATTTTCTTCAAGACTCTTTCAATAGGGGGGCACCTGGGTAGCTCAGTTGGTTGGGTGTCTGCCTTCAGTTCAGGTTGTGATCCCTAGTGTCCTAGGATCGGCCCCCACCTCAGGCTCCCTGCTCCCTGGGGAGCATGCTTCTCCATCTCCATCTGCCTGCCACTCCCTCTGCTTGTGCTCTCTCTCTCTCTCTGTCAAATGAATAAGTAAAAAATCTTAAAAAAAAAAAAGACGAGGGGCGCCTGGGTGGCTCAGTTGTTGGGCATCTGCCTTCGGCTCAGGTCATGATCCCAGGGTCCTGGGATCGAGCCCCGCATCGGGCTCCCTGCTCTGCGGGAAGCCTGCTTCTCCCTCTCCCACTCCCCCTGCTTGTGTTCCCTCTCTTACTGTGTCTCTCTCTGTCAAATAAATAAATAAAATCTTAAAAAAAAAAAAAGACTTTCAATAGGGATAGTGCAATAAGGAATGGAGATCAGGCTCAGCTCCGAATACAGCAAAGATAGTTGTGGATTTATAGCCAAGGAGTAGAGTGAGGGTCAGTGGATGGAAAATTACCCAAAAAGAAACATCAAGGATAGGGGGAATTCTTGCTAAACTGACCTAACAGGATTCTTGCTAAAGGCAACCTTATACATCAAAGGTGGGGGATGAGGAACTCGATCAGATATCTGGTGGGGGAGATTCTCACTAAATCGACAGGATTCTTGCTAAAACTATGCTAGGCAGGCCAAAGACAGGATGAGGGCCAAGACTGAGGCCTAGTTGAAAAGCCTCAGAGGAGCCTAAAGTTTGATCAGGAAGAGTCTTTGTCAGTACCCACAAGCTTTCTTCTCTCCTTCCCCACCCTTTCCCATTCTGCTCCTTCAATCCCACCAGCTACAAAAGAGAAGTCTCTATTTCCTCAGCTGGCCCTTCACTTATACTTCCCAGACTCCCTCATTATTGAAAAACAGAGCTCGCCAGACTCTCAGAACTCCAGGTTCAACATGTCAACTAGCAGATGTGTCTCTGACTCATTCCAGTTCCTGATTGTTAGGGTCAATTTACTCCCTGGTGAAAGAGTCAAGGCCCTCCCCGCTTCAGGAAACATGCTTCCCAGATTTGGAGAGGCATCCCTGACAGACTCAGCATTTGTAGTCCCCACCCCTGTGGGGAGACTTGTGAATAGAGGAGAAAGTGCAAGTGGCTAAGGAAACATATCACCCTCTCCTTAGCTGGAACATTTAATTAATCTGACAGTCAACAACTTTCACTGATGGAACAGTGAATATACAGAACTGAGGGAGTTCTAAAACCAGGGCTTGAAAAGCAAGGTAAATACTCTTTTGTTTGGTTTTGTTTATTTCTACCATAGCAAGCTGGACTGGGCAAGGACAGCAAGCCCCCAAACCAACGAGTTTGTAGCGTTTTTCCTTTCCACTTTAGGAAAAGGTGCCAGCCTTCTTGTGTGACTCGAGTCAGACTTGGGATTGATGCCTCTCTGTGTACGCACTATTTCTGTCCTTTGGGCTGCTCTGGGTTTCGGTTTCCTCAGCTATGATATGTAGTTTATTAAGAGCATTAAGGGGCGCCTGGGTGGCTCAGTCGGTTGAGCGACTGCCTTCGGCTCAGGTCATGATCCCAGGGTTCTGAGATCGAGCCCCGCATCGGGCTCCCTGCTCGGCAGGGGAGTCTGCTTCTCCCCTTCTCCCTGCTCATGCTCTCTCTCTCATTCACTCTCTCTTTCAAATAAATAAATAAAAATCTTAAAAAAAAAAAAGAGCATTAAATGTACATAATGTGCCTGGGGCAGAGTCTGGCATATACCAGTACTTAATAAACGGAAACGATTATGATTCACATCCCTGCCTTTGTCACTAATTAGCTGTTTGAGTTGTCTTGAAGTGGAAAGAGTAGCACAGTAGAAGTTCTAGTCTTGCTTCTTACTCGTTCAAGTGTCTACTTAGGGAACCCCTTTCCTACTCTGAGCCTCAGTTTTCTTATCTGTAGAACCAAGGTAGATGGGCAAAATTAGTGTTTCTCGCACATGGCTGTACATCACAATCACCTGGAAGCTTATTAAAAATATGTTTCCCAGGGTCGATTCCTGGAGATTCAGATTCAGTGGGCCTAGGACAAGGTTTGGGTTTACTTCTTGTACAAGCTCCCCAAGAGAATGGATAAACAAATGTGATGTATTTACAGTGAAATACTAGTCAGCAAAAAGAAAGAAAGAAAGAAACTACTTATGTATGCAACAAAGTAGATAAAACCTCAAAAATATGTTGAGCAAAAGAAGAAATAAGTCCCACACAAAAGATTTCATTCAGTATGATTCCATTTACATGAATACAAAAACCAGAAAAATTGGTCTATGGTGGTTAGAGTGAGAATAGAGGTTACATCTGAGGGGTAAAAATAGGTATTGCCTAGAAAGAGGCACACAAGGGAACGTTCAGGAGTGAAAGAAGTATTCTATACCTTGATCTGAGTGATGGTTACATAAGTGTATATATAAGTTAAAATTCATCAAGCTGGATACTTAAAATTTGTGCATTTTATTGTATGTAAATTGTATCTTAACACAGTATTGTGGGCATGGTGGCAAAAACTCCCCTGATAATTCTAATGCATAGCCAGGTTTAAGTTCCTTGGACAAGATCCTTAAAGTCTCTTCCAGTTCTAAAGCCCTAAGATTCTTATATCCCTATCTTGGCCCCCTTGCCAGGCACTTTTATCCACAAAGTAAATGGTCTCTTTTACCTTTTTTGGTCAAGCACAAGATCAAAGATATTAAGAAAAGCCAGAGTCCTATTCTAGCACTCAGATAAAGGATACTGATGAAACTCAAGAACTGTCCAAGCCCCAGTATGATAGAACAAAGGCCAAGGAAAAGACATTGAATCACAATCAAATTTGACGTGTAACCGGTCTTGTTGGCCTGAAGGGACCAGCAAGTCTAAAGATTTTCTGTTGTTGGTTGTCTTTGCTACGCATTCATTCATTCATTCACTCATTCACCAAGTATTTATTGAGTGTCTGCTATGTACCAGGCATTGCCTAGTAGTGGGGGCAGCAAAATGAACATGACAACAAGGTCCCTACCTTCTGGGAGTTGAAATTATACAAGAAAAGGAAAGCCATTATGAAGATAAACATAGATAATTGCTAATTTGTAAGAGCTCTGAAAGAAATGGATAATGGGATAGACAGAAACTGGAGAAAGTACACTTTCAGATAAAGTGGTCAAAGAAAGAGGTGATATTTGTATAAGGATCCAAAGGTTGCCAATGATCCAGCCACGTGAAGAACTGAGGGAATCAAGTTCAAGGCCAGGGAATGAACATTTAGGGTTAAGGGAATGACAGGTGTAAAGGCCCTGAGATAGGAAAGTTTAGCATATTCTAGGAACAGAAAGGAGTACAGTATGTCTAGAATATAGTGATTACACAGGAGAGTCTCTCAGATGAGTCCAGAGAGAGTAACAGGGCTTTGCAGGAAATTCTGATTTTATTTCAAGAACAATGGGAAGCTCTAACAGGTTTTAAGCAGGGAGTGATGTGTGATTTGAATCATGCCCCCCAGGGCCTCCTGGATGGCTCAGTCAGTTAAGCGTCTGCCTTCGGCTCAGGTCATGATCCTAGGGTCCTGGGATAGAGCCCCACATCGGGCTCCCTGCTCCGCGGGAAGCCTGCTTCTCCTCTCCCTCTGTCTGCCTCTCTGCCTACTTGTGCTCTCTATATACATCAAATAAATAAATAAAATCTTTAAAAAAAAAAAAAAGAATCATGACCCCTTCCCCAGTCACTGGCTACTATTTGGGGAATGGATGGAACGGAACAAGAAAGGAGGCAGGTTGTCAATAAAGAGACATTCACACACACGAGACATTCACAGTTGTCTAGGCATCAGTGTCAGTGGCTTGGCCTTAAGGTAGCTTTGGTTAGCAGTTCAGCAGGGATGCTGAACCTCTGGGACTGGGTTAACCAAAGACAGAGCAAGAACTATGAAGTTGGTGAATTCCTCACGCTCTGTTGGCCTTGTCTTTCTAACGTTTTTCCCACGTGTTATAGATGAGGTTAATTAAATGATCCCTTGGAATGCTGGGCTCAGTCCCTCAAGTGCCTTCCTTCAGGCCCTTTCCATCAGTCCCTTCCTCCCTTTTGGTGTCCCATCCCCACTCTCAGCAAAATCTCCTCTCCTAACATCATGTCCCAAAGTTCCTGAACCCTTCTTTCTTTGCTTCTCCTTCTCTTGCCCTTCTCAGAGGTCTGCCTAATCCTGTAACACTAACTGCCATGGGAAGGAAGCCTCAGAAAATATTTGTTGCTTGATTGGCTATTCTAGGAGAAAACTAAATAGATAAAACATATTGACACCTTCATGCTACCCCAGGAATTACCATCACTGATAAGCCTGAGGGAACATTAAGGAATGAGCCGATAGCCCTAATGGAGCCTCCTAAGCTCAACACACAGCCAGACACCTGTCATGGATGCCTATCACCTGTTGCTCAGATGGGTCAAAGATGTGTAGGGTGGTAGGATTCCTGTGCAGCCACTGAACATCTTGTGGGGGGACTCTAGGTAATTATGAATGAGAGATATTTCTCCTGTAGCTCTGACATTCAGTATTTGGTATAGCTCATTTGGCTGAGAAACAAAACCATAACAAAAATTTTGTGTTACCTCTCCTAGGTTTTGACATATCAGAAACAGTGGCTGATGAACCAGAAGGGTAAAAGGCTTTGAGAGCTTTCCAGGACAGAGAAGGGTAAAAGGAAGATATGCTATGAGAAAGCCCTACATTTTGGTGGCAGAGCAGTAGGTGCTGAGAGCAAACTGTACCTTGAATTTGAGGTACAAATGGGGAGGAGGGTCCTGCAAATTCCACAGCCGCAATGTCAGAAATCAAATATAACTCTCCATCCATCTTCTTTAAATCCTTTGATGTTATGTCAAGTAGCATTCAGTATTTTATTTCTATCATCTTTTATTTTTTTATTACAAAGTAATAACATTCTTTTTTAAGATTTTATTTATTTATTTGAGAGAGAGAGAAAGAGGGGGGAGCAGAGGGAGAGGGAGAAGCAGGCTCCCCGCTGAGCAGGGAGCCCGATGCGGGGCTCGATCCCAGGACTCCGGGATCATGACCGGAGCTGAAGGCAGATGCTTAACCAACTGAGCCACCCAGGTGCCCCAAAGTAATAACATTCTTGAAAAGGAAGTTCAAATACAGAAGTACATGAAGAAGTACATGTCTCTACCTCACTCCCCATCCTCAATTCCACTCCTAAGAATTATTCATTATTAAAATTTTATTTATTTGTTTATGAAGATTTTATTTATTTATTCATGAGAGACAGAGAGATAGAGGCAGAGGGAGAAGCAGGCTCCCAAGGAGCAGGGAGCCTGATGCGGGACTCGATCCCAGGACCCTGGGATCATGACCTGAGCTGAAGGCAGACGCTTAACCATCTGAGCCACCCAGGCGCCCTCATTATTAAAATTTTAATGTGTATCCTTCCACTCTTTTTTCTTTGCATATGTAAGCGTATTTACATTTGAGGGAATTTTGGTATTTGTTCACAAATGGAACCATAGTGTTTATATTTTTTGATTTGCTTCATTATTATATTTCTTTATTTTATACCAGTACTGGAATGATATGCCCCTTCCAACAAGCACACTTTCCCAGATATAGAACTCAATTATTGCCTGAACAGAAAAATAAAATGACAGTATCCTCTGTTCTCATGTGCCTGTGGTTCTGGATGAGCCTCACTCAAGTTGCAAAGAAGGGGTTCTGAGCTTTTTAGGGGCTAGAGACCCCCTTATAGATCCAGAGAAAGCTATGGACCTTCTCCCCGGAAAAAAAATGCATATATGGGCAAAGGTTTGCAGACAATCTCAAGGTGAGATTCCCTCCTGCTTTAATTTCCTTTTCTTCCCAATTATATGTTTTGTTCCAAAAGATTGATCAGGGGAGAGTCTGCCTCCAACACCACTGGCCTATATGAGATGCTCCTCTATGTTAGGCCTCTACCAAACACTACTTTGCTTCTGGCCACCCTTTTCCTCCACAGGGATGAGCTTCACCCAGACCCCCATGTTCCTGGCAATTGGTGCTTGGCAAGACTGATAGAAGCCACTATTACAACCAACAGAGCCCAGTCACCTCCCCAGCAATGCCAACTTGCTGGCTTCCCAGACACCTTGGTTCCCCTCACTGATGCCACGAGCAAAACCCAAGGCAGGCTGTCAGGGCTGCACCTCATTTACACGTAGTATGGTCAGCAACTAATATTGTTCACTCTTTTCAACAAGACTCTGCTGCCTTCACCTCTTCCTCAGCTCTTATCTCTCACTATACCTCTGTCCCAATAGGTGGTTAGCCCTTCCTCATCACTGGGAGATTATAATCCTTTCTTTTGCTTTGGGGACCAAGGCCTTGACCCTAAAGGATTAAGGTATCAGGCTATCCCCAGTGCTACAGCTAAGGGGGTATCTGCAGTGCATAGTGAGTGTGCACTACTGTGTACTCATTTTATCAAACTCAGAGATGATCTGGATACTGTTGTCTCCCATATCCCCTCAACTGGAGCCATTATGTATTAGCACCCATGTGCTCGCACAACACACATACATGCACATGTGCACACACACATCAGCAAGACTCCTGAGATACAGTCAGTTGCATTTAGCCATGACTTTCCATGCCCTCTTTTCCAGGGTTTAATCAGATTCGGTCATATTCATGCATTTGCAAATCCCTTAACTCTTAAGGATATACAAGTGGCCTTATAACAAAATCCTTGTACAACTGGTCAACCTGCTCCAAAGTCCAGGAAGCAAGAATCAGAAATCACTGATTCATAGGATTTTAGAAAGGTCTTAAGATTCTTTCATTCATTAAACAAGTCTTTATTAAGTTTCAATTCTGTGCCTCATAATGTGTACTAAGTCATGTAGTCCTATCCTCTCTTTTTACAGAAGAGAAAGCAGAGGCCCAGATGCATCCAGGGTCATACAGCCACAGATGAACAGAATCTCATCTTAAATCCTGAGTAGTAACTTAAACCAGATGATGAGTTTAAGAGAAGGAACTGTCTCCAGTGATACCACAGATCAAAGAACAGTCTTCACCATGACAGAATGGAAGGACGAATTACTCTTGAGAAACACAATTGCACAAGTAGTCATTGCTGTCAGCGTTATTATCCTGTATTAATAGCAGGACGTGTGTGTCCCATGTTGAGTAGTAACAGCAATGAAGGTTTGTACAGGTCCATAATCCGTTACCTGAAACTGCAAAATCCCAAAAGTCTGAAAACTGTCAGTTTTCTTTTTTCCTTTGGCGGCAAAATCTGACCTTACCTGAAGTCTCTTGGCAACAAAAGCTATGCTCAGTTGATGCAAATCAATTCATAGTCTTTGTCTATCCTGTTTATTATGAATATCCCCACCTTTTTGCTGCAGAAGTATCAAAATTTTTATTATGGGTACTCCCAGACCCCTTGTATGTGGTTTAACATAGTATATAGATGATATTAGTTTTCTAAAATCCACACAATTCTGAACTCTAAAAAAAAAAAAGAAAGAAAGAAAGAAAGAAAATCTGACCCTGAGGATGATAATACAACTAGGCATCACAGGCCTGTATTACATTTAGGATATACATATCCCTCTCCAGAATTGGTGCAAGGAGTAGTCATTCTTTGCCCTCTCCCAACACACAAATAAGGTTAATTCCACTGAGATTTCACCCTTCTCAGACTCAGTTTAGTTATATAGTTCCACTAAATTACTTAGGTCCTAAGAAATTGTATTTTGTTAATTGTAGTTTATTAGGCTGGAAGGAGTAGGCTAGAAATTGCCAGGCTGCTGTAAGGGGAGCCCCAGGAGCAGCAAGACCAGCATGAGCAGATTGTTTTTATTCTCCTCTCACCCACGGTGCTTTGTGGCTGGGCAGAGAGAACTTTGGAAAAGCAGACTGTTTTTTCCCAGACCGGAGAGAACAATGTGCAGAGCAGGGAAGGAGTGGGGATCCCACACTCAGAGAAGGTGAAGATGCTACTGAAGTTTTGAACCCTAATATAAGCCAAACGGAGGATGCATGGGAAGAAATCCACTCTAGGATCTGTCTGCTTCATCAAAATCCAGCTAGCAATAAGTCAGTAAATGCAGTTAGCCTACGTCAACAGGTCCATCCTTCTCACATAAACCGTACCCGCATCATTCCCTCTGGGCATGGGAATACGGCATATGCAACAACATATACACTTGTCTGAAGATGCCATTTATCACTGCATCTTTCTCAGAGAGTCTTATGAGCTTTATCCTCTGCACCTTAGTAAAACCTCTACCACTGTGAGGCGCTACTGGGGACCATTCAACAATTCTGCCCAAGCTTAGGGTCTCCTGGGGCCACTGACTTAAAAAAAAAAAAAAAAATCACCCCCCCACCCCGGATGACAGAGACCAACTGCAATGCGTTTTTTCTCTTTGCTTCAATCTCCCTCCTTCCCTTGTCTCTCTTCCTCTCTCTATCTCTCCTTTTCTCTCTGCTTCCTTCATCAGCTCCTCTTTCCCATCCTAAGCCTTGGTGGTCCTCCAGCTCCACTGGGACCCTTATAAAATGGGGTCAGAGCACCAGCCCAAAGAAACACAAGGAAAGCAAGAGGGCACATCCTCTTGCCAGGACCCCTGGCCCACCAGCCTGACTGCCATCTCTGTCCCACTCAGGCCTCCAAGAAGATGAATATCTTCCGCCTACTCCTGGCCACACTGCTGGTCTCCCTGTGCTTCCTCACTGCCTACAGCCACCTGGCACCTGAGGAAAAGCCCAGGGATGACAGAAGCCTAAGGAGCAACTCCTCCGTGAACCTGTTGGATTTCCCCTCTGTCTCTATTGTAGGTAAGTAGCCTGTCTTGGTGCCTAGTCTCTGGACTCTGGCCCATGAGAGGGGGCTACAGGAGTCAAACATGCTCCCCGGGATTCATTGACATACGTCAGAGTTCCTTTGTTCTTACTCTTCAAAGTAATGCTAGAGGACTAAAGTATTCCCCGACTCATGGTTTTAAAAAGCCCTGCATACCACTAATCTAATACGCAGCTTCGCATGTTAGAGGCTCAGAGAAACCCTGAAGTTAAGACACTTTGTGAATTTGGTTTAACTTAGCACTTCTGAAACTTACTGAATCACAGAATTGTCAACAGTAAAAATGTTAGAGAATGCTGCGGAATATAACTGAATGTGGGATGAACTAGTCCTTTCAGGGTTGAGAATTGAGAATGACCGCTCAGGGGAAAATATCAGGGGCATTACAGCCTGGTACCAAACATCTTCTAGTTCAACTTCTTCTGATAAAAATAATAGTAACAGATATACTCCTTGTGTGCTAGGCACTGTAAAGTGAGTACTACTTTTTATTCCTACTTCACAGTTGAGGAAATTGAGGCTTAGCAAAGTGACTAACATGAGATCACACAGTTCTTAATTGGTAGAGCCAGAATTCAAACCCAGGTGTTTAATTCCAGAACCCAAGTTCTAAACTAATGTCCCTCACTGCCTTGCCTCTCACTACGAAAAGAGAATATTCTAGATGTATCAGGAAAATAAGTATCACCTTTGATCACCTTTGATGTGCTGGACTTCTCACTTTATAAACATACCTTTTTTGTCCTCAAGACAACCCTGCAAGGTGGATATTACAGTACCCTATTTACAGATGAGAAAACTGGATCTTAAGATTAAGTAGGTTGCATAAGGAGACACAGCTGTTAAATGGCAGAGTCAGGATTCAAATCAGGTGTGCCTGGCTCCATAGCTCTGAGAAATGAAAATTAGGAATACAGGAAACACAGGTCCATCCATGTACATGACACTGAATCCATTTTTCAGGGCCTTCTTGGATTTCCTCTTTGCCTTCCCTCAGAGGACACTTTTCTTTCAGTCCCTGGCTCCAGCTCAGCAGCCAGGCTAACAAGAACCTGTTGGTCTAAGTCCCAAGTTGTGATTTATCCAGCCAATCCTTCTTCTTCCCCACCCTGAGACTTCCTGGAGCCCCCTCCGATTCCTCCCACTTTACTGAAGCTCATGGCCTCCAGAAATATCTGGCTTTGCTCCTTCTGTCTCTCTTTGAAGCGCTGAACAAGAAATCCAAAAAGATCAGCAGAAAAGAGGCGGAAAAGAAGAGATCTTCCAAGGTAGGACTGGGAGTTCTCATTGTGGGGGTGGGACCGGACTTAAGAGAGAATTCTAGCTAGGAATTAAATGAAAGATTTTCCAGCCTTACATGAACGAAAGAAGCTGAAAGCTGTCCAAAGGCTTCCTGGCCTCAAGCCCTGAATCAGACCCCCACAGAAGCCCAGAGAGCTAAGGTTCACTAAGCAAAATAGCTTACTTGCTAAAAAACATCTTCTTATACGGGCCAGCCCTCTTACTGAAATATCACCATTACTCATTCTTTTGAATGAATGCACTGTTTCCTAAAGCTCAGTTATTTCAGAACCACTTCCACAATTTTTTTTTTTGAAAGCTTTTATTTTTAAGTAATTTCTACACCCAGCGTGGGGCCTGAACTCACAGCCCCGAGATGAAGAGTCACATGCTCCACTGACTGAGCCGGCCAGGTACCCCCCCACACACAATTTTTGCCATAACCGAGTTTCACTTATTTACTTAATATATTTGTTTAAAATTAAAACCTAAGGGACCTGGGTGGCTCAGTTGGTTAAAAAAAAAATTAAATGAAATGAAAACTTAAGGGGCACCTGGGTGGCTCAGTCAGTTAAGTGTCTGCTTTCAGCTCAGGTCATGATTCCAGAGTCCTGGGATGGAGCCCCAGAGTGGGCTCCCTGCTCAGTGGGGAGTCTTCTTCTTCCTCTCCCTCCCCCCCAGTTGTGCTCTCTCTCTCTCTCTCTCACTCTCTTTTTAATAAAATAAATAAATAAAATAAAAAATAAAATCTTTAAAAATTGAATTAAAACTTAAGAAATATGTAACTATGATAGAAAGTCAATATCACTTGCCATAAATATAAGGTAACCATAAAAATAAGCATAAAGAAAATAAAACATTGTTAGTGGATTTTAGCTGGATGGGGTTGCCTGCCAAATGCTCTAAAGCTGAGGCTTGTTCTCTGTATTAAAAGGTTAGAAAGTGTTGGGAAAGGGCGCCTGGCTGGCTCAGTCAGTTCAGCTTACGCGTCTGCCTTCTGCTCAGGTCCTCAACCTGGTCCTGATCCGAGTCCTCATGTCCTGGGGCTGGCTCCCTGCTCAGCGGGGAGCCTGCTTCTCCCTCTCCCTCTGCCACTTCCCCTGCTTGTGCTCTCTCGCTCTCTATCAAATAATTGATAAAATCCTAAAAAAGAAAGCAAGAAGGAAGGGAGGGAGGAAGGAAGGAAAGGAAAAGAAGGAAGGAAGGAAAGAAAATAGGAACGTGTTGGGAAAGCATTAATGATATATTGGCACCAAACAGAGCCTTTAAAGTTGAAAGAGATTAAGAATCCTTTCTCACTCTATGTGATTTAATGTCATTTAATACTCGTGTACCACCTAAAATCATACTACCATGGCACAGGCTCCCACACTGTGGGAAATATGGGATTAAGGCATTGTTGAAATGCACACATTATTCCTGTCTTAGACCTGGCACTGTATGATTTTGAGAAAGTCCCTGCTCCTCTCTAGACCCCTGTAAACAAGCAGATCAGATGATTGACATGTAAGAATACATAGTTGACAAATGTATTTGCATGCTAGGTATGGGGATTATAGAAGTGGAACAAGAGAGAGATATATCCCCACTATCATGGAGTTTACATTCTTGTGGGGAAAGTAGACAAACAGCAAGTAAGCCAATAAATAGGTAAAATAAATTCAGATAATAAACACTGTAAAGGAATTAAAGCATGGCAATGAAAGTGAAGGGAAGAGTGGTCTCAGAAGCCCTCCCCGAGGAAGCAGCACTTACGTATTGAAAAATTCAGTAATCTCAAGCAGCCACCCCCAATAGAAATACAATGTGAAGAGCACCTGGGTGGCTCAACAGGTTAAAGTGTCTACCTTTGGCTCAGGTCATGATCCCAGGGTACTGGGATGGAGCCCCACACCCGGCTTCCTGCTCCGTGGGGAGCTTGCTTCTCTATCTCCCTCTGCTGCTCCCCCTGCTTGTGCTCTCTCTCTCTCATGTAAATAAATAAAAGCTTAAAAAAAAAATAAAAAAATACAATGTGAGCCACATATATAAATTTAAATTTCCTAGTAGCCACATTAAAAAAAAAAGTAAAAAGTACGTGTAGTTAACTTTAGTAATATTTAACCCAATATATCCAAAATATTATCATTTTGATATGTAACCAATATAAAAAGTGATATATTTTATTTTGTGTGTGTGCTAAGTCTGAAACCTGGTGGTGCATCTTTACACTCACAGTACGTCTCAATTCTGATGCTAATTTTTAATGAAGTCAACTGTAGTGCTAACAAAAAAATTGTTTAAAGAAAAAATTTTACACTGCTATTTTAAAATGTAAATTAAAATTAAATAGAATTTGAAGATTCAGTTGCACTAGACACATTTCAAGTACTCAGTAGCCTCATGGCTGATGGCTACATGCACTGAACAGCACAGCAAAGAATGGTTTCAGGAAAGTGAGCAGCCAGTTCAAAAGCCCTGTAGCAGGGACTCATTTTCTGCTTTTGGTGCACGGAAAGAAGGCAGTGTGGGAACAACAGCTCAGCTCAGGGAGGCGGGCAGGGCCAAACCTGAAGGCCTCAAGAGCCAAAGTGAAATTTATGTTTATTCCAAATTCAAAGAAAACCCACTGGGGGCTTTAAGCCAGAGTGGTTGCCATCACAGGTTTTCGGGGAGGTCCGTTTGGTGCAACGGAGGATGGACTGTAAGTGGGCCAGAGCAGCACACCAAAGATAGTGGCTTGGCCTAGGACAGCGAGGTGGTGAAGTGGGTGGATCCGGATTTAATGTGAAGGCAGGACTGACAGGAGATTGGGGAATACACTGGAAGGGGTAAGATGCAGAGGTGGTGAAAACTCTAGAACTGAGTGGGATCCCCTAGGGAGAAAAGTGGCCCAAGCCCAGCCAGGTTAGTAAATGTTAATGGGTTTGGAGGCAGAGGGTGGATGACTGGGGGAGGCAGGGACCCCTGGGGCCCCTTGCGGACATGAAGCCCAGGGGATAGTGGGGCAGCGGGTGGGGATGTCTGGTCTGGGGTCTCCACTACCCAAGGAGTTCCCAGGCAGATGTGAGGACGGGTGGGGTGGGCGTGGCCGGCTTGGGCAGCCCCGGCGTTTCCCCGCAGAAAAAGGCTCCCATGAAGAACGTGGCTGAGACCCGGCCCCCGCCACCCACCCCCTGCGTGGCCACTCGTGACAGCTGCAAGGCGCCGGCGCCGGCCTGCTGCGACCCCTGCGCCTCCTGCCAGTGCCGCTTCTTCCGCAGTGTCTGCTCCTGCCGCGTGCTCCGCCCGGTCTGCTGAGCGCGCCCAGCCGCCTCCAGGGGGCGGGTGATTTCTAATAGGTGTGGCTTCCCGGGACCCTGGCGCGGGCGTAGTTGCTTAGGTTGGGGCGGAGCTTTCAGAGGCGGGACTTCAAGAAGACTTGGCTTGGGGCTAAAACCCAAAAACCCAAACATATGGAGGCCACTCCAAGGTGTGTGGCTGTTTCTTTAAAGGACCCCAAAGATCCTTTCCCTTCCTCCTGGCCCCTTCACAGCGGAAGACCCGTGGACTGCGCATGCTCTGTCTCCTGGGCCTGGGAAACCCGATTTCCCCGGCCCTAGGATTGCACTCTCCTTAAGCGCTTCTCTGCGGGAGACAGATGTTACTCCCTACCTTTAAAACTCGGGGCGGGCGGGCTGGGTGGCTCAGTCGTTGAGCCTCTGCCTTGGCTGGGGTCATGATCTCAGGGTCCTGGGATCGAGCCCCGCTTCGGGCTCCCTACTCAGCGGGAGGCCTGCTTCTCCCTCTCCCACTCCCCCTGCTTGTGTTCCCGCTCTCGCTGTGTCCCTCTCTCAAAAAAAAAAATAAATAAATAAAATCTTAAAAAAAAAAAAACTGGGGACACAGGAAGCTGCCTTTCCGGAGCTCGCTATGAAGGCTCGCACATGAGCTGTGTCTTTCCACAATGTCAGCTTTTTCAGTCATAGAGCAAGGTTAACAATTATAAAGCAGGTTTGGTATTCTAAACGCAGTAACATTTCACCAGGTGTTTAACTTGGCTTCTTAAAGGTCACGCAAAGCACAAGCCACACAACAAACAGTAGAGAACAGAGGACAGGAAGTTAACAAGCCAAAGGTGAAAATCTGTGAGCCAGCAGTTGAGATAAGGCCTCACTCCGGTCTGGGTCAGCTCTTGGCACTTACTGCTTGTTACGTTCAAGCATAACATAACAAGAAGGATCTCTGTTCTTTTTGGACATCAGGCAGCCTTCAGCAGCAGCTGCCTTTTTGAAGTGACCAGACATAGGTCAGTGTCTGAGGAGTCTGACAGTTTGCTGCAAATATCCTCTTTTTTAAAGGGGTTTAATCAGTCTTGAGCCTTTGCAGACCTCCTCTGTTTCCATTGGTTATCACTTCTGAATGTGTCAAAAGCTGGTGCTGGTCTCAGTGATATCTGGTCTTAGCTGCAATGCCCTCAGCTGCTTGCATCACTGCTTGACACGGGCCCCTGCTTGACATGGGTGATTCCATCTTGCTCTCTACATTCTACCCCATGATTCCTCATGACAAATCTTTAAGGGTCATACAGGAATCAAATATGTCTTAAACTAGGGTCAGCAGTACTAGTTTGCTAACGTGGAGGAAGGTAAATCCAAACCATTCAATTGTGTTTTCAATGAGAATCAAACGAAATCAAATACATCTCAAATCGTATGAAATGTCAATTGACAGAAAACAAAGATCACATCAAATCCAAACAAGTTAGATACATTAAACTGAGTCAAATAAAGCAAAATTAAGTAAGGATCAAATTTTAAAACCCCAACTCAAAGTCACATCTAATAAGAATTAAGTCAAAAAGAAGAAAAACTTTATTAAGGTAAGTTAACAAATCAACAAAGCAGTCAAATAAATGAAATAATCACATTGCCAGCTATAGGCAGATAAAAGTACAAAAATACATATGGAATCTTCAACATAGGCTCTTGGCACATCTAGAAAGGAACGGTGAGGGTATGGTTAATCAGTCTTTTTGTAATTTTTCCTACTTAAGCTTGAGGGTGCACAACATTTTAATAGCATGTTTAATAAGAACTATAACAAAAATAATAGCTGAAAATAATAGAAGGATTTCCCTAATGGATTCTGAAACATGTAGAGAGAGAATTCCTTTAAATATTTTACAAAGGGTTATTGTCAGACCATGAGCCAGAACAAATCATGTGTTTGAAGGGTTTTGTTAACAACTCTAGAAAGGAACATTTATTACATAAGTTTTGTATATTTTTGTTCAGTGCGGCTAAGTTGGTGTTAATGACTGCTGAGGCTGCTTGAATGGCCTTTGTATCATGCTCAAAGTGGGTTAGCTTGTTGGTCAAGGTTTTATGGGCTGCTTTGAGCCCTTCTAAGTTTTCATCTAAAAGTTTATCAATTTTGTTAATTTTCACCCAAGGTATTTCTGTTATTTTAGTACAAAATGTTGAAAAAAATTTAAATGAATATTCTGAGACAAAGGTACCCATTTTGGTAACATTACTAAATGTTACACTAATAGTATACAATATTTTAACACACTCATTGTCTACAGTTATGATAGTATCATTCATTCTGCTATGATTAAAGAACATGACCTCTGAAGGGCACCTGGGTAGCTCAGTCAGTTGGGCAGCTGACTCTTGATTTCAGCTCAGGTCATGATCTCAGGGTCCTGGGATAGAGCCCCAGTCGGCCTACACACTCAGCGGGGTGTCTGCTTGAGGATTCTCTCTTCCTCTCCCTCTGCCCCTCCCCCTGCTCACATGCTCTCTCTCTCTCAAATAAATAAATAAATCTTAAATAAAAGAAAAAGAACGTGACCTCTAAGAAGTTATTACTACAAGTTATCCAGTTCAAGTGTCCCATGTCCAAAAGTAAATTTTCAATAGATGTTCTTGTTAAAGGAAAAAGATTAGCATTGATTTCTAATTCATGGCAGGTATAATACATGTTATTAGACCATTGAAATACCATCTCTTTGGATAGTAAATATCCATTATCCACGAGGGTGTATGTGTTGCCAGAAGTGCTGTACTATAATGTATTTATGTGGTCCAGCCTCTATATCGTATGCTAATAAGCTTTGACCCCCTAAAAGTCTTTTTTTTTTTAAGATTTTATTTATTTATTTGAGAGAGAGAGAGCACAAGTGGGCAGAACAGCAGGCAGAGCGAGAGGGAGAAGCAGGCTCCCCCTGAGCAGGGAGCCCGATGCAAGGGCTCGATCCCAGGACCCTGGGGTCATGACCCAAGCCGAAGGCAGATGCTTAACCGACTGAGCCACCCAGATGCTCTGACCCCCTAAAAGTCTTAACAATGAAAGTTTACATTGTCCTGTATTGTCACAACTTGATGGTCTGGAGGTGTCTAATTGTAAGAGAGACTCCATCCAGTCAGAAGAATACTTTTTCCTGCTACAGGAAATGCTTCTGATATCATTCTGTGCTCTCTCCAGTAGGTTATTGATTCTGCAGCAATTATTTTTTAGTTCTCTTATGTAGAAATGTCTGAAATTAAGTAAATTTTGCTGGAGGGCCTGAACTTTGTGGTCAATGTTATAGTTAAATTCCAGTTGGTGGGCATGATAATCATGCATGGTTGAGACGATGGAATGTGGTTCTCTGAATGCTGAGGAGATCTTGGAACCTAAACATCCTACTGGATTTAGTAGGGGTTCACATGTTTTTTTAATGCAGATAGTTCCTGCTTAAGAGTCTGGATGTCTGCTTTCTGAATTCCAGAGAAAATTAAGTTGGAGGTAATGCCTAGCCCCACCCAGGGTTGTAGGCTTTCTAACTCCAATCCTATTGACGGGTGGTTGGTTGGGCCATTCATGGGTGGTTGTTGCTAGCTCTGTGGCATAAATTTTACATTCGGGTTGTAAATAGAACAAATTGAGTTGTTCCTTTTGGAAGGTTATTTCCAATCTCTGTGGCATAGGTTTGTATACAATTCTCAGAGGGTTAAGTAATTAGGTTCAAACATATTTGGCTTGAGTTTTGGTGTTGTGTTGGTAATGTCATGTGTCCATTGTGGCTTCCAATGGCAAATTCTCAAACACCGTGTAGTATTCCAACATCCTCTCTCAATAATACATGGGCCTGAACTATTGGGTAGTACAGCACATTTGTCAAAGGTGACTCTTTTAGCTATGTAAATTGCTATAGAGGAATCAGTTCTGGTATATTCTCACAGATATGGTGCTGTGCTGACCATGTATTTTCCATGCCTTGTGCATCTGATGGTTGGATCAATGAAAAGAAATATTGTTGCATACCTGGATCAATATGTGTCACTAAATTTGCATTAAAATCAATTCCCAATGTTTCCCACCATGCTGTTGATTTTCCTTGCACAATTGAGGTTTTATTAATCAAAGGATAGTAAAAATGTATTGAACGTAATTGTTATAATGGACATATCGGTACGATCTCTTCCTTTGTTATGTCATATAGGTTGACTTCAGATTTTGATATTAAGGTAGCATTGTATGTGCCAATCATATTAAGTAATTTGCAGAAAGATGTGTCATAGGTAGGAATGGTGTTGGAGCAACTGAGCTGTCTTATACCCTGTAGGTGTGAAAGGACCTAAGGTGACTGGACTTACAGCTGCAGTGCCCTTAGCTGCTTGCATCATTGCTTGACACAGTCCCCTGACTGACATGAGTGACTCCATCTTGCTCTCTGCCCTGCCTCCAAAACCAGGGAATGCAGACCAGCTAGGCAGAAAATAAACATTAAGGACCCTCCAGTCCCTTACCCTTTCCCCCTTTTAAGAAGCTCCCCTGACCACCCCCCCCCAAAAGAAAACCAAGAAAGGCTAAAACTCCTTACACAGTCTCACTGGGCCTTCTGTCCTGGGAAGTCTGCAGATAGAAATTGTGGTGGCTGGTTGTGACATGGGTCCCTGCAGCCAGAAGTCTCTGGCCTGAGAATCCTAGTTTTAGGAGGCTCCTAAACAAAGGTACCACTTGTGCCCACTCCTCCCTTTCTCCTAGGAGTTTACAGAGGTTCTGGGGCCTGAAGGAATTTCTCCCACTTCAAGGCAAAATGAACACTGACCATTGGTCCCAGGCATTTTTAACCCTGATGGTCCAGAGTGTGTACTCCCAAGTAAGAAGGAGTTCAGGAATACTTCCTCACTCCTCACCCCAGCTCTGTCAGCCCAGTAACCAGGCAATGAGCCTAGGCTTGGTGAGTTGGCAACAAACTTTGTCCTGGTTTATCAGAAGCGCTGTCACCTAAAATGTCCCAAGCTGTTGCCTGAAATTGGGTCCTTAGAGATTCTTTGAATCTGTGAGAAACTGAAGCATTGTATCTTTAGAAAGCCCCTGGAAGCAAAAGCACCTGAGATACTGGGGGGAGAGAGGGTAGAGGTGGGAGCAGGGTCTATGAGGAAGGACCAGCCAAGGTCAGGGATCACATGGAAGCTTGAGGGGCAAGGGCTCCAAATGACAACATCTACTTTGCACTGCATGGCTGGGGGCATCCCTGCCACTAGGGAGAAAAGCTGAGCTGTCACCTATGTGTGCTCCCCAGCAACTGGAGCTCTTCCAACAAGAAATCAATATAAACAAGAAAGAGGAAGCAGGAAACAATGGTGGCCTAAGAAGATGATTTTTAAAAAGCCTGTGCACAAGATAGATCCTATGTGACAGAATAATGTGGAGCAGTTGCCTCAGCCCTGATAACTACCATGTTTCTTTGTCCTTACACATGAGGGTAGTGGGGCTCAAGGATGAGCACAGGTGAGGCCACCTCTCCTGGCCCACTTGTCTACTTGGAACCTTCCATCTTTCAAATGCCTTAAAACTCTCTCCTTTCCAAGGACCTTTTCTCAACCAGAGACCCAGGTTGTGTCTGTAGTGATGTAGTCAGTAGGGAATGGAGGAGGCAAACCCCAGACCTGGACTGGATAGAGCACAAGAAAAAAGGTGGACACTCCAGGCTAGGCTGGTGACACAGTTCTGCACACCGGGTCAGTTTCTGTGTTTCTCTGGGCTTCCATTTACTTGTGTGCAAAATGGGAAATAATCATTTTTGCTGTTCTCATTATAAATCTGAGATATCGGTGCTTCCTATACCTTAAAAAGACAAGAAACACACATATACACAGAGAGAAAAGCTGTCAGTTGCTTGTTTTGTTTTGTTATTTAGGCTACAAACCCACAGGACAAGAACCCTTTGTTTGTACCACGGCTGCCACTGAGGAAATGTCATCCATAATGAGAACACTGGGAACATGTTGCAGCTGCAGCACCTGTGTTTTCCAGACATTGGAAAACAGGCACCAGCCAGGCACCATTTTGCCCTTAGGCATGAGGCCAGGGATGCAAAGCCAGAGATCCAGTCCATTAGTGACAAAATCACTTGGCTGCTAGGTCTAGACAACTACATGGAAGTCCAACCCATTGGCTCATTTAGCAAACGTGTATTGAGCACCTACCATGTGCCAGGCATTGTGCCAGGTGCTGTGAATACTATAACCATTGTCCCTTATTAGAGGCTAGAACCATTGTCGGCATATATGGTCTATTCCCTCAGACTCTCAATTGTCACTTCCCTTGTCTCAGATCCCTGGTAAATTATTTATACACCCAAGTCCTCCTTCAGTTTGAGATCCTAAGATTCCTCCACCTTTTCAGAATTCTTCCTCAAACCTTAGGATACTGATAACATGGTTCTGAGCTTCTGCAAAACCCTATCTGAATGACCAGAACTGAAACGCATCCGTGGCTCAGACTTAACGATTCCAGCATTGTGAAGATCGGCCCCTCCCCAAGTTAACACGGCATTATTCATTCATCCTCCCCTCCGCGACCCGTACACACATCTGCTTTCTGTCTCTCGTACAGACACAGGGTGAACTCTGTCCTGGGAAGATTTGTTCTACTTTTGTGGTTATTGATTCAGAATAATTTCTTCCTCTAGGACATGGCCTTAAACTTGTGCCCAAAGTTCTCACAATATAGCCTTGGACAAGTTATTGACTTCTTGATGCTACTACCACTTTCCTGTTTGCAAAGTGAAGAGTAAATCATTCAGTGTTATGATTGCAAACAACAGAAATAATTCTGCCTACCCTAAGCAAAAAATAAAGGCGGGGCAGTAATCTACTGGAGTGACCTGGGAACCTCAAAGAATCAAAGGAAAAGCCATATGACAGGCCTTAGAAAGGACAGTACCTTAAGGGGTGCTAAGAGAGCCAGGTCAAAGAAACCAGCAGACAATGTCTTCAGGACAAGGCCACAGGACAAGTCAGCTCCAACCACTTCAGTTCTTGCATTGGACCACTCATAATTCCAATTCCCAGGAGAGAGGATCTGACTGACCTGAAGTGGTTCCCCGGGAACGTGCGGTCCATTTTGATGAACAGTCCCACAAACCCTATTTGTAATGTAGGAGGGGTAATTCTCCAAGAGAAAAATCAAAGATAAACTTGTTGGGGGGTAAAATCTGCAGCTGGTCACTATGAGAGAGCTGCCCCAGATTCATTCTGAGGATACTTCCATCTCCAGAAATTCTGCAACATAATCTGAAGCAATGGTTTGCTTTGCTTTGCTTTAATTTTAAAGACGTACCCTTCCTCAGTTGAAATCTTAAGGCGGATCCTCATTATATAATACACATTAAAGCAGTTTCAAGTTAGTAAAACATGATAATGATGCACACAAAAATTTGAAATTGGGGTTCGAGATTAACAGTTGCCTCCTATGTCAGCCTCAGCAACCAGTTTGTTTCTGTCTTGTTTTGGCTGCACAGTACTGAGAAAGATCTAACTCACACAGAGAAGTTACTGCAAAAAGGTTTTAACAGCTCCCCCTGTGATCTCTAAACAATCTTCTATTAAAGAGAAAGGGCAAATAATTTATTTCAAAATCTGATCCAGGGGCTCGCCAATGTGTTAGAATTTGGATGCAATAATAAAAGAAGAAACTGCCAGAACAATAATAAAACATGCAAGTCTTTACATCTTCTTAAAGTCTTCAATGTTTTTAAAAGTAGAAATTGAAGCTCATGGTTCTACAGAAGTAATGTTCTTCAAAAACCATGACCTTCAGGGCCTCAAACCCCTTCCTGGATTGTGGACCATAGGCCAACCTAATTGGCAATCTTTGGCTCCTTATTATAAGATCCTTCATCTGCATGAACAACTGCAGATGTAGCATCTCCACCCGCTGTCAGGATGTTAACCCCCAGTCCTACCACAGAAACTTTATAGAGGATTCTGACTTCAAGAGCTAATTTCTATGTGTGAAGGGGACAGGATAGGGGAAGAAAATAATTTGATTTTAACTGAATTAGCCAAATTATTTGTAGTAAATTCCAGATTAGCCTGAAATAAACTTGCTCACCTCTTTCTTCTTCCATGAACCAAATACAGTTACAATGGGGGTGGGGTGTGTGTGTTGAAGGGGTTGAAGGTGGGGCAGGAATGTCCTTTGTTTTATTGGTAAAAATCATCAAATGCTTATGTTCACTCCAGAAAGCTTTCCCTTAATGGCTTGCAGAGAGACAGTTCCTGTTGCCAGCTCTCCCAACTGGCTATGGGAGTTGTAGAATCTGGGAGGTGGCACCACCTAATGGTGATGATGGTGATTGATGATGATGATGATGATGATGATGGTGGTGGTGGTGGTGGTGGTGGTGATGCTTTCTTATTGCCTGGGGAGCCCAGCAAATAGCTTAAGCTCCTGAAGGTTTCCACACTGTCCAGAACTCCTCTTTAGAATTCCTGGATCCAGTGGCTGTATAAACTGCCAGAACAATAATAAAAGACAACTCCAGAAATACCAATATAATGAAAATGATGATGATAAAAAAATAACTTTTCCAAGTCATCTAATTTGGTGAGATCACATCTGTAAGCCATTGGGTGAGCTGATTCCTCCCCAAATCAAAAAGCAGAGCTTTTTGACTTTGGGGAAAAGTTTTCTCTCTCCCTTTCTCTCTCTCTCTCCCTCCCCCTCTCTTTTTAATAAAAATTCAATCTCAGTCAAATTTATTTTTTTAATTTTTAAAAAATTTTAATTCCAGTATAGTTAACCTACAGTGTTATATTAGTTTCAGGTGTACAATATAGTGATTCAACAATTCTATATATTCCTCAGTGCTCATCAAAATAAGGGTACTCTTAATCCCCATCACCTGTTGCACCCGTTTCCCCCCCGCCACTAACCTCCACTCTGGTAACCACCAGTTTGTTCTCTATAGTCAAGAGGCTGTTTTTTGGGTTGTCTCTTTTTTGTTTTGTTTCTTAAATTCCACATATGAGTGAAGTCATATGGCATTTGTCTCCCTCTGATTTATTTCACTTAGCATTTAACCCTCTAGATCCATTCATGTTGTTGCAAATGCCAAGATTTTATTCTTTTTTATGGCTTAGTAATATTCTGGTGTGTGTGTGTGTGTGTGTGTGTGTGTGTGTGTGTGTGTGTGTGTGTGTGTGTGTGTGTGTGTGTGTGTGTGTACGTGTACCGTATCTTCTTTATCTATTCATTTATTGATGGACACTTGGGCTGCTTCCATAATACGACTATTGTAAATAATGCTGCAATAAAATATAGGGGTGCAATATCCTTTTGAATTGTGTTTTTGTAGTCTTTGGGTAAATACTGTGTAGTGGGATTACTGGATTTATGTGGTAATTCTATTTTGAATATTTTGAGGAACCTCCACAGTGGCTACTGCATCAGTTTGCATTCCCACCAACGGTGCACAAGAGTTCCTTTTTCTCCACATTCTTGGCAACACTCGTTTTTTGTGTTTATTTTAGCCATTCTGACAGGTGTGAGGTGATAGCTCATTGTGGTTTTGATTTATATTTCCCTGATGATGAGTGATATTGAGCATCTTTTCATGTGTTTGTTCATGTTTTATGCCCATTTAAAAAATTGGGTTGGTGTTTTTGTTGTTGACCTCTGTAAGTTCTTTATATATTTTGGATACTAACCCTTTATTGGATATGTCATTTGCAAATATCTTCTCCCATTCAGTAGGTTATCTTTTAGTTTTATTGGTTGTTCCCTTTGCTGTGCAGGAGACTTTTATTTTGATGTAGTCCCAATAGTTTATTTTTGCTTTTGTTTCCCTTGCCTCGGGAGACATATCTAGAAAAATGTTGCTACAGCTGATGCCAGAGAAATTACTGCCTATGCTCTCTTCTAGGATTTTGATGGTTTCAGGTCTCACATTTAGGTCTTTCATCCATTTTGAGGTTGTTTTTGTGGTGTGTGTGTGGTGGTGGAAGAAAGTGGTTGTTTCATTCTTTTGCAAGTAGCTGTCCAGTTTTCTCAACGCCTTTGTTGGAGACTTTTTTTTCCATTGCATTTTCTTGCCTCCTTTTTTGAAGAGTGACCATATAATCATGGGTTTATTCCTGGGCTCTTTCTTCTGTTCCACTGATTTATGCATCTGTTTCTGTGCCAACGCCATACTATTTTGATTACTACAGATTTGTAGTATATCTTGAAATCTAGGATTGTGATACCTCCAATTTTGTTCTTTTTCAAGATTGCTTTGGCTATTTGGGGTCTTTTGTAGTTTCATACAAATTTTAGGATTGTTCTAGTTCTCTGAAAAATGCTATTGGTTTTTTGATAGAGATTGCATTAAATCTGTAGATTTCTTGGGTAGTATGGACATTTTAACATTTGTTCTTCCAATCCATGAGCATGGAATGCTTTCCATTTGTTTGTGTCATCTTCAGTTTTTTTCATCAATGTTTTATAGTTTTTAGAGTTGTACAGGTCTTTCATCTCCTTGGTTAAGTTTATTCCTAGGCATTTTATACCCTTTGATGCAATTCCAAATGGGGATTTTCTTCATTTCTCTTTCTGCTACTTTATTTTTTCTTCTCTTTTATCTTTTCCCCTCTCATTATTTATCCCAATATCTATCAACATCTGGAATTCTGCATATGTATGCATGTCAGAGGTTGCAAAGGAAAAGTAGAAATGGGGCCTGGTGGGGAGTGACAGAGGTGCTAACCCTGGAGAGCTGGGAAATAAAGTGTTGGGGGGGACTTAATGAGGGGAAGGGGACAGTCAATTCACTGATGAGCCAAAGGCTGACCTTTTGGGATCCCAAAGCAGCCTGTTCTGCCGTCTTAAAATTATCTAGGAATCAGTTGATGTCCATTTGACAGAGCATCCCCCACCCCCCTACCCCTGAAGGCCCAATACCCCAACTAATCTTCAGTAGTTTCACTCAAGCCAGAATCATGGAAACCTGCACTTGCTGACACCTCTGGAGGCCCTGAGACGTACCCCCTCTCCCCAGGATGCCTCTAAGTTTGTTTCCTCACTTTTGCCACAGACCCAGAGCTGCTTCTTACAGCCTGAGACCATGTGCTCTGCAATTATCATAATGTCACACTAACAGTGATAAATGATTGAGCAGCTACTTTGTGCCTGGATGATACCCAAGCTCCCAAATTTACTTCCTGAGGTAGGTATTATAAATAAGGGAACTGGGGCTCAGAAAGGCTAAGTATTATGTGTAGACCTTACACCTCACTGCTGATTCACATCCAGCCCACCTTAAGCCGTAGGCCACTGCAAGCCAGGTATGAGATTCTATCTCCCTGGAGCCAACACTTTATAGCAGATTCAGCCTAAAGGCCTTTTCCCATTTTCTCTGTTATTTTCCTACAACCTGGTGTCATTTCTATCTTCTCCACCTCAGCAAGACCCTTGAAATTGCCAGAGACAGCAACCTAGTTCAAACAGGCTAAAAGAAAAAGGGAACTTTGTTGTTGTTCACATCACTAAAAAGTCCAGAGGGTATTTCTAGTTAGCATAAAGTCTAGATTCAGGTCCTCTGGAATGTGTCACTCTGTCTCCCAAGTCTGTGTTGCTGTCACCCTCAGGTAGGCTTCCCCTAGTTGGGGCAAAGAAGCAGGTCTGAGTTCACATCATTACCAAGCCTGGCAGCCCCACTGAAGAGCGTGCCTTTTCTCCATCTTCAGGACAGGTGGGTCTCTTCCACAGGTGCCATCTGCCGTGCAACCGGCACAGAGGCAAATTGTACAACGATTGCTCTACAGCATAGGCATCACCTGGGAACTTGTTAGAAATGCAAATTGTAGGGCCTGATCCCAGACCTACTGAATCAGAAGCTCTGGGGGTAGGCCCAACAATCTGTTTTAATAAGCCCACTACGTGGTTCTGATGCACACTAAGGTTAAGAGCCACTGGGTTAGGGAAGAGGCTTTACTGGAGTTACCCTTAAGCCAGCAGTTAGTAGCAAAGGAGACATGCTGAGGCAAGGCCTTCTGTTGGACACACTGTAGGGGTATGTTCCCACCCACCTGTTTCTCTCCCTTTTAATAGGGCAAGTATGAGAACAAGTGTGAGTGCAGGCAGACCGGCCTTAGGTACCAACTGTACTTATGGCAATTGTCAGAAAAAGCATACTGCCTAAGGGCGCCTGGGTGTTTCAGTCGTTAAGCGTCTGCCTTCAGCTCAGGTCATGATCCCAGGGTCCTGGGATCGAGCCCCACATCGGGCTCCCTGCTCCGCGGGAAGCCTGCTTCTCCCTCTCCCACTCCCCCTGCTTGTGTTCCCTCTCTCACTGTCTCTCTGTCAAATACATAAATAAAATCTTTAAAAAAAATAAAAATAAAAATAAAAAGCATACTGCCTAGCACTTGGGACCTTTGGGACCCCTGTGAGATTGTAACTCCCCCAGCCTGGGAGAGAAAGCGGTAGTCCTGGGGGTGTCTGGGAACAAGCACAGCTCTCCCTGGGTCCAGGCAGCCCATAGTAAGCTCCAGGGGTCGCTGTTGGACAATGTTCTACATTGCACACACCGGATTTCTAGTAAAAGTCCTAAAGCCCTGCAGTTGAGTCTGGACCTACTTGAGCCATGTGCCTGTCCTTGAGCCAGTTTGGAGAGCGGATAGATGAGGAAGGGACTGAAGCTGACTGACAAGGCCTGGATCACATCAGCGCCCCTGGCTGCCTCCATCACTTCAAGCAGGTTTCCTATCCGGGTCCCCTGGGGTAGTCCTGAGTGGGTCTCAGGAATAAGAATCTGGATTCCTGAGGTTCCCTGAAACTTTGGACCACCCCAAAACACAGTGGTGACCCCTGCCTGCTGTCTCTTCTAGTTCCCACTGGTATCAACAGGCCCACATGACCCCTCCAAGCTCATTACTCATGCCCAACACAACTTGAAAAGGATGCCAGCTAGACCCCAGCCTAGTAGGGCCCTGTCAACACACAGATGTGGGCAGAGGGGCCTGGTTGGTATCCAGGAAAGAGCTCCGATCTGGAGGCAAGCTGAACACCTGGATCTGCAGGATGACTCTGAGTGTCACTTAAGCTCTCTGAGCCTCGACTTCTCCATATACAAATGCTGGATTTGTATTGTAGATGCTCTAAGGCCTTTCCTGGTTCTAAGAGCCTATGATTTTTTTTCTGAAGTGTTGTCTAATTTTCCAAATATTCTAAATTCTCTGCCCTCAAAACTGCTCCCTCACACCCACTGTGCTTGACACAACACTAAAAACTTGACATGAAACTCTTCATACATGTTACATCATTTGACCCTCAAAACAGCCACCTGAGGTAGATACTCGTGCCTGCCCCAAGTCACATGGTGTTAACAGCAGACCCATGTCTCCTCCTTTCAAAGCCCAGCCCCCTGCTCCACAACCCCCACCCAACCCCCAAATGCCTTAACCTCCTTTCTCCATTACCTGGGGGCGGGGGGGTGGTGCGGAAACAGCCATGGCCAGGTTAGATACTACAGGACCCTTGGCCAATTCCTTCTCTCCCCATGAAGCTTTGATGGTGGAGCCCAGACATCAGGAGTGGGGACTGGGGACATAGGAGACACATCATCTTTCATTGTAGGTACCTGGTCAGTGTTAGACATGTGACAGATTAGCAGACCTGAGATCAGAGGCAAGGCTGAGACCAGATGTAAAAGGAGGGGGTTGTTTTTATACACAGTGTAGTTTTATTGAGTTTACCTGAGGCCATCCCCATTTCTACATGTAAGTGTACAAACATTTGTGTCTTAGTGAGGATGTTGCTCGAAAGATACTTATACACAGTGTAGGAGAGGGTGTTTCAGAAGAAAGATTCTAAGAACTGGCAGGACATTTCCAAACAGGAAAGAGGAAAAAAAGGCCTGGATAACAGAAACCAGAACTCCTGGGAGACTGGAGGTGGGGGATTGCATGGGATGTCACAGGAGGGAACTCTAGAAAGGTTATTTTCTAGGTCTGGAAGGAGGCGGGCTTGAGGGAAGGGAATGTGCTTACACAAAGGCAGGGGCTTCTTGGAGGGAGCAGCATGACTGCCATGTGAGCCAAAGTGTCTAACCTCTCCGGCTCAGAGGAACAGTGGCCTGCCCCTCTTTTCCACTGAGAGGTCATTGTCCCAAAGACCACCATGGTAGAGTTGCTGAGGTGGGTGCTGTGGGCAGCACTCTCTGGTGGAAGTCTTGCCTTTAGGGGATCTGTATTACAGTTCCAGAGTTACTGATCCAAATGCTGGGCAGTCCTAAACCTGGGCCTGTGGGTATGGATAGGGCTTGGATCGGGGCTCAGAATCCTACCTAGTAACAAAAGCCAGTTCACTCTCATGGCTCCTTTCAGAGCCTGTTTCCTGATCTGCAAAACAGGAATTCAAGTCCCTACAAGGTTATCACAAGGAGTAAGTAAGCACTTCCTTAGCACAATGCCTGATGGACAATTAGGTATGCAAGAAACAGCAGTGGGCATGGTAATGGATCTGTTTGACCACTGGTGTCGCAATCAGTTGAGAAGTGGGTCCTATGTCATTTGTTACTGGTAATCGTTGAAGTACCAAAATTCATAAAATTATTTACATTACAGTGGAGTCGTGTCATATATGCATACAACGTATTGTATGACCTGGAGTCAGGCTACTTGGCCTCTCTGAACCTCTGTCCTCATTAGTAACATGGGAATAATAATACCACCTCATAGCCGGAGGCTGAGAATACAAACATGAACAAACCACATTTGTGGAACGTTCAGTCAAGTAGGGACATTTCAGGAGCCTGTGCAGCTCAAGGATTAAAACCAGCGATCTCACCTTAGTGTTCAAAGCCTTTCCTTCCTATCCTCCAGGCCACCTTTCGAGCCCTTGACCTCAGGGCTCCCCCCAACTACAGCCAAACAACTCTTTCCTACCCCATCCCCTCAACTCACTCTTGCTTAAGCTGTTCTTCTGCCCGGAATGCCCTCGGCATCAATTCCTCCTGTTAAAGATCATCAGTTCTTTCCAAATCCATTTCAAGCATCACCTCTTCCCTGCTGCCTTTCTCCTCTTACTGCCAGGGACTGAACTCGAAAGCTGGGCAGAGAAAAAGGAATGCCAGCAGATGGCAAAGCTGTTTTTTAAGGGCATTCTCCCTCTAGCTTGAGATCCCAGAAGGCTAGGGTCAGGTCTCAAATATCCCAATAGCCCCATCAGGCCCTCCATCCAGTGAATGACCCTTAGAATAGGCTCCAGTTACCCTTTCCAGGTGGGTTGACTTCCAAGACCAGCACAGAGTTCAACATATGACCATTTCAGCAAATAGGAGGGACCTCAATTTCCTGTAAGTGGCCTCTTATAAACTGTGGGACTTTAGGAAAGACATTTAATCTGAGTCTCCACTCTCGACTATAAAATTAGGGTAACATTATTACTAAGCTTATTGTGAGAATAAAGAAAATCAATTACGAAGCACCTAGCATCCAATAGATGCTCAATAAATAATAGCTCCCCCCCCAAAGTAGCACTGGATCAACCCAAAGTATAAAGGGGGAGGAAAAGAAAATATGAATGGAACACACAAAAATATAAGGTAGAGGAAAACATTTGAACATGGATTACAGTAAATATAAGTGGGCTAAATTCACCTATTAAATGATAAATTAGGTTAAAAAACAGGCTGTTTACAAGACATACCTCAAGAGACAGAATTCTCTCTTCGCTTTACCCATTCTTCCAAGTCCAAGGATTTGCCTGCAGCCTTAATCACCCCACACTGCCGACAACCCCTTGTCTTCATCAGCACGCAACTATTACTTCTTACTACTTATGCCATATATTGTTGGCTGTGGATTATCTATATAATAAAGGCTCAGAATTCTTTTAGGCACCAAAATTTTTATTTACCCACCTTCCTGCTCTCTTTTAACATTATAAACATTAATTAAACATTATAAACCAAATTAATCTTTTTGATCCAGGGTTGTGATAGGAACCATCATATTACAAAGAGGTGGTAGATCTATGCCTGCTTTTAATGATTCTCTGGCCTCTCTCAACCTCTGGCTGTCACTTCTCTTATCCTTTTTTGGCTGTCCCTTAACGGTATATTCTAACCTCTGTAAAATAGAAATTTAAAGTACTAACTTCATTGTTCTGTGAAACCTCTTAAACAAGAGAATGCCCAGCACTAAGGTGGGCTCTCAGGGGCATCAAACTCCCAAAAGTTCCTCCCTGTTCTTTGACATAGTTCATTCTCATCTGTCATGGGCTGAGGAACCAGTGAACCAGTAAACTAAGAACATGTGTACCAAGTCCATAGGCCAGGTGAGGGCCTAGATGGTAAAGTGCATGCACTTTGTGACCACCATTGCTGACTTCCAACCCAAGTAAGGACTGACTGAGTGAGCAGTTCCAAAATCCCTGAGCTCACGGTTCCCTGTGGGTTATCTCCTGTGTACTTCTATCATGACCAGGGCTTGAGAAGGGGCTTCTCAATTCCTTCTGCCACACTTACAACAGTATGAGGGATGCACCAGAGGCCAAAGACAGAGTGACTAGTTCTGGGGAGTAAGTGGGGGACATTAACAAAACTATCTCAAAGTTGGTGCCATTTGCTCTTGGGGGAAGAGAGGTGGAACCCCAGCAAGGCCAGCAGTTATAAGGCAAACAATAGGCCTGGTTCTCAGTAGCGGTAATGATCAGGCTTGAAGGGGCCATCACGGGACAAGCCCAGGTACTGGGCCTGCTTCTCAGTCAGTTTGGTCAGCTTCACATTCAGCTTACCCAGGTGGGCTTCAGCCACTGCTTCATCCAACTGGAGAGAAACACAGGAAGATCTAGAATCAGTGCCATGCTCTGGGACCCCTTACCTGCATCCAGTTACCAACAGAGACAAGAACTACTCTTGAAGTATCTGTCATACGTGTTGTAACATGTATGTATACATATTACCTCATTCTATCCTCACAGCCAGCCTCAGTGGATGTGGTTTTTGGCTGCCCAGCTGCCCTTCCTCAAGAGGAAGTAGCCCTGGTGAGACCATCAACTACATCTCCTTCCTCATCCTCCACCAACCCAAGCAACCAGCCAAATGCTGCTCTGGAATTTATCTAGGACAGAACATATTTTCTATGACAGAGACAGGGATTCTTCAATTTCTATAACAGGGAGGGAATCTTAAACAGGGAAGGTATCGGTCTCAGCTCGTCAGTGGCAAGTCTATTAGACAAGTGAAGTGAATATAAAGAAGAAAACAGCCAAGACACAGAGGAAGATGAATCCCTAGGTCCACTGTCTGAATTTTAGACTTCTCCTTTATATAGGCAAGAGTTCCCTTTTAGATTAAAATGGTTGTGATCGTTTTAAAATATATCTTTAAATTCTTTGTCCATAAATTCGTAATACCCTTTCCTTCAAGCGCCAATTCCTCACTCTCTGAGTGACTCACTTCTAATGAATAGAATAAAGCAGAAAAGATGTTGTGAGACTTGGGAGACTAGGTCCTAAAAGGCCCTTGCAGCTTCCTCCTTTGCTCTCCCGTAGATCACTCACTCTAGGGGAAGGCCAGCTGCCACCTCGTCAGGACACTTAAGCAGCCCCATGGGGACAGACCCATGTGGTGGTCCTCATCAGGATACTTAAGCCCTATGGGGACAGACCCATGCAGTGAGGAACTGAGACCTGCCAACACTGACATGAACTGAATCTTCCAGCCTCAGTCAAGCCTTCAGATGACAACAGCCACTCTCTGGGAGTCATTCCCTGATTTTGGGCCTCAGTTTCCTCTTCCTTTAAATGGAGAGAATGATTTCTGCCCTATGGAGGACGCTGGGAGGACCCCGGAGAGGGTAGAAATGCAAACCCACCGTCTTGGGCAGGAAGTGGACCCCAACAGAATACTTGTCTGGGTGGGTCCACAACTCTATCTGTGCCAGCACTTGGTTGGTGAACGAGTTGCTCATCACAAAGCTGGGATGGCCCATGGCGCAGCCCAGGTTGACCAGCCGGCCCTCAGCCAACAGGATGATCCGGCGCCCATTTTTCAGCCAGTAGCGGTCCACCTGCAAGTGGGCAGAGCAGCAGTGAGGGTCGGCGGGGCACTCTTCCCAATGTCCATCCCTGCCTCATCCTACCCTCTTGTCCAGCAGGCTTTCCTGCCTCCAATGGTGTCTGTGAAGGGACTGGACTGTCCTAGAACAACCCCCAGCACAGGGCCTGGCACTCACAATTAGTTAAGATATTAAGAATATTAATATTTATGGGCGCCTGGGTGGCTCAGTTGGTTGGGCGACTGCCTTCGGCTCAGGTCATGGTCCCGGAGTCCCGGGATCGAGTCCCGCATCGGGCTCCCTGCTCGGCGGGGGGGTCTGCTTCTCCCTCTGACCCTCTTCCCTCTCATGCTCTCTATCTCTCTCTCTCTCAAATAAATAAATAAAAATCTTTAAAAAAAAAGAATATTAATATTTATTAAGATATAATATTTATTAATATTTATCGTAGCTCTGAGCTACAGACCTCACGGGTCTGCTGTGAGAATTTAATGGGCTGACACGTGTAAAGCACTTGACACATGGCTTGGCAGATACTAAGTACTTAGTAAGTATTAGCTAATGTTATTATCATTATTATTGCCATATGCCCTGGGCTAAGAGCATACACAAACTAATTGTGTGTGTGTGTGTGTGTGTGTGTGTGTGTATAATTATCACATTTGATTCTACTAACAACCCTATGATTTAAGTACTATTATTATCCTCATTTCACAGATAGAGAAACTGAAGTTTAAAGGGTTAAGTTGCTGCACTTTGAGCCTGAACATTTTGAAGATAAATCCTATGTTCTCAATCATCATGCTTAGTCAAAGTTGGAGTGGTGCTCAACCTTAGCTGCACAGCAGAATCATCTTGGGAGCTTTAAAAAAAAAAATGGGGATGTCTTGGGCGCCTGGGTGGCTCAGTTGGTTGAGCGGCTGCCTTCGGCTCAGGTCATGATCCTGGAGTCCCGGGATCGAGTCCCGCATCGGGCTCCCTGCTCAGCGGGGGGTCTGCTTCTCCCTCGGACCCTCCCCCCTCTCATGTGCTTTCTCTCTCTCTCTCTCAAATAAATAAATCTTTAAAAAAAAAATGGAGATGTCTTGGTGTCACTCTAAGATTCTGATTTAAGTGGCCCTGAAACCAGGCCCTCGTCCTCCCCCATTCCACTGCCCAGGTTGCCAGAGCCTCATCTACCCTCCTTGGTGACCAGCCCACAAACACATCCCCCTCTGTGTTCCATCTGCCCACCTTGCTGGGGCTTCTCACCTGGGGCTTGATGTTCACCTTCTCCACAGCATTTTCGTTCAGCCACTTGACATCAATCTCCACGTCAAAGTGTCCAATGTTACAGACGATGGAGTCATCTTTCATCTGCTCAAAGTGCCTGTTGGGGAGTGCCGACCCATGGAAGACAGTCAGGGACAAAGAGCAGCCCCAAGCCTGCCTTCTTCCTCGCTCCCCATGACCCCCAACCTGGCACCTACCGGCCAAGGATGATGTCAGTACAGCCTGTGGTGGTGACAAATATGTTGCCCTCCTGACAGGCCTCATCCATAGTGGTCACCTCATAGCCTGTGCAGAGACGGTGTCCACGGGTCATCCAGGGTGGCCCTGCCCCTCTGGCCCCAGTGGCTGACAGCCAACCCTTGCCCTATCATACCCTCCATGGCAGCCTGCAGTGCATTGATGGGGTCGATCTCCGTGATGATGACGCGGGCCCCAAAACCCCTCAGGGCCTGGGCACAACCTTTGCCCACGTCGCCATAGCCTGCCACCACTGCCACCTTGCCTGCAATCATCACATCTGTAGCCCTCTTGATGCCATCTATAAGAGACTCCCGGCAGCCATACAGGTTGTCGAACTTGCTCTGAAAGAAGAGGGGGCAAAAGGGTGACAGGGGCAGGCAAGGCCCTGGGGCCTCAGACCTACTCTCAGCCTCTTGGCCCTAGGGGGTCTTGGGCTGATCACTTCTCGTGACTGCTCCCCACCAGCTAATGTGCTCATATGCCCCTTGTTCGGATCAGCCCAAGACGGTCTCCCTAGCCTTTCTATGCCAGTCTAGAAGGCCTCCTAAGGATCAACTGCTAAGAGAGATTGCCTAGAATCTGCTTCACTTTAAAGCTCTTGCTGCCCAGCTCTAAAACTCATGGTATAGTTCTTCCCTCTTTAATGCACTTATTACCCTCAGTCACTTATTACCCCTTTATCCCCCCTCAAATGAGGGCTTCAAGTCCCTAGCCTACAGCCTGCCCAGGGGCCTTTCTTCAGAGGCCTACTCCTGAGCTGCACTGGGAATGAACAGCTGAACATGACACTGCCCCACAGACTTACCTTGGTGACAGAGTCATTGACGTTCATGGCAGGCACCTTCAGCTTCCCGTTGGCCATCATCTTGTATAGGTTGTGGACCCCCGTTGTGGTCTCTTCAGAAATGCCTCGGATGCCTGGACCAGAGAGGAGGGAATGAGGCTAAGGCCAGGAAGGGATAACGGCAGTGCCTCCGGGATGAGACCCCCAAGAGCCTCAAAGAGCCCCCACCTCAACTCACCCAAATTCCTCATCTCTGCCCCCAAAAGCTACTTTTCTTTCTGGGTTCCCATCTCTGACCGATACCAGCCACCCAATCCTCCAGGCCAGCATGCAAGACGAGTCACCACCATCACCAGGCCTAAGGACTGTCTCCCAGTAATCCCTAGGCGCTCCATTCCTACTGCCACCGCCCTAGTCCCTGCCACCATCGTCTCTTGCCTGGTCTCCCAGCCACGACCCATCTTCTACACAGAAGCCAGCAGCCATTTCTAATGTGTATATTTTCAGATAAATCTTTTTAATACCACCCAATTACGTCTCTTTGCTCTTAGGATCAAGCCAAACTCCTCTCTTGGCCTGTTAAGTCCTTACACATCTGCCCTTAATTAAAGCTCCAGCCACCCCCTGCAATTCTCCCCAGTAAAGAACTGCCAAGTTGGCTTCCGTTGAGTTTCCTGAATAGTCCATCCTTTCCTGCCTCAGGGCCTTTGTACTCACTACCCCCTCTACATTCCTTCCCACCCTGATTTAACAAAGCTGACTCCTTCCCAGCTGTTCCCAGCCCTGGCCTTATGCTTGCCCTCAAACCAGACCTGAGCCAGGCCTCCCCTCACTGCCTCAGCCCCACACCATCAGAAATCAGGAAGACAGGCCCCAGCGTGTCTGCAGGAACCTGCCATCCTCCCATTTTCCAGAGAATGGGCTGCTCTAGGCAGTGGAGTTCTGCCAGGCCTGCTGCTTTCACATGGGCAAGCAGGCCCCATCTAGACTCCCCACACCCTGCCCACCCACCTACTCTACCCCACCTACCTGACAGGAGCTGTGGGTACTTGGTGTGCACGAGGTTGGTGAGGTCGCCTCCGTCATCCAGAATCATGTTGAGGGGCCCGTCCTTGAAGTACAGTGTCTGCTCAATGCACCACAGGTACTCCTCGTCCGTTTCACCCTTCCAGGCGTACACTGGAGGTTGAGCGGCACAGTACATCAGGGCCTGGCCTTCCCCACTGATGCCTGCTCCAGGGAACCACCCGAACACAGCCAATTCGATCTCCAACCAAATTCCCAGCCCCAGCCACCTCCAGCCCCTCTGAGGACTCAGGCGGTGAAAAGAACAGAACTTGGAACCAGATAGGTCTGAGTGCAAATCCTAGCTCTACATTCACCAGCTGTGTGACTTTGAGCAAATCACTTTACCTCTGTGAGGCTCAATTTCTTCATCTCTTAATAGTACTGATTAAGTGAGATGGAAGCCAAGGACAGCCCCCCAGATATAAGTATCTGGAAATAATTCTATCCTTCCCTCTCCCCTTCTGTCTGAGCCCCAAGGCCTGGGACATCAACCAGTGACTGGGGCTCCCACCCACAATGCCTGCTGCTGGAATGAAGGTGCTACAGGATCAGTGAGCCACACTTAGGTGGGCCCATGAGCCAAGATCCAAGATTCATTCTGCACTGGAAGGATTTGAGGGCCCAGCAGTCTCTGTGGGGGGGTTGTCCTGGGCTAAATCTGGTCAAAAAATTACCAATAGCAGCTACTATGCATGGAGCACTTTCTCTGTGCCAGACATTAGTCCAACTACCTCAGGCTCCATCTCATCTTTCCTCACAGTAACACTCTCAGGCAGGCATGACCATCATTATCATTCACAGATGCCCTGAGAAGGGCTAAAAGGTGCCCAGGTCACTCAGCATGGGCATTCCAGAACAGGCACCATTATCCAGGACTCCTAACTGCCAGCCCAGACTGGGTCACTGACGTTGGGCTCCCATGAATCTCCTGTGAGCACACGAAACTGGCCAAACAGGCCCAGCTGCCCCCTCCCCCAAACTACAGCAGACAGTGGTCTTGAAAACAAGGTCTTTCCCAGAAAAGGGTCACGGAGCCAAATAAGGCTAAGGAGTGGGGGACCTGCCAGTCCAGGCTCTGGAAGGTTCCTCCCCCACCCAAACCTATGGCTGGTTAGAGGGAATTGTCAATGTCCTAATTAATCACCACCAGAGCTAACCACTTCCCTCCCCAAGTCCCAGCAGACGTGTGCCTGTTTCTCTAGCAGCTTGTGATAAAGTATTTCCTCAGCCCCCTAGACCACCAGACCCTAGGCAACAGACCTCTGAGGCTCTTTTTCTGCTCGGTATCCCTCCCTGATTCTTTTGGAAATAGACCTACATCTTCCTTTAAGGAACTTCTTCTCCTCAACATCATGTGGTTCCCAATCATA
Organism: Zalophus californianus; assembly: GCF_009762305.2. Classification (NCBI taxonomy): domain Eukaryota; kingdom Metazoa; phylum Chordata; class Mammalia; order Carnivora; family Otariidae; genus Zalophus; species Zalophus californianus. The sequence continues at coordinate 115,650,632 of NC_045602.1, forward strand.
AGATCCCACCCTCCCTGGATACATGATTGGAGATGGGCCAGTAAGTGCATTTCATAGGATTTTAGATGACAGTGGGACAAGACAACTCTTTCCTTAAATTACTAGACTAGAATTCTGCAACCATGACTCCTCTCCCCCACCATGGGAAAACCTGTCGCAGTGGGGGTCAGTGAAGCAAACAGGGAGAAGCAGAGCCCCAGCATGCATTCCCACATCCCTCGGCAGCAAACAGGACTCACCTGGAATGCCAGCCTTCGCAATGGCGGCAGCTGCATGGTCCTGGGTAGAGAAGATGTTGCAGCTGGACCACTGCACCTAGAACGGCCAACAAGACAGGGCTGCTGGTCACAGACAGCTCATCTACTGGACGGCGATCAAGCAAAGCCCTGCATCAGGGGGGAAGAGGCCCAACAGGTTCTTCAACCATAGGCTGGGGACAACTGGTGAGTGGACGGGAGCCAGAGCATTAACGAAACCCAATTTAGGTTTTAAAACATCACCTGGTGCTGTGTGTGGAGGGCAAAGGGCTCCACAAGGAAGCAAGGAGACAAGTGAAGAAGCTGCTGTAAGAGTTCAGACCAGAAATGCAATGGTAGCAATGGAGGTGATGATGGGTCTATTCTGAAGGTTTAGATGACAGAATTTGCTGTGGGATTAGTTGTTGGGGTGAAAGAGAAAAAGGAGTCGGGGATGAACTGAGAGAACCTGGAAGGCTGATGTTTCCATTTACGTACAGGAGGAAGATTGCGGGGGGGGGGGGGGGCAGGAAATCATGAGTTTGGACATGTTGAGGTTGAGATGTCTATAAGATCTCTAAGTGGAGATGACTGACACATCAGCTGCCAGATACATAAGTCTGGAGTTGCAGGGAGAAGTCCAGGCTACATATATATATACACATATATTTGGGAGTCATACAGACAGTATCTAAAGCCATAAAATCAGACCACTGAGTATGAATGTTGAAAAGAAACAAGAGGTCCAAGGACTGAGTGTTGGTATACTCTGTTAGTTGGTTTTGGCTGCTCTTCCCTGCCCCGTCTTGGGAAACCGTCTTACTCCAAAACTCTCAGAGAGCTTAGAAGAGCTGCCAGCCATTGGTACTTATAACCCAGGCTGAAACAAGGAGAGCACACCATCCTTCTGGCACCGTGACTGCTCCATGGTGGGCATGTGACCCTGGGAGGGCCAATGAGAGGTAGTCCTTAGACGCCTCAGTGGGATATCACTGTTGAGTTTTTCCTACCCAGAGCTCCTCAGTCAGGAGGATGTGAACTGAAGGAACTCAAACTATCTTCCCAATCAGGGCGAAAATATGCCTAAGAATAGTTACCACAAAGGGTGGTGACACTGTGACAAGCTTGGAGCCCCTGCTGGGCCCCAGGGGCACCACATTGGACTTATCCACCCCCCACAGGAAATGCTGAGGGCCTCACCTCTGCGCCCAGGGCCACGAGGGTCTCAATGAGGACAGCTGTCTCCACAGTCATGTGTAAGCAGCCAGCGATGCGGGCACCCTTCAGTGGCTTAGAGGCCGAGTACATCTCCCTCATGCGCATCAGGCCCGGCATCTCATTCTCCGCGATGTCCAGGGCCTTGCGTCCCCAGGAGGCCAGGCTGATGTCGGCTGCAGGGCCATGACGGATGGGAGTTCCATGAGCTGCCTCCTCCCAACCACAAAACACCACCATTCTCACTCATCCACTTGTGGACACAAAACACTAAAGTGAGCAATCTGGTCTCCGCACTCTCACTCACTCAACAAGGACTTATGGAGCCAGGCCAGTCAAAGACAGACATGGTCCCTGCCTAACCCCAGCTTACAGCCTTGTGGGAGAACACATGTAAACAAAGAATCGCACAGGTATGTGAAAATTACAAGTAAGTGCCCCTTGAAAAACAGCTATCAGCCTATAACATACCTCCCACTACCCTTTTTTTTTTTTAAAGATTTTATTTATTTATTTGAGAGAGGAGAATGAGAGAGCGAGAGAGAGCATGAGAGGGGGTAAGGTCAGAGGGAGAAGCAGACTCCCTGATGAGCAGGGAGCCCTGAGCTGAAGGTAGTCACCCAAGTGAGCCACCCAGGTGCCTCCCACTACCCTTTCTGATGTCACCTACCAACCGCTCATTCCCTAAAGATTTTGGCTCCTGGCGCTCCATCTTCCAAGTCATCATTCTTCATGACTTCATCACTCATAAATGATATACAACACATTGGACTCAACACAGTTGCTTGATCTTCTTGACCATATGAAAATGCTCCTTCAGGCACCTGGGTGGTTCAGTCGTTAAGCGTCTGCCTTCGGCTCAGGTCATGATCTCAGGGTCCTGGGATCAAGTCCCGCGTCGGGCTCCCTGCTCGGCGGGGAGTCTGCTTCTCTCTCTCCCACTCCCCCCTCGTGTGCTCTCTCTCTCTCAAATAAATAAAATCTTAAAAAAAAAAAAAGAAAAGAAAATGCTGCTTCCCCACTACGAATGTTTCTTTCCACTCGGAGTAAACTCACCTGTGTAACTAATGCTCTTGGCCTCTCTCTGCCCGAGGGGAAGCCAGCGTGACTGGTCTGATTGGTAAACTTGGGAGGAATAAAGGGCATGCTCAGTTCAGCTCTCCCTTCTGCAAGCAAGCAGTAACCAGCCAGCCTGCAGGGAGCAAGTTCTTCCACATGAGGACCTACCTAAGCTCACCTTGCCTGTACCTGGAGGGTAACTGCTGAATTTGGCAGTTTGTTAGCAGGATCATCGGGCTTCAAGAGTCATCTATAAAGCCTCTGGCTTTGATGTTATCAGTAATGAGAGTTATATTTTGGCTTCTGACACCCCAAATGTGTCAAATTTGTCCAAATTCTCAGACAGGAAAGAAGAATACTATAATAAGCTCTCTCACCATCTCAATACTCTTCTCTCTAATAATCTCACCCTCGCTCTCTCCCAGGCCACCCCAGCCCACTCCCTAGGTCAGTGGTTACAAACTTCCCTGGTAAGTCATCAGGCAATACTTGTAACATACCCCTGGAAAAAAAGATTCAATAGTTCCAGGATGAGGGGACTCCTGGTGATTTTTATCTTTAGGGAAATTTAGATCCTGCCAATCACCCAAAGAGGTGGTGGGTGGGAGGGAAAGGACCGTAGAGAATTTAATAGTAACAAATAATGAAACTAAGTCCGCTTCCTACCGTGTATCTAAACAATTTCAGAGAAGAAAATAGTCCTCCCTCATGGGAGGGACGACTCCCACAGTGCCTCAATATGCACCCCCTCCCCTTTCACCCTCCCACCCCACCCCCACCCATCTACCTTGGCAGGCCATCACCAATTCTGACCCCTCTTTGGAAATCTTGATTTCAAAACCAACTCTGGCCATGTCCCATCTTTCCAATCCTCTCCCTCTGGAGCCCCAGCTCCAATAACGGCAAAGCTGATCAGGTGAACCTCTAATGCATTAATCCTACCGATTTCCACAGTCCCTCACCACACCACCTTCTATTCTCAACTTCTTCCACAGTTTAAGATTCCCCTGTTCCCTCTGAGAACTCCTTGGCAAAACTCCCACCCTAGTTAAACCCAACCCTCCACTGCACCCAAGCCAGTGAGCCCAGCAGCAGGAAAATCACAACCATATGATGGTTGCACAGCTCAATACATTTGCTACAAATCATTGAATTGTACCTTTAAACGGGTGAATTTTATGGTATGTCAATTATACCTCTATAAAGTTGTTTTAAAAAAATGCATTATGTGGGGGCGTCTGGGTGGCTCAGTCCGTTAAGCTTTCGACTCTTGATTTCGGCTCAGGTCATGATCTCAGGGTTGTGAGATTGAGCCCTGCGTTGGGCTCCATGCTCAGCGTGGAGTCTGCTTAAGACTCTCTCTCCCCCTCTGCCTCCACCTTGTACTATCTTGTGTGCGCACACACTCTCTCTTAAAAAAAAAAAAAGAAAGAAAGAAAAATTTACTCTTTTCCTACTCTGTCCAAACCCCTAACACCTCTCCTCATCAACTAATGACCTCACTTCACAATTCATTGAGAAGAATTCAGAACTATGCCATATTTCCTTTGTGCAATCTACTAGTCCTCCTCTGTTGCAATAGATCAAGCATTCTTTTTATGAGAGAACAGTCTCGGGCGCCTGGGTTGCTCAGTTGGTTAAGCAACTGCCTTCGGCTCAGGTCATGATCCCGGAGTCCGGGGATCGAGTCCCGCATCGGGCTCCCTGCTCAGCGAGGAGCCTGCTTCTCCCTCTGGCCCTCCCCCCTCTCATGTACTCTCTCTCTTTCTCGCTCTCTCAAATAAATAAATAAATCTTAAAAAAAAAATAGTAAGAGAACAGTCTCTGCTGGATGGGGCTTGATCCCCTGTCCTCTCACCTTGCAGAACTTCACTGCTCCGCTGAATCTGTTCTCAAGGTCTCCCAAGACTGGCCTGATCCTACATCTATTGGCCAATTATCTATGTTCATGTTTCTCCCTGAAGCACTGCTCCCACTAATGATGTCCTCCTGAGGCTTATGCCCATCGTCCTGTGGTTTTCTTCCCACCCTCCTGCCTCCTCTTCCTATAACTGACTCTAATGTTTGGAAGCCTTCGGGGCTCCATCATCTCCCTCTTCTCTCTTACCAGATGAGCTCATCACATTACAGCTTTAAATACCTCCCCTACAGCAACAACTCCTATGTTATTTCCAGCCCAAACTTCTCCCCGGGATTTAGGACTCCTATAATCCAACTTACCTACTCAGCATCTCTACTTGGATACCCACCCAGCTGGATCTATTATGTGTCACATTTGAGCCCTTGGGACTCCTCCTCCCTCTCAAACTTTTACTTCCCCAATCTTCCCATTTTAGGAAATGAAACCACCATTTGACCAGCCACCCCAGCCAAAATCTTAAGATTTCTTGATTCCTCTTTTCTTTTCCCCTTTCACTGCCTCCCCCTTTTCCAGCCCATCAGCAACATTCCAAATAGGCCCTCAACCCTGACCAGCTGATCTCGCCACAGTATGACAAGCCCCCATTCTAGCTCAGGCACTGATGAGACCTTGACTTAACTTTTCTGGGCTTCAGTTTCATGGGGGCAACTGGCTACTTGATAAGCTACTATTTCCACACAATCTTTTTTTTTTTTTTTTGAAGATTTTATTTATTTGAGAGAGCACAAGCCGGGAGAGGGGCAGAGGACAAGGGAGAAGCAGACTCCCAGTGAGCAGGAGCCCAACTCGGGGGTCCATCCCAGGACCCTGAGATTGTAACCTGAGCCCAAGGCAGCCACCTAACCCACTTAGCCACCCAGGTGCCCTATTTCCACAGAATCTTTACAAGTACTTCCTACTAGTGCCTCAGTTTCTTCCTCTGTATAATAGGATAAAGTCCACTTCCAAAGACTATTTTGTAAACCTCGCAAATCACCAAATACACTGCAAGTGCTCCAAAAATACTGATGCCTTTCTCTAGGTTTAACGGTGTCTTGAATTTACTTTAAAAACTGCTAGCAGCCTGAACAGGTTCGTGCCGAAAGTTCATTAGGTTTGCTCCAAGTGTGTTCACTTATATACAGTGGTGAAAAGGTGTGCTTAGAGGCCTTCAAGGCCTACGTTCATATCCCGCCCCAACACCTCCCAGCTGTAAGATCTTGAGCAAGCTACCTTCATTCCTGTTTCTCTGCATACTCATCATCAAATGAGAAAGTAATAGTCCCTTCCCTAAAAAACCGTGAGAATAAAATGAATTGATGTAGAATAAAGATCAAAGGTGGTGCCCATCCCACAGTAAACGCCCATGAAACATCAACTGCCAGTTTATCAACTTCAATCCACAGGACAGCAAGGATTTTTCTAAGCACTCCAAATTTTCTTCGAGATTCTCTGCACGACTGTCCCTGCTGACCGGGAGAGTGACCCCAGAGGCTGCGTAACGAGCCCAAAGTCCCTTGTGGGTGGACTAGGGCCGGCCTCTGGCTCGCTCTCCAGGCCTCTCCTCCGCACACGCCTTAGGAACTCCAGTGCCCTCGCCTTCCCTACAGGAAGCCCAGACAGGGGTAGGCACTTGTTCGGGTTCACCCAGCTGGCCAAGGGGCCGGTCCAAGCCCAGACGGCAGGATCTTGGCCTCCTGGAGTAGGTCCCTGCAGGTGCCAACAGTCCCAGGCCGCGGCCAGGTGCGCGCTCTCCGCCTGGCCCAGCCTCCTCCCGGCGCTACACGCCGCCACTTGGCGGCTCCGCAGCCCGCGCCCCTGCACTGGGCCTCGCGCGGCACGCCGGGACTTGTAGTCCACGGCCGCCTCCGACGACGGGCTCGCTGCGACACGAGAACTCCAACCCCCAGGCGGCCTCGCAGGGCCAACATCAGCCGAGCCAAAGATTCAAGGGGACCATGAGCGCCCCGCGAGGGCCCCGCGGCCGCCTCCCAGGCAAATCCCCGGCGGGCGCGGAGCCGACCCAGCTAGCTGCACTCCTGGAACTCACCGACTTTGTAGGGCAGTTTGTCCGACATGCTGGTAGAGTTTCCGCACAGAGTGATGGACACGGACGAAGGGAGCTGGCACTGGGGCTAGGGACTAGCGCAGGAAGGGCGGCGCTGGGCAGGGATCTGCAGTAGGCGCCGGCGCCTTTAAATATCTTCCTCTATCTTGCATATTCATGAGTCCCGCTAGCGCTGAGTGGTCCGGGGAGGGGCCCAACGCAAGGTGGGAGGGCGCAGGGGCTGGAACAGACTTCGAATCCTGCTGAGAAAAAAAACCCGATTTTGTCCGCGGTGGGTCTGGAAGAGAGCTCCGGGAGAGGCCTGAGAGCAAACCTGAGGCTCCCTTTCTTTCGTTCGTTCAGCCAGGAAATCCATAATCAAAACCTAGTGAAACTGCTATTCTAACCAGCTCACCTCCCTGAGCCGCAATTTCCCCATTAGTAAAATGGACCGAATGATACCTACCAAACGGATTATACGTAAAGTTGCAATATCTCAGGTACCCAGCACATCCCAGATAATTCCACCTTCCCCTCCAGGTAACTACTATTCTGAGTTTAGGTAAATGTGCATGCATTATACTACTTTTACTACATATGTGTGCATTGTTAAACGTTTCATAGAATTCTTTCTGTATTTAAGACCTTTATATAAATGGTACCATACTGTACTTAGCCTTCTGCAACTTGCTTTTTTCTGTCAATATTACATTTGTACGAGTCACGCATATAGCTAAACATGTACTTATTTTTACTTTTGCTGGTGGACAGCATTTCATGTATATGTTCCATGATTATCTGTTCTATTTGCTGATGTCCAGGTTATATACAGTCTATCGCTAATGCATACATGGAGCAATGGACATTTCTGTACTTGTCTCTTAGTGCACATGTGTGGGTGTCTCTGGGGCAGCAATGTACCCGGGGGCGGAGTTTCTGAGCTGACATATTTGTAACTTTCCTAGATACTGCCAAATTGCTTTCCAAGGTAGTTTTACCATTTACCACCACCACCACCCCCACCCCCGTATTATCTGAGAGGGTCTGTTTTTCCATATCCCTGTGACCACTTGTCAGTCTAGCAAATTTCTGTTGCTGCCCTGGATGTGATGGATGTGAAAATGTATCTCCTTGTATTTTTAACTGGCCACCTGAAGACCCTTTAACATCTCTCAAAGAACCCTGCCCCCCCCCCACCCAACCGCCCAGCTGCTGTCCATTTTCTTCCTCCCCTTCTCAAACGTTTTCAGAGTTGTCCCTTTCCGGATCTGCACTTCTCACCTCCCACTCCGTTCTCAGCTATGTGGCCTCTACCCCCAGGTCTTGGCTGAAATTTTTGCAGCCAAGGTCATCAGGAAACCTGGCTGAATCCAACAGATATGCCTCGGCCTGCATTCCCACCCCCCTGCAGCACACAATAGACCTTGGCTTTCTCCTTCCTGTCTCTCCTCTCAGTATTTATTCCTGTTCACTCAGTTCCTTCTCTGACCTTAGCAGCTTCCTCTTTCTCTAGTGCCTTTAGATGTACCTTTTTCCTCTTGCTCTGCTCCTTCCTGTGCCATTTCACCCACACTTATGGCTGTTGTGACCATTTGTGTCAAGTTGCCCATGTGTCGGTGGATTAAAACAGAGCCCTATGCCAGAAGCCACCTGTTTCCCTTCTCAATCACTGTCCGTGGATTAAAACAGTGCCTTATGCCAGAAGCCACCTGTTTCCCTTCTCAATCACGTGCCCTTTCTCTCCACCCCACGAGTTATTGCTACAGTGAATTTTGCCTTAATCATTCCTGACATATTTGTAACTTTCCTAGATATTGCCAAATTGCTTTCCAAGGTAGTTTTACCATTTACGCACCCCCCAGTATTATCTGAGAGGGCCTGTTTTTCCATATCCCTGTGACCACTTGTCAGTCTAGCAAATTTCTGTTGCTGCCCTGATGGATGCGAAAATGTATCTCCTTGTATTTTTAACTGGCCACCTGAAGACTCTTTAACATCTCTCTTTTTTCTTTTTTTTTTCTTTGCTTTTCTTAATGGGCCTTACTACCTATGTGACTATCCCTAAACAGCACATTTAGTTTTGACTGCTTTTTGCCTTTGTATAAATGAAATCATACTGTATATGTTCTTCTGCAACTTGCTTTTCTCTCAACATTGTTTTTGAGTCATTTGTGTAGATGGTGTAGCTATGGTTCATTTATTTTCTGTATAATTCATTGTATGAATATACCACAATTTACTAATTCATTAAATCGTTGATGGGCCCTGAGTTGTTCCAGTTTTTTCTACTACAAATAATTTGCTCTAACATTCTTCAGGTATGCTCATGTCCAACTTAGGTAATATGAAACTGTTTCCCAAAGTGGTTGCATCAGTCTGTACCCCCACCAACTCTGGATAAAAATTATTGTTCTGTCCCCTTAACAGCACATCCTGTTATCAATTTTTATTTTTTGCCAACCCGGCAAGTATGAAATGATCTCTCATTGTGGTTTTAATTTGGATGTCTGTGACTAATGAGGTTGAGCACTTATTCATATGCTATTTATTTATAGGAATCCTATATGCTATCCTTTCTCTGTAAAAGTTCCATTCATGTCTTGCCCACTTAAAAATAGATGATTTGTTTTTCCTTTTCAATTAATAGGAATTCTTTGCATATTCTGGATACATACCAATCATATGTGTTGCAGATATCTTCTCCAGGTTTATGGTTTATGAATTTCTCCTGTATTGTCTTCCCAAAGTTTTATGATTCAAATATGTGTGTGGTTGGTATGAGGTAGGAATTCTGTTTCATTTTTTTCCCCTATGAATAAGCAGCTGTCCCAGTGCCACTTAGTGCATCCTTTCCCCAGGGGCCTACAGTGCCGTCTCTGTCACAGATTAAATGTCCATAAATACATGGTTGTTTCTGCACTCTGTATTTTAATGCATTGATCTATGCCAACTGTACCCTGTTGAAATGACTAAAGCTTTACAGTAAATAGTAAACCTTTTAATTTTTTTATTTTTTCTTAGGTAAGCTCCATGCCCAATGTGGGGCTTGAACTCATGACCCTGAGATCAAGAGTGGCATGCTCTACCAACTAAGCCAGCCAGGAGCCCCTAAAGCTTTCTAGTAAACCTTGATATCTGGTAGGGGAAGGCCCCCTCCCCCGCCCCCGCCACCATGTTCTTCAAGAGTATACAATTTATGGGGTGCCTGGGTGGCTCAGTTGGTTAAGCGTCTGCCTTCGGCTCAGGTCATGAACTCAGGGTCCTGGGATCAAGTCCCACATCAGGCTCCTTGGGAGCCTGCTTCTCCCTCTGCCTGCCACTCCCCCTGCTTGTGCTCTCCTCTTTCTCTCTCTGACAAAGAAAATCTAAAAAAAGAGAGTATACAAATGGTAAACAGTGATATACACAGAACTTAAGTATTATACAGATGAATTTTGACAAATACATACATCCATGTAACCTATACCCCAGCAAGATGAGAGAATATGTACGAGGATAATTTTTTTTTAAAGTTTACACGGAATGGATGTATCACACAGGTTTTTCCATTTTTTCACTATTAGAACTGCGATGAGTTGTTCATTCACGCAGAGTTCTCTATGTATTTTGGATCATTTCCTTGAGGGGAAAAAATCCTAGAATTTGGAGTAACTTGATCAAAGGACATAAGCATTTTTTTTTAAGATTTTATTTATTCATTTGAAAGAGCGCACAAGCAGGGGCAGCAGCAGAGGACGAGGGAAAGAGAGAAGCAGGCTCCTGGCTGAGCAGGACCCCAGGATCACGACCAGAGCAGAAGGCAAATGCTTAACCGACTGAGCCACCCAGGTGCCCCCGAACATAAGCATTTTTAAGGCTCCTCCTGATTTTATTGCCATAGCTTCTAAAAATTATCTGTGGTGTCTGAGTTTATGTTACTGCATGTTTACCAGCATCTATATTATCCTTGTTTTTGTTTTTGTTTTTTGCTAATTTAGTAGGTAAATATGATACATTGTTGAAATGTACATTTCTGCACCATTGGAAGAAAATGTTCCTGCTCCAGAATGAACCTAGCAAGAACATCCCACTAAAACCTGACCACAGTCTATCTGATTCTGTGCTTATATAGCACAGATACTTTATTTTCCAGTTTGTTTCTTCAGAAGTGATTTCCATCCCCCTTTCACTGTCATCCTTCTCTGGTGGAGAGTACTTCCACCTGGCCCATTGCCTGTCAAGCCTCAAACTTCCTTGTCTACGCTCCTGCTGTGAACCTTGGGGAGGCACATCCTCTTTCTGAGCCTCATTTTCCTCTACTCTAAAATGGGAATAAGAATAATAATATCACTTTAGGGCCCCTGGGTGGCTCAGTTGGTTAAGCAACTGCCTTCAGCTCAGGTCATGATCCTGGAGTCCCGGGATCGAGTCCCGCATTGGACTCCCTGCTGAGCAGGGAGTCTGCTTCTCCCTCGGACCCTCCCCCCTCTCATGCTCTCTCTCTATCTCATTGTCTCTCTCAAATAAATAAATAAAATCTTAAAAAATTTTAAAAAAAAGAATAATAATATCACTTTAGAGGTTAGTGCTAATCAAAAAGTACTTTACCTTCACATGGATACAGCACTTTACAGGTTACAAAGCACTTTTAAGTCCATTTTCTTACTTTGGAAAATTAATAAATTTTTCTGTTAAACAGATACATTACATGTAATGTAAAAAATACAGAAAAGTATAAAAAAGAAAAACTAATTCAGAGAGATGACTTCAGAGATTATGACTATTACCATTTTGATAAATTTCCTTCTGGTCTCTTCTCATTACATATATATGCTTTCTATATCTGAGATATTGTATAGACTGTCTTATGCCTCTTTTTTTTTAAGATTTTATTTATTCATTCGACAGAAAGATAGAGAGAGAGCACAAACAGGGGGAGCCGCAAGCAGAGGGAGAGGGAGAAGCAGGCTCCCCGCTGAGCAGGGAGCCCGACCAGGGCACTCGATCCCAGGACCCTGGATCACGACCTGAGCCAAAGGCAGACGCTTAACCGACTGAGCCATCCAGGTTCCCCTATACGTCCTTTTTTTATATACCTAAAATTATCATGTGAGCTAGCTTCATAATGCTCTCAGTTTATGCCTGGTTGGATTCAAAGTGCTTCGTAAATAGTAGCTCATTTAATCCTCATAATATTAAGTAGGTTTTCCTCATATTGCAAATGAGGAAACTGGCACAGAAAGGTTAAGTAATTCCCCTATAGTTACACAGTTAATAAGTAAACTAGAATTTCAACACAGGTGGTCAGACTCCAAAATTTGTTCCTAACTCCTATATTAAGCAGTTTCTCTTATTACAGAAATTCCAGTCTATGGATGTATCACAATTTATGTAGCCAAACATCTCTTGTTTCAGTTTCCCTGAAATAACATGTCCCACCTTTGATACACTGTGGCTTCAGATAAACAGAAATAGAACTGCTTGCTTAAGGAATATCAATATTTGTCAAAGTCCTTTTTTAAAAAAAATATTTTGGGGGGAGAGTGTGGGAAGGAGGGGCAGAGGGAGAGGGAGAGAATCTCAAACGGACTCCCCACTGAGTGCAGAGCCCAGATACAGGGCTCTATCTCACAACCCAGAGATCATGACCTGAGCCAAAACAAAGACTTGGTCACTTAACTGACTGAGCCACTCAGGAGCTCCAATATTTGTCAAAGTCTTGATCCAATTTGCCAAATTACCCTCCAGAAATTTGGTTCCTATTCTTGATACTCTCCAAAATTGGGTATAATTATATTTCAAGTATTTTCTAATTTATTGGATGAAAAAAACTTGGCCACTCTCCAACCATAAGCATTATCCTTTTTTAATAAACTTTTTATTTTGAGATAATTGAAGATTCACATGCAGGTGTAAGAAATAATACAAAGTGATCCCATGGTCCCTTTACCCTGTTTCCCCTAATGATGACATCTTGTAAAACGGCTCAATATCACTACCGGGTTATTGACATTGATACAGTCAAGATACAAAACATTTCCATCACCACAAGAATCCCTCATGTTGCAAACCATAGGAGAATCTTAGGAAACAAACAGGGTTGCTGGAGGGGAGGGAGGTGGGGGATGGGGTAACTGGGTGATAGACATTGGGGAGGGTATGTGTTGTAATGAGCACTGGGTATTATATAAGACTGATGAATCACACACCTGTACCACTGAAACAAATAATGTATTATATGTTAATTAATTGAATTTAAATTAAAAAAAGAATAACAAGTTTGTAACATCAAATCTCAGTTTAGTAGGGATACTTGTTAGATCTTGAAATAAATGTGTCATTTAAAATAAAAAAAGGGGGGCTCCTGGGAGGCTCAGCTGTTGGGCGTCTGCTTTTGCCTCAGGGCATGATCTCAGGGTCCTGGGATCAAGGCTTGCATCGGGCTCCCTGTTCGGCCGGAAGCCGGCTTCTCCCTCTCCCACTCCCCCTGCTTGTGTTCCCTCTCTCACTGTGTCTCTCTCTGTCAAATAAATAAAATCTTAAAAAAAAAAAATCCCTCATGTTGCCCTTTTATAGCCACACCCACTTCTCTCCTGCTTCTATTCCCCCAACCACTAATCTATAGTCCATCTCTATAATTTTGTCATTTCAAGAATGCTATATAGGGTGCTTGAGTGGCTCAGTTGGTTAAGCATCTGCCTTCAGCTCAGGTCATGATCTCAGGGTCCTCAGATTGAGTCCCGAATCCGGCTCTCTGCTCAGCGGGGAGTCTGCTTCTCCCACTCATTCTCCCTCTGTACGCATGCGCTCTCTCTCTCTCTCCCCCCCTCCCTCTCAAATAAATGAATAAAATCTTTAAAGAGAAAAGAATGTTATATAAATGGAATCCTACACTATGTAACCTATTTGGATGGCTTTTCCCACTCAGCATAATTCTTTGGAGATTCATCCAGGTTGCTGCATTTATCAAAGTTCATTCCTTTTTATGGCTGAATACCGTTCCTTCGTATGGATGCACTAATTGGTTTAACCAGTCACCTGCTGAAAGACATCTGGATTGTTTCCACTTTTTGACTATTATAAATAAAGTTGCTATGACTATCCATGTACAGGTATTTATGTGAATGTAAGTTTTAATTTTTCGGGGATAAATGCTGAGAAGTAGAATTGTTGGGGGCACCTGGCTGGCTCCGTCAGTGGAGCGTGCAACTCTTGATCTTGGGGCTGTAAGTTCAAGGCCCATATTGGATGTGGAGAATGCTTAAAATCTCTTTTTTAAAAAGTGAAATTGCTGGGTTGTATGGTAATTGCATGTTTAATTTTATTATAAGAATAAACTGCCAAACTGTTTTCCAGAGGGGCTGTACCATTGTGCTATGTGCCCACCAGCAAAGTATGAGTGATTTTTTTTTCAGATTTTATTTATTTGAGAGAGAGAGAGAGAGTGCACACATGAGTGGGGGAAGCAGCAGAGGGAGAGGAAGAAGCAGACTCCCCACTGAGCAGGGAGCCCGATGCGGGGCTCGATCCCAGGACCCTGAGATCATGACCTGAGCTGAAGGCAGACGCTTAACCAACTGAGCCCCCCAGGCGCCCCTAAGTTCCCTCTTCTATTCCCGCAATTGATCCGTGTGTCTGTCCCTCTGCCAGTACTACAATCTTGATTTCTGTACTATACAATTAGGTTTGAGATCAGGTAAACTGATTCCTCTGACTTTACTCTTTTTCAAAATTGTTTTAGTTATTCTAATTTCTTTGTCTTTCAACATAAATTTTAGAATAATCCTGTCCATGTCTAAAAAATTCTTCCAGGGATGTTGATAGGAATCGCATTAAACTGTATATGGATTTGAGGAGAACTGACATCTTTACTATGTTGATTCTTACAATCCATGAACATGGTATGTTTCCCCATGTATTTGGATCTTCTTTGATTTCCTTTACTAGCATCTTGTAACTTTAAGCATACAAGTCCTGTACCTGTGGTGTTAGATTTACACCTAGGTATTTCTTTCTTCTTTTTCTCCCGCTTATCTCCTCCTCTTCCTGAATGATACAGCATTTTAAAATTTTGGTGGCCATGTGTTCGTTGCTAATATATAGAAGTACAATTGATTTTGTGTTTCTTTTGTATCTTATGGATAAAAGATTACCCTTGCTGAGCTCACATGTCGTAGACATTTTGTGTTTTGTTTTGTTTTTTGTAGATTCTTTGGAATTTTCTGTGTAGCCAATCTTGTCACCTGCAAATAGGGACAGTTTTATTATTTCTTTCTGATCTGTATGCCTTTTATTTCCTTTTCTTGCATTGTTGTACTGACTAGAACTTCCAGCACTGTGTTGAATAAGAATGGTAAGAACGGACATCCTTGCTTTGTTCTGAATTTAGGCAGAAAGCATTCAATTCAATCTTTCCCCATTAAGTATGTTAGCCACAGATTTTTTTTGTAGATGCTCTTTATCAAGTTGGGAAAGTTCCCCTCTTTTCCTATTTCTGTTTTTTTTTTAAATCATGAACAGGGGTGCCTGGGTGGCTCAGATGGTTGGGCGTCTGCCTTCGGCTCAGGTCATGATCCTGGGGTCCTAGGATTGAGTCCCGCATTGGGCTCCCTGCTCCTTGGGAGCCTGCTTCTCCCTCCCCCTCTCTCTCTCTTTCTCTCTCTGTCTCTCATGAATAAATAAATAAAATCTTAAAAAAATAAATAAATCATGAACAGATGATGAATTCTGTCTTGTGCTTTTTCTGATATTAATTGATATCATGAGATTTTTCTTCTTTAAATTGTTAATATGGTAGGTTATGTTCATGGGTAAAAAAACATTTGCACGCTTGGAATAAGCCCCATTGATCTTGAAAGAATTATATAGTATATAATTCTTTACAATTATTGCTGAATTATATTTGCTAATACTTTGTTAAGATTTAATAAAAAAAGAATTTTGCATCTGTATTCATGAAGGATGATGGGCTGTAGTTTTTTTTCTTCATACTCTCTGGTTTTGGTACCAAGGTAATACAGCTTCATAAAACGAATTGAAGGGTCTCATGAGTGGCCCAGTCGCTTAAGCATCCCATTCTTGATTTCAGCTCAGGTCATGATCTCAGGGTCATGAGATTGAGCCCCATGTTGGGCTCCATGCTAGGCAGGGAACCTACCTGGGATTCTCTCTCTCCCTCTCCCTCTGCCCCTCCCTCCACTCGTGTGCTCACATGCGCATCTGCGCGCGCTCTCTCTCTCTCTAAAAAAAAAAGAATTGGGAAGTATTCCTTTCTCTTCTATTCTCTGGAAGAGATTGTGTAGAATTGGTGATAATTCTTTAAAACTTTGGTAGAATTCTCCAATGAAATCATCTGGGTCTGAAAATTCCTTCCTTGAGAGTTTTTAAATTATGAATTTAATTTCCTTAATAGTACAGGGCTCTTCGAATTACCTATTTCACATTGTCATTTGTGTTTTTTGAGGAGTGAGCCATCTTGTTGAAGTTGAATTTGTGGGTGTAGAGTTATTTGTAGTATTCCCTTATTATGCTCTTAATGTCTGTGTGGTCTATAGTGATATCCCTATTTCATTCCTGATACTGGTAATTTGTGTCTTTTCTCTCTTTTTTCTTGTCTGTCTTTCTAGAGTTTTGTCAATTTTATCAATCTTTTCAAAGAATTGGCGGTGGGTTTCATTGAATTTCCCTATTTTTCTGTTTTCAACTCATTTCTGATCTTTATTATTTCCTTTCTCTTTTTTAAAAAAGATTTTATTTATTCATTTGAGAGAGAGAGCACAAGCAGGGGGAGCAGCAGAGGGAGAGGGAGAAGCATGCTCCCCACTGAGCAGGGACCCTGATGTGGGACTCGATCCCAGGACCCCGAGATCATGACCTGAGTGTAAGGCAGTGGCTTAATTGACTGAGCCACCCAGGTGCCCCTGTTTCCTTCTTTCAGCTTGCTTTGATTTATTTTGCTCTGTTTTTTTATGTTCTTAACGTGGGAGCTTAGATGATTGACTTGAGACTTTTCTTCTTTTCTAATATATGCATTTAGTGCTATGAATTTCCCTCTCAGCACTGCTTTGGCACAAATTTTAATATGTTATGCTTTTATTTTCATTATTATTCATAATTTCCCTTGAGACTTCCTCTTTGACATAAGGACTATTTCAAAGCCTGTTATTTAGTTTCCAAGTGTTTGGAAATCTTTCCATTATCTTTCTATTATTGATTTCTAAGTTTGACTCCATTGTGATCAGAGAACACATTCTGTAGGATTTCAATTATTTTAAATTTGTTAAGATTTGTTTTTTTTTGTGACTGAGGATGGGGTCAATCATGGTATGTGTTCTTTGGGCACTAGAAGCAAACGTGTGTTCTGTGGTTAGGTGCACTATTCTGTCTGTGTCAAGTAGATACTGTAGTTGGTGATATTGTTGAGGTCTTCTGTGTCCTTGCTGATTTTCTGTCCACTTGTTCTGTCCAACAATCAATTGTTGAGAGGTATATTAAAATCTCCTAACTGTAATTATGGATTTGTCTACTTCTTTCAGTTCTATCAGTTTTGTTTCACATATTTTACAGCTCTGTTGTTTTGTGCATATGCACTTAGAATTGCTTTGTCATCTTGGTGGATTGACCCTTTCATCATTACATAGTAGGAAAAAATATATATTAAAAAAAAATCAGAGAGAGGGGATTCTTTATTAGTGGCACCTGGGGGTGGAAACTAGGCTCCTATGGTTTATGGGGGAGTGATCAAATTTCTTTTTACATTTACTATCAGATTGATAAAAATTAAAATGTATGATAACAGTTGGTTATCTGTTGGTGAGGCTGTGGGGAAGCAGGCCCCTCATACATGGTACATTGACCCAACTTTCATGGGCAACATCCCAGGAACAAGATTACAAACTCATGTGCCCTTTGATCAAACAGTTCTGCTTCTTAGGAATTTATCCCAAAGACATAAGCACATGTGAGCAAAATGACAGTAAGAGCAAAAAATTGGAAACAGTCGAAATGCCCTTCAGTAGACTTGTTAAATAAATATGGTACAGTCCAAACGGTGGATTACTGAGGTGCTGCCGCCACTTCTTAAAAAGGAAGGTGTTTATCTATTGATATGGAATATTCAGTCATCAAGATAAAATGTTAAGTGAAGAAAAAAGAAAGCACCCAGGACAGTGTGTCTGGTATGTCATTATTTGTTTAAAAGGGAAAAAAAAAAAACACAAACAAGTATTTGCCGAGATAAGTAAAAAAAAAAAAAAAAAAAATCAGGCTGAATACACAAGCGCTTCCTGGAGGGTCCCCCACTCATGCCCACTGTGCTCAAGGCCACAGTGGACAAAAATTGTCAGACTGGCCTTCTCCGAGCCAGGCGCCAGCCTAGGACTCCAGGGAGGCTGTGAGGCACCCTAAATAATAGGCAGAGACAGGCCAGGCCCTATAGCCAGCCACATTGTCTGCCCTTTGAACCTGCCCTTTGGGTGTTTGATTTTGCAGACACTTAGGTCTTCAACTTGGAAAGGGGAGAGGGGTGGAGATGGAAGGAGGCCTCCCATTGGCCAAAGGGCCCTCTGGATTGCCCAAGCTCCAGGGACCAGCACTTAGACTCTGAATTATTTGGGAGGCTGCCAGATGGGGGACTGCAGTCCAGATCCTGAGGATGCCCATCAATGGGGATGAGATGGAATAATGCAGTTCTGGGGAGACCCCTCCCACTGTTCCATGCCTATCAGGGTGTCTCCCCACCTCCCCAACTCCTTCCACAACCCTCCTTCCAGGCCCTCTCAGATTTGTACGCGACCCTTGGGTGGGCCTTGATGTCACTGCTGGGCGTTGGGTACAGAGGTGGGGGATTTTTTGGAGAGCTTGGAACAGGACTCCCCCAGACCCCCTCAATCTTTTTTTTTAAAAGATTTTATTTATTTATTTGAGAGAGAATGAAGGAGAGAGAGAGCACATGAGGGGGGGAGGGTCCGAAGGAGAAGCAGACTCCCCGCCGAGCAGGGAGCCCGATGCGGGACTCGATCCTGGAACTCCGGGATCATGACCTGAGCCGAAGGCAGTCGCTTAACCAACTGAGCCACCCAGGCGCCCCCCCCCCCCCAATCTTCTTGTCCTAGACTGTTGACTGCATCAGGGGTGGTGAGGGGGCCTATGAGAGTCCCAGGAGCCAACTGTGCCCACCTGCAGACGGGTTATTTCCCTTGGAGGAGCCCTCAGACTCAAATATGGGGGTGTGCGCAACTATGTATCATTATGTCAAAATCATCTGATTATGTGTCTGACTGTCTCACGCTTCTAGGAGGGTCAGGAATGTGTCTGGTTTTGCCTACTCCTGTATTCCCATTGTCCAGCTGAGTGCCTGGCATGCAGAAGGCACCCAATACTTGTGGAATGAATTAATGCTCTCCGACGTAGACCAGGAACCCACCTTGTGGGGTCTCTTGGCTTCAGCCCACAGACCTGGCTATCCTTGGGGTGGGGGTCAGGAACTCTGCAAATCCAGGTCTCTAATGTCCCCGGCTGAAGCTGGAGCCTTCCCCTGAGGGGGCTGGATGTTTTCTTGGGTTAAGAGATGTTTTCTTACTCAGACATCAAGAAAACATTTCTTGACCCAAGAAAACATCCAGCCATCAAGAAGAATGCAAACTTGCCATTTGCAATGACATGGATGGAACTAGAGGGTATTGTACTAAGCAAAATAAGTCAGTAAGAGAAAGATAAAAACCATATGATTTCACTCATATGTGGAATTTAAGAAACAAGACAGATGAACATAGGGGAAGGGAAGGAAAAATAAAATAAGATGAGCACAGAGTGGGAGGCGAACCATAAGAAACTCAACTATGGGAAACAAACTGAGGCTTGCTGGAAGGGAGGTGGGGGATGAGGTAAGCAGCTGATGGTCATTAAGGAGGGCACTTGAAGTAATGAGCACTGGTGATGTATGCAACTCATAACTCACCGGATTCTACCTCTGAAACTAATAATACATGTTGATTAAATTGAACTTAAACAAAAAATTTAAAGAAAATGTTTTCTTGACTTGAAAATGACAAATTTTTTTCTTGATGAAAAAAACTTTTTTTAAATGTCTTCTTGACTCTAGCATACTAGAATCTGGGCTTCCACGATTCTTTTATTTTTTTTTCTTCAAGATTTTATTTATTTATTTATTTGCCAGAGAGAGAGAGAGAGAGCACAAGCAGGGGGAGCAGCAGAGGCAGAGGGAGAGGGAGAAGGGAGAAGCAGGCTCCCCGCTGAGCAATCGAGCCCAATGCGGGACTTGATCCCAGGACCCTGAGATCATGACCTGAGCCAAAGGCAGATGCTTAACCGACTGAGCCACGGAGGTGTCCCCCACAATCCTTTTATTCCAGCATTGCCTAGTCCAGGGACCCTAGGAATCCAGTGGTCTGCGATGTTGCCACTCCCTCTCATTTCTCAGATGAGTCCTTCCCTCATGAAGAGATAGACATTGTCTAAATAATCACACAGGGGAATGCAAAATGAATACGGTTTGCTCTGAGAACTTGTAACAGGGGTGCCTGGCCCAGTCTGGCTGTCCTAAAGCGAGATCTGAGGAAGGAGGAGTCCAGCAGACAAAGGGGGTTGCGGAGAGGCAGCTAATGCTAGGGAGCTGTAGAAATCCTCTCCGCAGGGCTATCCCTTTGCGGCTCAGTTTGCTCAGTTTGCTCAGTTTGCTGGTAGTCCTGACCTATGAGGTCAGCGACTAGTTGGGGGAAAGCCAACCTTTACCCCATACTTCCAGTAGAGGGCACCCTGCTCCTACGTTTGGCTTCTGCCTACCCCAGTCCTGTGAGCTCGTAAACCTCCTAGCTGCCCTGGGAGGCAAAATACAGTTTATTGCTCCTTGTAGAAGAAACTGAGGCTCAGAGAATTTTGACGGATATGGCTAGTAGTCTGTTGACATATTTTGAGGGTTTTTAGCCCATGGAAGCATCCACTCTGGGTGTTGATAGTGACATTCTGTATAATAATACTGGCTGACATTTATTAACTACTTCCTATGCTCCCCCCTATAGGTTAGCTGCTGCGATTATACCTACTTTACAGATGAAAAAACTGAGGCTTATAGTGGTCACCTGGCCCAAAGTTAGAAGCACTGATGACATCTGACTCTTGGACCCCTGCTGGTAAGTACTGTGCTATTCTGTTTTCCCATCATGCTCTTCCTGATAAACCCCCGCCCCCGCCCCCAACCACACACACGCACATACAGGGGAGTGCCAGATGCGGGATGTGAAGACACAAAGAGGAACAGCGCAAAGACCCTTTCCCCTGGAGCTCCATCTTAGTGACCATGTGTGTGTTTACACATAAATGCAATCATATAAAGCCGCACACACATACGTTTTTCCCACCATCACACACAGATATACACACACACATATTCTCACTCATTCACATGCACACACATTCACACACCGCCACATACTCACACACATTCAGACACACACTTACACACAGTTAAGTGTTAGACAAGGATCAGCCCTCGACCTGTGCTTTAACTGCCAGAGGCCTGGGGCCCAAGGTTCAGCCAGTGATCTGAGTGTTGTTTGTGACACCCCTCCCTTCCTCTTCCCTTCCCTTTATTCCACAAACATTGCTGGCCACCCACTCGAGGGCAGACTACTGGGGAACATGGATGACTCACACCTGGTTCCTGCTCTGGGGGAACTTCCTAGCCCTGGGGGCCAAAGACTCACCAAAAACCACCACATAGACCTTTGATGCCAGGGCACATCTGAACAAAGCGTCCAGAGGGGAGGGAAGGAAAGTTGCACCAGCCTGGGGGCCTCGGAGGTTTCTCAGAGGAAGAGGTGCCCACCTGGGTCTAGAAAGAGCCAAGCAGAGAAAGCAGAAAGAGACCTGCTCCTGAGTGGAAACATTTGCAGTCATGGCAGAGTAAAAAAGTGGGGGGAAATAGCAGCTAACATCATGAACTCTTTCGAACCCTCCATGTTTAACCCCCTCAACAATCCTATGGGATAAAAATCGTTATTAACTGCATTTTATAGATAAGGAAACTGAGGGTCAGGAAAACCCAGCTGGTAAGCTGCAGAGTCAGGATCTGAACCCAGTTTCACCTAGCTCCAAGGTGTAAACTCATGGTGCCAGGATTCTGCTGCTTTGGCTGTGATCATTTCTGCTTCCCACACATACACGACCTTCCTGTCTCTCCTTCTGATACTGAAGGGGCCCTTGACAGGTGCAACAATATACTGGCCCCCTCTCCACTCCTTTCAAAATTCATCTAAGCATCCTGGAGCCTCCTGTCCAAGAAGAACTTTCCACTAGTGTGCCCTTAGAGACCACATTGTATTGTTTTGGTTTTGGCAAACAGCTTAGTAAAGTGTGTTATAGGGCCCCCCAAAAAGTATAAAATATGAATTACTTGCCAATTTTTTTAAATTGGGAGAGTTCAAATGAAAATCCATATTTCGAGGTTCTCTTGAAAAGATGATCAGGTATGGCAAT
Source organism: Zalophus californianus (assembly GCF_009762305.2). Taxonomy (NCBI): domain Eukaryota; kingdom Metazoa; phylum Chordata; class Mammalia; order Carnivora; family Otariidae; genus Zalophus; species Zalophus californianus. The sequence continues at coordinate 115,672,563 of NC_045602.1, forward strand.
TGAGTGGTGTTGTCATATAGCAATGGGTGGGCAAGCTGGATGTTAACTGTCCTCTTTAGATGGTGTTTAAGTTCTCTAGGCCAACATACATCCCCGCCCCAGGTCCACTTTAGTTGTTCTGCCAGTCTGATCCCTGACTTACTTTTCTCAACGGTCCAGGATCATCCCAGTGGCCACTGGTTGCCATTCTCATTTGCACAGCAACCACTGAGTTGTTTGCCCCTATCCTTGATGTCCCCACATTGCAGGACTTCCTGTGTTGGTTATAAATGTGATAGGTTATAACCTATCTTTTAGTTGCCACCGAGATCCTAAAATGCAAGCATTAAAAATAACCCCTTAGGAGCACCTGGCTGGCTCAGTCAGTAGAGCGTGTGACTCTTGATCTTGGGGTTGTGAGTTCAAGAAGGGTGTGGAGATTACTTAATAAAATCTTTATAAAAAAATATAACCCCTTAGGAGCGCCTGGGTGGCTCAGTCATTAAGCGTCTGCCTTTGGCTCAGGTCATGATCTCAGGGTCCTGGGATCGAGCCCTGCGTCGGGCTCCCTGCTCGGGGCGGGGGGGGAAGGGGGGGAAGACTGCTTCTCCCTCTCCTACTCCCCCTGCTTGTGTTCCTGCTCTCGCTGTCTCTCTCTCTGTCAAATAAATAAATAAGATCTTAAAATAATAATAATAATAACAGCCCCTTAAACTCAAGCTTCCAGGATGGATCCTTGTAGCCTCCCTTTGAGGTGGACAGGACTGGAATTATTACACATTTGACAGAAGAGTAAATAGGGATAAGCACTTGCCTGAAGCTTATCCCCACAGCTCACACCCAGATAGGAGGTTTGACGTCCGGTGGTCATGTGGTATGAGGATCAGATGATGAGTATTGCGCTCTGAGATCCTGGCTCCTGGGGGTAGAAGAGGAGGGTCCGGAGGGAGGACAAAGAGCTTGGCATCACTTACCCATGGCGGTCTGAGGCTAAATGTTGGTAAGTCTCTGCCTTGGCATCCATTTATCTACTGCTATGTACCAAACCACCCATGCTTGGTGGCATAAAACAACAATAAACCTTATTATTATCTTTTGGTGTGGGGGTTGATTGAGCTCAGCTGGGCAGTTCTTGCTCTTGGCCTCCTGTGTGGTTGCGGTTAGATGGTGGCTGGACTGGTGTCATCTTAAAGGCTTCCTCACACACGTGGCTGCCAGCTGGTGCTGGCTATCAGCTGGGACCTCAGTGAGGCTGTCAGTAGGAAACTGCATGTGGCCTCTCCATGGGGCCTGGGCTTCCTCCTAGCATGGTAGCTGGGTTCCAAGGGGGAGTGTCCCAAGAGAGAGCCAGGCAGAATTGGCATCACCTTTTATTCTTTTTAACTGTTTTTTTTTTTTTTTTCTTTTTAAGATTTTATCCCTGGGGCGCCTGGGTGGCTCAGTCGTTAGACGTCTGCCTTCGGCTCGGGTCGTGGTCCCGGGGTCCTGGGATTGAGCCCCGCATCGGGCTCCCTGCTCCACGGGAAGCCTGCTTCTCCCTCTCCCACTCCCCCTGCTTGTGGTCCCTCTCTTGCTGTGTCTCTCTCTGTCAAATAAATAAATAAAATCTTTTAATAAAAAAAAGAAAAAAGGTTTTATCCATTTATTTGAGAGAGAGAGAGAGGACAAGTGGTGGGGAGGGGCAGAGGGAAAGAGAAACAGACTCCCCACTGAGCCGGTAGCCCAACATGAGGCTCAACCCCAGGACCCTGAGATCATGACCCGAGCCGAAGGCAGACGCTTAACTGACTGAGCCATCCAGGCGCTCCTTTTAACTATTCTTTAAAAAAATTTTTTTTCTAGCTTTATGGAGATATAATTGACAAAGAATGTTGTGTAAGTTTAAAGTATACAGGGGCACCTGGGTAGCTCAATTGGTTAAGTGTCTGCCTTCGACTCAGGTCATGAGCCAGCCCCCTGGTCGGGCTCCCTGCTCAGCGAGGAGCCTGCTTTTCCCTCTCCCTCTGCCTGCCGCCCCCCCCCCCCCCCCCCCCCCGCTGCTTGTGCTCTCTCTCTCTGTCAAATAAATAAAATCTTTAAAAAAACAAAATGTACAATGTGATGATTTGACAATCATACGTATTGTGAAAAGATGAACACAATAAGGTTAGTTAACTGTATAGCCATCATTCACCTCACTTAATTATCAGTAATTTTTTTCTTGTGGTGGTAATGGTGGTGATGAGAACCTTTAAGATCTACTCTCTTAGCAACTTTCAGGTATACAATACAGAGTTGTTAACTACATTAGATCCCAGAACTTACTCATCTTATAACTGGAAGTTTATGCCCTCTGACCAACATCTCCCCATTTCCCCTACCTCCCAGCCCCTGGCAACCACCATTCTACTCTGTTTCTATGAGTTTGGCTTTTTGACATTCCACATACAAGCAAGACATGCCTTTCTCTGTCTGACTTATTTCACTTATAATGCCCTTGAGTCCATCCATGTTGTCCCCAATGGCAGGATTTTCTTCGTTTTTTTTTTTTTTAAGATTTATTTATTTTAGAGAGAGAGGGGTGCCTGGGTGGCTCAGTTGGTTAAGCATCTGCCTTCAGCTCGGGCCATGCTCCCAGGGTCCTGGGATCGAGCCCCGCATCGGGCTCCCTGCTCAGAGGGGAGCCTGCTTCTCCCTCTGCCTGCTGCTCCCCCTGTTTGTGCGCTCTCTCTCTGTCAAATAGATAAAATCTTTAAAAAAAGAAAAGAAAAAAACACAGAGAGAGCGTGTGCACATGTGAATGAGGGGAGGGGCAGAGGGAGAAAGAGAAAGAGAATCCGAAGCAGGCTCCACGCCCAGCACAGAGCCTGGTGCGGGGCTCCATCTCACAACCCTGAGAGCATGACCTGAGCCGAAACCAAGAGTCAGACACCTAACTGACTGAGCCACTCAGGCGTCCCAGGATTTCCTTCTTTTTATGACTGAATAATATTCCATTGTGTGGGAAAAAGTGGCTTTTTTTTTCTTTATCCATTCATCCATCGATGTATACTCAGGTGTTTCCATGTCTTGGCCATTTTTTGGTATCACCTTTTATGATCCAGCCTTGGAATTTATATCGGCATCACTTCCACCATACTGTTATTTGAAGCAGTCACAAAGACCTAGTCAAATTCAAGAGAAGGGGCCATAGATTCTACCATTTGATTGGAGAGTGACAAGGTTCTAGAAGAGCATGAGGGATGGGAGATATTGATGTGATCACTTTTGAAAAAGTATACTCTACTACACCAAATAAGGAGGTGGGGAGCTCTGGAGTCAGATGCCTGGGTTAGAATCCCGGCAGTACCCTTCATGACTCTGAGTCTCGTTTCCTCATCTATAAAATGAGACTAATAATAGCACCTGTTCCGTGTGATTGCTCTGAGGATTGAATGAGTCAAGGTCCCAAAGAGCAGGGTAACTGGCACATGGCCAGTGTTCAGTCAATATCACTGTTGTTGGGATAGGTCATCATGCTAAGCTCTGACGAGTGTGAGTCACCATACCAGGCCATTGCCTGTTTGTATATGTGTGAGGAAGCCTGGAGTTATGTTCAAGAATGTGTGTGCACGTGGGTCCATGCACACATGCCCAGAGGAGCTGAATGAGTGAGTATATGTGTCAGGATGAGCACTTATCCAGGTGGGCATCTTGAGTGGAGGCCTGCCCATGCAGGACAGCACATGCAGGACCATGGGTAAGTATGAGCATGTGAGACAGGGGAGTGAGAATGACGGAAGGTGAGTGTATGTCCACAGCTGTGCACAGTTACTACTGGCTGTGGGTAGATTGAGCCATGAAGGTCCATGAGAGTGTGGGATATGGCCAAGCGTATGTGTTAGATTTTGTGTATGTATGTGCATGAGTATGTGTGTTTTCTGAAACATATCTGTCCATGCTTGATGCGGAAAAAATGAGAAGATGTAGAAACAAAGAATGCTTTTAAACCTTCCCAGCATGTTTGAATCAAATGAACCCTTGGGAACTGTGGCCAGCTGGAAAGACAAGGCAAGCCAGGTGGAGTGGTGTGGAGAAAGGCTTTTCTGAGGTTCCTAATCACACTTGGGCTGAGAACCAGGGGCCCTCTTAGGGCCAACAGCTTCCCACAGAGAGTTGCTTCTTCATCTTGGATGACAGCTCCACATCTGGGCTCTCCTCCTCCTCATTCCCATCGCTATTAGTAGGTAATTTGTTCATTCGTTCACATTTTTTTTTTTAGTCATCTAGTTTATTCCTTTTTTTTTAAGCTTTAATTTTAATTCCAGTTAGTTAACATACAAATGTATGGGGCACTTCATGAATTTGCCTGTCACAGGGGCCACGCTAATCTTCTCTGTATTATTCCAATTTTAGTCTATGTGCTGTCGAAGTGAGCTATTGATTCAAATATTTATTGAATACCTACCATGGACCAGGAACTATGCTAGAGGCTGGGGATAAAGCCCCTGTCCTAGAGGAGCTAATGTTTTAGTTGGAGGGGGTATTATATACACAAACACATATATCATGGACAAAACATCACATCAAGTGGTGGTGAGTGCCATGAAGGAAAATGAGAGGGTCTCCTGACTTGAGAGATGGGAGATACTCTAGAGAGGAGGTCAGGGAGGCCTGTCTGAGGAACAGAGACCTGAGTGTTGAGGGGAAGACATATATTTTGGGCAAAGGGAGCAGCAAGCACCAAGACCTTAGGTGAGAATATGCCTGGCACATTCCAGGAGTGACGAGGACACCGTTGAGGCTGCAGTGAAATGAACTAGGGGCAAAGGAGAGGAAACTGGGTCAGTCATAAAGCTGCCAGGAGATGGAGAACCGTGAGCTTCAGCAGGGGAGGCCGACTCTCCTTTTCCTTTGCCTTTTCCACCATCCTCACGTGTTCCTTTTCTGTGGCTGCACCAACTTATTGTGGACTGGTGGTATAAAACAACTGAAATTTTTCTTGCAGAGTGATGGAGACCAGAGTCCAAAATCAAGGTGTCAACAGGGCCATACTTGCTCTGAAGGCTCTAAGGGAGAATCCTTTCTTGCCTCTTCCAACTTCTGGTGGCTCTGAGAGTTCAGCGGTTTATGGCCACTTCCCTCCAATCTCTATCTCCATCTTCCCATGGCCCCCTCTTGTCCCTCTGTCTCTTCCCTCTTCTTGTCTCTTCTGAGGATGCTTATCTTGGATTGAGGATTTAGGGCCCATCCAGATAAACTCATCTCAAGATCCTTAACTGAATTGCACCTGCAATTCTGGTTCTAGAGTTAGGACACAGGTATATCTTTTGAGGGGCCACTGTCAACCCACTGCACTTCATTTTTCTAGGATCTAAGGCAGACCAAGGAGGGCCTCTGTGGGTTTGTTTCCACCTTTATAGAAGGGACAATGGCATGGATTCCTGGGGTTGTCAAGAGGGAAAGATGAAGTCATGAATAAAAAGTGCCCCACATATGTTGGTGCTCAATATTGAACTGTTATTATTGGGGGATGTCCCCATGAAATTAGTCACTTTATCAAGTTTCTTGAGCTTCTACTGAGTGCAGTGCCTCTATTAGGCACCATGGGAGTCGAAAAGGAAGGGGCAGGCCCAACATCAGATCCCCCTCCTGACTCTGCTCTGGTTGGCAAAGAGTACCTGCCACCCTCACCCTTTGTGATAGTTAATTTTATGTGTCAACTTGATTGGGCCACAGGGTGTCCAAATTAAACATTATTTCTGGGTGTCTCTGTGTGTTTCCAGATGAGAGTAGCATTTGAATCAGTGGTCTCAGTAAAGTAGATTGTCTTCCTCAATGTGGGTGGGCATCATCCAATCCATTGAGGGCCTGAAGAGAACAAAAGGTGGAGGATGGGAGGATTTGTTCCCTTCCTGACTACTTGTTTGAGCTGGGACATTGGTCTTCTCATGCTCTTGGACTGAATTACACCACTAGGTTTCCTGGGTCTCCAGCTTGAGGATGGCAGATCATGAGACTCCATCTCTGTAATCATGTGAGGCAATTCCTCAAAGTAAACTACTCTTTTTTTTTTTTAACATGGATGAATCTCAGATACTAAACTGAGTGAGAGAAGCCAAACAAAAAAGAGTACATGCTGGATAATTCCAGTTGTATGAAGTTCAAGAACAAGCAAAACTAAAGTATGTTTATAGAAATTAGGACAGTTGTTACTTTGGCAGGGGGACTGGGGAATCTAACTGGGAAGGGACATGAAGGAGCCACCTAGGGATCTGAAAATAGTCTGGGTAGAGGTTACATGGTTTTAACAAAAGTAAAAATACATGAAGCTGGACGCTTAGGACAGGTGCATTTTATTTACTTAACTGTACATATGCTATATCTCAATCACAACATTGATAAGTCTGCCAATACCAAATGTTTGACAACAATGAGGAGTACGAGGACTTCTCATGCTTTGTTCGTAGGGGAGAAGTAAATACACACAACCTCTCTGCGGAGCCAATTAGCAATAACTTGCAAAGTTGAAGCTGTGCATGCCCACCAATTCTGTTCACAAGTCTATACCCAAGAGAATATCACACATGTGCATGAGAAGACATGCACAACACTGTTCATTGCATCACTGTTTGTAAATGTGAAATATTGGAAGCAACCTGAAGGTCCATCAACAGGATAACAAGATGTGGTGTACTCATGTAATGTAATTATACGTACCAGGTGGGTTAGAGAGAAGAGGTAGAGAATCATGGGTAGTAGGGCTAGAAGGGCCTCAAAGATCAAGTCCATGCTCTATTTTAGACATAATGATACTGAGGCCCAGAGAGGCTGACTGATTTGTCCAGGGTCACACAGCACATTAATGAACAAGTCAGGGGAGGCCTAGGTTTTCATATTCCCAACCCAGTACTCATCCCTAGGGATAGAAAAGAAAATTAGTTATAATCCCTGTTCGGGGAGCTTCCTTGGGGGCAGGAGGCAGTTTCACACATGGGGATGGTAAGCACAATCATGTTTTGGGTGTAGGGACACTCTGCCCACAGAGATGTCCTATGGCCAGCTCAACATCCAGCTGCCCCATCAAAAATCTTGGGACATCTTCACCATTCTCTGAGACCAGGCCAGGATTGCTCAGGGACCTTCAGCAGATGCTGCCACCAAAGGGAGTTGGGGCAGAATGAAGATATGGATGCCAGGCTCTTCCCATCAGGATCTAAACTCAATTTTCATCCTGGGCCCATGCCTGCCCTGCCTGTAACACTCCCCCACTCAGCCATTCCATCACTCCTTGGTGCTTCAGGCTTCCCTATCCCTGGTCCCACCCACATAGGTCCTTGTTTTAGATGTTTCCTCTGTGGCCTCAGAACCTCTTTTTCTATACAAAGCACACTTCTTGACCTTCCCAGAATGTTTCCTTTCAGGGCCACTGTACTAGAGTAAAAGGGGCACCCTGACTTGAGGTTGACTTTACTTGGAGGAAGGATACTTTGTAAAATTTGTCCAGAGAGATATCCTGATCTTCACAGAGGTCCTTATAGCAGCCTTATTTCCACTCCTGAGCCTTCAGAAAGGGTACCACATCCCCTTAGGTCCTCTCAAGCAGAGGGCTCTCATTTCCTGTCAACTCCATGCGTCTCAGAACCTTCTCCATTCCCTAGTGTTCCTTGCACATCGTTGCTTCAATTGAACTGCCTGAGCCTCTCTTTCCTCAGGTGCGGAGTGGAGATAGTCAGATATTGCCAAAGAATGCTCTTGGTTGCAAGTAATAGGAAACCAGACCAATGGTAGGTTAGGGGACTTTGTCTTACAGGAAGTCTCAACACAGGGGGCTGCTTGGGTTTTTTCACTGGCTTAATGATGTCATGGCTAGGGTCTCTGTGATTTTGTTGGCGTTTTCCTCCTGTTGTGGCCTCATGGAATATATTGTTCCATGGATGACATCATGTCCATGTGCCAGGTAGAAGAAGAAAGTAAAGGAATGAAGGATGAGCAACCTGAGTCTGTTCTTGGAAAGCCAAGGTGTTCCCAGAAGTTTTACCCAGTGGGCAGTCTCTGCTGTCTCATTCGCCAGAACTTTACACAGTGCCCCCCTTGCCTAGAAGGTAGCTAGAGAGGATATTGATGAGGTCAGTCACTGGCCAACAGTATCCACACACACACACACACATCTACCTCTTGGGGGTGATATGAGGATTACAAGAGCATAGTGCAACCAGAATAGCTAAAATGTTAAAAGGCTGACAATATCAAGTGTTGATGAGAATGTGGAGCAACTAGAACTCCCATACATTATTGGTAAGAGAATAAATTGGTACAACCCCTTTGGAAACTATTTGGCAATACATACTAAAGCTGAATCTACATTTCCCTTATGATTCAGCAACACCCCTAGGTCTGTATGTCCAAGAGGAGTAAATAAATATGTCCAAAAGGCATATGCATGAGTGTTCACGGCAGCCTTCCTCCCTGAAAACAACCCTGATGCCCGTCAACAGCAAAACAGATCAATTGTGGACTATTCGTACAATGGGACACTGCATAACAAAGTGGGGGGAAGAAGAAGAGGAGAGGAAAAACTTCATATACACAACAGCATGGCTTTTCCAAAGTCATGCTGCAAAGGTGGGATTCAAGCCCAGGTATGGTGACTCCAAATCCTGTGCTTCTTAGAGGAAACAGGATCTCCAACTGGTGGGAAGGCAAATTAGAAAAGCCTTCTTGAGGGAGGTTTGGCAGTATCATTATTAAAAATGTAATGGCCTTTGACTCAGCAAATTCACCATCAAAACCTGCCCTAGGAAATATATCTTTGTGGAAAGAAGCATGTGCAAGGATGTTCACTTTAGCATTGTTTGTCATGGGGGAAAATAGGAAACAATCCAAATACCCACCAATAAGGTACTGAGGTGCACTGTTGCATTTGGAAAGTCTCTTAGAAGTGCAGAAGAGAAGTGTGGACTCTCAGTTCAAATCCTGTTTCATTCACTTGGTAATATACTTACCCTCTCTAGGCCTCACTTTCTTCACATTTATTTATTTATTTATTTATTTATTTATTTATTTATTTATTTATTTTAAAGTAAGCTCTACGCCCATGGTGGGACTTGAACTCACAACCTTGAAATCAAGAATCACAGGCTCTACCAACGCAACTGGCCAGGTGCTCCACTTTTTTCACCTTTAAAATGGAAAGAATGCTAGTGATCAAAGGCTGTCAGGTTGAAATCAGATATGCCCATGAAGCCCAAAGGGAGGATGGGGCCTGGTCCCTCGGAGGCACTTGGGTGTATTTTCACAGCATACACAGTATGAGATCCTGGGCAGTAGTTAAAAAGAACTAGGTTTTGGGGCGCCTGGGTGGCTCAGTTGCTTAAGCGACTGCCTTTGGCTCAGGTCATGATCCTGGAGTCCTGGGATCGAGTCCCGCATCCAGCTCCCTGCTCAGCGGGGAGTCTGCTTCTCCCTCTGACCCTCCCCCCTCTCATGTGCTCTCTCTCTCTCTCTCTCGCAAATAAATACATAAAATCTTTTTAAAAAAAGAACTAGGTTTTGGGGGGAGGGGGGCGCCTGGGTGGCTCAGTCGGTTAAGCTCTTGATCTCAGCTCATGTCTTGATCTCAGCTCAGGTCTTGATCTCAGGGTCAGAAGTTCAAGCCGCCATTGGGTGGAGCCTACTTTAAAAAAAGAAAACAAGAGCTAGGAGGTGTGCCTGGCAGGTTCAGTTGAAGAACATGTGACTCTTGATCTCGGGGTCATGAGTTCAAGCCCCATGTTGTGTATAGAGATTATGTAAGTAAATATTTAAAAAAAATTTTTTTAAATAAAAAGAACTAGGAAATCTCCATGTACTTGTATAGAAAAGTAATCTCTAAGTCGTAGGGTGAAGTAAGAAAAGCTAGTTGCAGAACAACATTTCTAGATGCTCTTCCCCCTTGGAAAAGCAAGCGTATATTTTCCTATGTTATGCCACAGATCCATAAAAAACAAGATCTAGCAGGATATGGACCACATGTACGACAGTGGGGAAAGGCAGAATTACACCTGGGCTCTGTCACTTACTAGCTCTGTGATCTTGGGCAAGTTATAGTGCCTCTCTGTGCCTCAGTTATCCCATCTTTAAAATGGGGTACGCTAGTAGCTACCCGAGAAATGGTTGTAAGGACTAAATGAATTAACACACACGAATCACGTAGAACAGTGCCTGTAACACAGCGTAGAAAACTGTTAGCTATTACTCATGAAATTAAGTTTCTTTTCTTTTTTTTTAAATATTTTATTTATTTATTTGAGAGAGAATGAGATAGAGAGAGTACATGAGAAGGGGGAGGGTCAGAGAGAGAAGCAGACTCCCTGCTCAGCAGGGAGCCCCATGCGGGACTCGATCCCAGGACTCCAGGATCACAACCTGAGCCGAAGGCAGTCGCTTAACCAACTGAGCCACCCAGGTGCCCTCATGAAATTAAGTTTCTTTTCATTCTTTCGTGCTCTTTCACTCTGCTGAAAACTTCTCTGTCTTGGTCAGAAGAGGGGAACAGCTACCCCCTCACAGTTCCTTCAGAATTTTATGTAGAGGAAAAGCTTGAGAAAGTTTGAAGGATTGTACTGGAGACACAGGATAAAGATCGGCCCGTGGGCGGTGAGCAAGAGTGGGCTTGGGGGTGGGACAGTGGAGGAAGGGGTGGACGCAGCTGGACCCGGTCTCCAAGAGCAGGGCCTCAGGACTGCATTTCATCCAATTTAAGACCCATCATTGTAATATACACCATTGTTTGGTGCAACACCATGTGCTTTTTACACGCACCTCAACTATTACATGCATCCCCATTTCAAAGATTAAAAGGCAAACAGATGTGCATTGTAGACTCATTAAAATATGGGTCCTTAAAGCACTGAAAAATTATAATGCCCTCACCCCCATTTTTTAACATCCTACTAAGCTGTAAAATAAGTAGAACAGGATATTCCCTGTGATGATTACTTTGAAGTTTCGGGGTGGGGGGAATAGTAAATGTCAAATTCTTTCCTTAAACCATATCTCGTCTTCTTTGTTCCCCTGCATGGGCTGAGTCAGCCTGTTGGGTGACCCAGGCCTGCCCTGGGGGAGGGGGGGGAAGCCACACAACCAAGTTCTTTGAGCCTGTCCCCTGCCCCGAGGGCAGCAGCGGCTGGAAAAGGGCCCGGCTTTATGGGGGAACAATGGTGCCAGCCAGCTGTGGGTGAAGCAGGGCTGAGCAGCCTGGCCTAGCCTGGCCCAGCTCCAAAAAAGTGACCCTTGTACCTCAGGGGTCCACTCCACTGGGGCAAAAGTTCTGAGAGACCCAGGCAAAGAGGAGAGGGGATTGCCTCAACATCCCTGGTGAATAGCTCTGTGCATGAAATCCCAGAATCTCTCAGTCAGGGGCCTGCAGGGCCCATGGGATTCAACAGTCCCATTGTACAGACAGGAAATCAAAGGCCTCAAAGGGGCTGAAACTTACTCCGGGTCACACACTAAGTCAGAGGCAGAGCCAGAGCCAGGACCCAGGTTCCCTCTGACTCACCAAGTCCACTGTCAAGCGATGATTTGTGCAATCTTTTATAAACATGCCCAGGTCACGTGGTTTTGATGAAGTGACTGACACATCAGATATAGTGTCTGACCCACACGATCACTGGAATGAGATCCGCACGACCTGAAGTATGAACATCTCCAGGACAGGGGAGATCTGTGGGCACTTGCCTGTTCCCCCTCCTTCCAGCCAATCTTTACTGTGACAGAGTAACTGCCTGGGTTCAAAGCCCACCCCTAATACCTCCCCTGTGCATGATCCTGGGTAAATTACTTTGTCACTGTGGTAGCTAGCCCCCATGACGACCCCCAGTGGTTTTCACCGCCTGGTCTTCCTACTCTTGTATAGTCGGTCCCCTCCTACAGTGATTAGAGCCGACCTGTGTAACCACTAAGATACTATAGAAATGACAGCGTGACTTCAGAGGCTGAGCCAGAAAATGCATTTTGGCTTCCACTTTGCTCTCTTGGATCAGTTGCTCTGGGAGAAGTCAGCTGCCATGTTCTAAGCGCACTCAAGCAGCCCCGTGGTGAGATCCACGTGGCAAGTAACTGATACAACTGCCAACCGATTTGCCAGGCCTGTTTGGGGGCCACCTTGGAACTGGATCCTCCAGCCCAGGTGAAGCTTGAAGATGACTGCAGCCCTGGTTGACAGCTTGACTGGAGTCTCATGGGGTGCCCCAGGCTAGAATCACCCCATTAATCTGCTCTTAAATTCCCGACCCACAGAGAATGCGTGACATAATAAATGATTATTATGGTTTTCAGCTGTTAAGCTTCAGAATAATTTGTTATGCAGCAATAGATAATGACTATAGTCAGTCATCCTCAGCCTCCCTTTCCTTACCTTTGAAATGGAGATGAAGAAACACCTGCTCCAGAGAATCACAGGGAGGATTCGGCAGAATGATGCCTGGGAAGGGTCTGGTTCCTGGCGAACACTCGTGGAGAGGAGCCAACATCGGTCTATTATTTTACAGTCTTTATTCTTTGAGAGCAGAGGTGAATACAGTGTGAAGAAGGGCCAGGAGGGAGGGTGGCGGAGCAACACCCGGTATCTTCTCTCTCTTCCCGGCCTCTCAGTTCTGACTCTGTGCTTCCCTACCCTCTCCGGGGACAGAAGTCCTACGGGAACCTCAGTCTCCTTAGGAGGCAGGGTGGGATGGGGCCAATGCTCCTCGGAGCATTCACCTGACCATCTCAGTCTCTGGCACCCACCCCTGCAGCTGATCTAGTGATTTCTTGCTCATCTGCCAGGAGGCCCGATGCACAGAATTCGCTTCATCTCAGCACTTTGCAGGGATGTTCCCTTACCCCTGGCAGCCACACAGCTAAGGACTGCTTTGCTCCTTATTCTACTTCTGAGAACTGAGTTTAAATTTTAATTCTGCTCCTGATTTGCCCTTTGTCAAGTCACTCAACCTCTTGAGCCCCATTTCCTCATCTACCAACCAGAGGTAGTGAATTTCACCTCAGGGTTGTTGGGGGAAGAAAATGAAGCAAGACAGTGAGCTAGGAATGCTTTGTTAAGTGGAAAGAATAAACTGTAAATGCCCCCAAGCCTGTCCCCAGCTCCCTGCTCTGCCCCATCCTCCCCACGGCCACACTGAATTCTCACAGGCAGCCTCTGCCTCACTCTGGGCTTGAGACCAACCTTACTTTTTAATCAGGGGACTATATTTTGTGTTTTTTTTTTTTTAAGATTTTATTTATTTATCTGTTAGAGACAGGGAGAGAGAGAGAGCACAAGCAGGGGCAGTGGCAGGCAGAGGGAGAAGCAGGCTCCCTGCTGAGCAAGGAGCCTGATGCGGGGCTTGATCCCAGGACCCTGGGATCATGACAGGAGCTGAAGGCAGACGATTAATGACTGAGTCACCCAGGTGCCCTGAGATTTGATTTCTTTAATCAGGGGCTCAGCTGTAAGTTGAAAATGTGCTCTAGTACCATGTTTCCTATGCCAAAGACCCGGTTCAAAATAAACTATTTTTAAATCAAAGTAATAAAATCACAGTATAAAATACTGACCTTAAATCTGGATATGCACTGAAATCCCCTTGAGGAGTTCATGTTGACGCCTGGACCTCACCTCCAGAGATTTAGATTTAATTATATAGGGCGTGGCTTGGACATTGGGATTTTTTTTTTAAGATTTTATTTCTTTATTTGACAGAGAGAGACACAACGAGAGAGGGAACACAAGCAGGGGAAGTGGGAGAGGGAGAAGCAGGCTTCCTGCAGAGCAGGGAGCCCAATGTGGGGCTCGATCCCAGGACCCCGGGATCATGACCTGAGCCGAAGGCAGATGCTTAACGACTGAGCCACCCAGGCGCCCCTGATATTGGGATTTTTGAAAGCTCCCCTGCCTTACTCCCCTGAATGAAACAATTGTTTTCAAGATACCCGACACCAGGTAATAAAGGACAGTGATCCCCCAGAGCCTGGAAACAAATGAGGTGGGTCCTATGATTTCCCCAGATTACGGTCTTGAGAGGTAGTTTTCAGGCCATATGGTGCAGGGAGGGGGGCACCCAGATGGAGCCCAGCATCCACTTTGAGTTGGGAGACAGAGAGCTGAGAGTCTGGGAAGACCAAAAGAGTATCAAGGAGTAGAGAGAGAGAGAGAGAGAATTCTGGAGATCTACTCAAATATTTAGCTGAGTACTCACTAGCATGTGCATGTGAAGAAACTATCCAAGGACAAGGAAAGAACCAGACAAAAGGATTAAAGGGAACAGTGTTCAGTGCTAATGAAGGGCCAAGAATAGTGCCTGATTCCACCAGCCAGACCGGCAAGCCTTATGATTCATAGGGCATTGGGTAGAATACACACACGGGTATTGCCTCAGCAGTGGAGGAAAGTTGGGCCTAGCCTAAGCCCTGCTTTGGTCCCACCTATCTTAAAAGCAAGACCCAAGAGGATCAAACTCTTTCCAAATAAGTGCGTCCCTCAACAAAGTGTAAGAATACTTAGAGAATTACAAAAATATCCTGCAGCCAACAGGTAACATCCACGGTATGTGACATCCAATAAAAACATTTACCAGTCATGCAAAGCAGGAAATAATGAGAAGAAAAAGAAATTGAAACTGACCCAGAACTGACATAGATGTTAGAATTAGCAGAGAAGATACTAAGACAGCTACTATAACTGTACTGTACATGTCCAAAAAGTTAAGCAGACACATGGAAGACATAAAAAAGAAATCAAGCATCTAGAAATGAGTGAGATTTTATTTATTTATTTATTTATCTATTTACTTATTTATTTATTACTGGGCTGCCTATTTTTAATTTATTTCTTTTAAGACCACCTCCTTGCAATTTCCAAAAGAGAAAATACAAAACAAGAAACAGACTTTGTTTCAGATACACAAAGAATGTGCTGGAGTTTAAAGCATTACTGATAACATTGTTACAGAAGAATGTCAGTTTACTGCAGGGCATTTCAGTATTCCTGAAGAATAAACAGGATTTCTCTTTTCCTCCCACTGGGGTGTTCTCAGGTGTAAGTCACTGCCCGGGCTCTTTGGCATATTTTCCATGTAGAAGATTCGGAGCCTGGAAATCATGCTGACAGTTGGAGTAGGCCATTCCCAATCCCATGCCAGAATTAAAGACTAATGGCCACATTCTTCTTTTAAAGAAGGTAAGTGAGAAAACAAGTCCTACTCAGAAACTAGTCCCTATTTTCATGGACCCCATCCGCCATGCACTGGTCCCACTTCCTGCCCAGCTGCGAATCCCAGCGGTCCCCCACCCACAGCTCCTGCTTTCCTTAAGGTGGGGGCGGGGGGTTGCCCTGCTCCTGAGATGAGTGAGATTTTAAAATACACTGAATGAAGGGTGCCTGGCTGACTCACTCTTTGGAGCATGCAACTCTTGGTCTTGGGGTTGTGAGTTCGAGCCCCACATTGGGTGTAGTGATTACTTAAAGATAAAAAAAAATTTTTTTTTTAATCACTGGATGGGATTAACAGCATATTAGACATTACAGTACAGAATAAAAGTTTAGTAAACTTGAAGATATAGCTAGAGAAAATATCCAAAATGAAACAGAATAAAAGAGAATGTCAAAATAATGAACAGAGCATTAGTGAGCTGTGAGACAACTTTAAGCAGTCTAATACATATGTAATTAGAGCCTCTGAAGGTGATGAGGGTGGGATAGAAAAAATTTAAGGTAATAATGGTTGGAGTGCCTGGATGGCTCAGTTGGTTGAGCGTCTAACTCTCGGTTTCAGCTTGGGTCATGATCTCAAAGTCATGGGATCAAGCCCCATGTCAGGCTCCACGCTCCGTAGGGAGTCTGCTTGGGATTCTCTCCCTCTCCCTTTCCCTCTGCCCCTCACCCAGATTTCTTTCTCTCTCTCTCTCTCTCAGATAAATAAATAAATCTTAAAAAAAAAAAAATGAAGCAATGGGAGCATTTGGGTGGCTCAGTTGTTAAGTGTCTGCCTTCGGCTCAGGTCATGATTGCAGGGTCCTGGGATTGAGCCCTGCATCGGGCTCCCTGCTCCACGGGAAGCCTGCTTCTCCCTCTCCCACTCCCCCTGCTTGTGTTCCCTCTCTCACTGTGTCTCTCTCTGTCAAATAAATAAATAAAATCTTTTAAAAAGAAATTTAGGGAATGCCTGGGTGGCTCAGTTGGTTAAGCGACTGCCTTCGGCTCAGGTCATGATCCTGGAGTCCCGGGATCGAGTCCCGCATGGGGCTCCCTGCTCAGCGGGGAGTCTGCTTCTCCCTCTGACCCTCCCCCCCTCATGCTCTCTCTCTCTCTATCTCATTCTCTCTCACAAATAAATAAATAAAATCTTTAAAAAAATTTAAAAATGAAGTAATAATGGCTAAAATATTTCCAAATATGATGACACAATTGTCTATGTAGAAGAAAAACCCCAGTGGAATCTACTTTTTAAAAAAAACTACTAGAACTAATAAAAAGATCAATATACAAAAATAAATTGTATTTCTCTATACTAGAAATGAATAATTGGAAATTGGAACAAAAATATTATTTATAGGGGCTCCTGGGTAGCTCAGTTGGTTAAGCATCCAACTCTTGATTTCAGCTCAGGTCATGATCTCAGGGTCATGAGATCGAGCCCCGCGTCTGACTCCACACGGCATGGAGCCTGCTCAAGATTCCCTGTCTCCCTCTCCCCCTCTACTTGCCACTCCCCATTCCCCATGCTCTCTCTCTCTGAAGAAAAAAAAAAAAAAAATATATATATATATATATATATATATATATATTATTTGTAGTAGCATCCCAAACTATGAAATACTTAGGGATAAGTATGGTAAAGAATATGAAATATATCTCTACTCTGAAAACTACAGAACATTGCTGAGAGACTAAAAAAGACTTAAATAAATTGAGAAATATACTGTGTTATGGGTCAGAAGACTTAATTCTCCCCAAATTGACCTATAAATTCAATGCAATCCCAATTAAAAATTCGAGTGGGCTTTTTGTAGAAATTGACAAGCTGGTTCTAAAATTCATACGGAAATGCAAGAGCCTAGGATAGACAAAACCTGATTTTAAGACTATATAAAACTATAGTAGTCATGACAATATGGTCTTGGCAGAAAGATTGAGAGACAGAGTAATGGAACAGAACAGATTTGAGAAACACATCCACGTAGTATATGGACAACTGATTTTCTACAAAGATTCTAAGGCAAGGATAACCTTTTCTACAACTGGTGTTGAAACAACTGGTTATCCCTATGCAAAAGAAAAATATAATAAAATGTAAAAAGAATTTTGATTCATACCTTGCACCATCTACAAAAATTAACTCAAATTGTAGTCCTAAATGTAAAACTGAAAACTTTATGACAGTGGGTTAACCAAAGTTTTCTTAGATATGATACCAAAAGCACAATCCATAAAAGAACAAATTGATAAAATGGATTTCATGGAAACAAAAACTTCTGCTTTTCTTTTTTTTTAAGATTTTAATTATTTATTTGAGAGAGAATGAGAGAGAGAGAGAGAGAGAGCACAAGAGGGGGGAGGGTCAGAGGGAGAAGCAGGCTCCCTGCTGAGCAGGGAGCCCCATGTGGGACTCAATCCCGGGACTCCAGGATCATGACTTGAGCCGAAGGCAGTTGCCCAACCAACTGAGCCACCCAGGCGCCCCAAAACTTCTGCTTTTCGAAAGGCACTATTAGAAGAATGAAAAGACAAGTCACAGACTAAGAGAAAAATATTTGTAAATCATAAAAAATAAAGCACCAGAATATATAAACAACTCTCAAGACTCATGAAGAGAACTTGGGCACCTGGGTGGCTCAGTTGGTTAAGCAACTGCCTTCGGCTCAGGTCACGATCCTGGAGTCCCGGGATCGAGTCCCACATCGGGCTCCCTGCTCAGCGAGAAGCCTGCTTCTCCCTCTAATCCTCCCCCCTCTCATGTACTCTCTCTCTCTCTCTCATTCTCACTCTCTCAAATAAATAAATAAATCTTAAAAAAAAAAAGACTCATGAAGAGAACAAACAACCCAAGAATGAGCAAACAATTTGAATAGACACTTCACCAAAGAAGAGATATGGTTGGTAAATAAGTGCATGAAAAGATGCTCAACATAATTAGTTATTAGGGAAATGCAACTTAAAACTGCAATTAGAAACCACTACACACCTATTATGGGGTGCCTGGCTGGCTCTGTTAGAGGAGCATGCAACTCTTGATCTGGGGGTCATGAGTTTGAGCCCCGTGTTGGGTGTAGAGATTACTTAAATAAATAAAACTTAGAAAAAAATGTTAAAAAAAAAAGAAACCACTATACACCTATTAGAATGGCTAAGATTAGTAAAGCTGACCACAGCAAGTTTTGGAGGAGCTGGAACTCTTTTACGCTGCTGGTTGGGAATATAAAATTGTACAATCATTTTGGAAACTAATTCAGCAGTTTCTTAAAAAGTTAAAAGTACATTTACCTTTCATATAGAAATTTCATTCCTAGCCATGTAGCTAAGAGAAATGAGAGCATATGTCCATACAAAGATTCATATATGAATGTTCACAACAGCTTTATTCCAGTGAGTACATATTCCAAAAACTGGACACAATCCAATGGTCCATCAACTGGTGAATAGATAGACAAATGGTGGTATATCCGTCCAATGGTATACTGCTCATCAATAAAAAGAAATGAACTGTTGATACATGCTACAGTATGGATGAATCTCAGGATAACTGTGCTGAGTAAAGAAACCAGACACAAAAGAGTACATACTGTATGATTTCATTTATATAAAATTCTAAAAAATCTAAACTGATCTATGGTGATAGGCAGCAGATCAGTGATCTCCTGAGACATGGCAGAAGGAAGGGATTGTAAAGGAACATGAGGAAACTTTGGGAAGTGATAGATATATTTGGTTTCATGGGCCTTACATACGTCGAAGTTTATCAAATTGCACACTTTAAATATGAACAGTTTATTTTGTCATTTGCTTCCTAATACAGCTGTTTGTAGGGGCGCCTGGGTGGCTCAGTTGTTAAGCATCTGCCTTCAGCTCAGGTCATGATCTCAGGGTCCTGGGATTGAGCCCTGCAACAGGCTCCCTGCTTCTCCCTCTGCCACTCCCCCTGCTTGTGTTCCCTCTCTCGCTGTGTCTCTCTCTGTCAAATAAATAAATACAATCTTAAAAAAAAAAATAAAATAAAGCTGTTTGTAAAAATTTCCCAAGTGATTCTAAGACCCAGCATAGATTTAGAATACGGTTACAGAACATTTAAAGCTTAAAAGAAACCCCACAATTCCATACAGTCCCAACAAATTTATTGTTGGTATTTTGATGGATCATCTAATCTTGTCTTCAAATTTGTATACATTTACTTATGACAAGTTCTTTTTTTTTTAATCAGAAGAGTAATATATGCCCAATGAAATCTGGAAAAATATAGAAATTAGAAAGAAGAGAAAAGGGTGCCTGGGTGGCTCAGTTGGTTAAGCGACTGCCTTCGGCTCAGGTCATGATCCTGGAGTCCTGGGATCGAGTCCCACATTGGGCTCCCTGCTCAGCAGGGAGTCTGCTTCTCCCTCTGACCCTCTTCCCTCTCATGCTCTCTATCTCTCATTCTCTCTCTCTCAAATAAATAAAATCTTAAAAGAAAAAAAAGAAAGAAGAGAGAGGATCACCCATAATCACACTACTCAAATATAACCACTGTTGACATTTTTAGTATATTTTCTCCCAGGCTCAGAGGAAAGGTCTCAGCTGTAGAAACAAAATTTGGAGGGGAGCCTGGCTGGCTCATTTGGCAGAGCATGCAACTCTTGATCTTGGGGTTGTAAGTTTGAGTCCCACACTGAGTGTAGAGATTACTTATAAATAAAATATTTTAAGAATAAATAAATAAAATTTGCAGTCACTGGCACAGGGATGGTAATTTTGATTTTGATTTTTTAAAATAAATTTTAGGGGTGCTTGGGTGGCTCAGTCAGTTAAGCCTCTGACCCTTGATTTGAGCTCAGATCATGATCTCAGTGTCGTGGGATAGAGCCCAAGTTGGGCTCTGCATTCATCAGGGAGTCTGCTTAAGATTCTCTCTCTCTTGGGGCGCCTGGGTGGCTCAGTTGGTTAAGCGTCTGCTTTTGGCTCAGGTCATGATCCCGGCGTCCTGGGATCGAGCCCCACATCGGGCTCCCTGCTCAGCGGAGAGTCTGCTTCTCCCTGTGCCCCTTCCTCCCTCCCCTGCTCATGCTCTCTCTCTCTCTAATAAATAAATAAAATCTTAAAAAAAAAAAAAGATTCTCTCTCTCTCTCTCTCTGCCCCTTGCCCCGGCTCACGCCCCGGCTCACACTCTCTCTCTCTTTATTATTTATAAAAAAACAAAAACAAAACAAAAAACAAACCGTTG
Organism: Zalophus californianus; assembly: GCF_009762305.2. Lineage (NCBI taxonomy): Eukaryota > Metazoa > Chordata > Mammalia > Carnivora > Otariidae > Zalophus > Zalophus californianus. Next base: position 115,692,933 of record NC_045602.1, read on the forward strand.
TTAAAAAGAAGGACATCTGATTATGGAGTAGAAATTCAATGTTAGGGAATTATTATTCATTTTCCTATGTGCGATAATGATTTGGTTAGGAAGGAAACATCCTTTTTGGGGCATGCATGCTGAGGTATATGTAGTGCTGAAGTGTCATGATGTCTAACACTTATTTTCGAAAGGTTTAGCAAAAAAACAACAAAAAAGTACACACATGCTTATGTGTAGGTAAAGCAAATATGGGAAATGTTAGCAGTTATTAAATCTGAGTATTTGGTTGATCATTGTATTATTCTTTCAATTTTTCTGTATATTTGAACATTTTCATAATTAAAATTTTATTTATTATCTATTTATTTATTTAGTAAAAGGCGAAAGATTTATGCGATCGGGAGAGGGGGAGGGGCAGAGGGAGAAGATCTCAAGCAGACTCCCTGCTGAGCACTGAACCCCATGCAGGGCTTGATCTCATGACCCTGAGATCATAACTGGAGCCGAAACCAAGACTAAGATACTTAACCAACTGAGCCACACAGGCAGCCCCGTGATCAGATAATCAAAATTGCTCGTTTTATAGCTTTTTTTTTTTTTTACCAAGAATCCACTGACGTTTCACATAAAGTGTTTTGGTCTTACAGCTCTTCAGTCTCCTCTAACCTAGAACAGCGGTGCCCCCTCCCTCCTACTTTCCATGGCACTGATGTTTTGAAGTAACAAGGCCAACTGTCTTGAGTAATGTCTTACATTCTGTCATTGTCTAATCGCTTGTGGTGTTATTTAACTTAGTCCTCTGTCTTGTATATATCCTATGAATTGGAAACTAGTTCTCAAGTCCTCATTATATTTGGGATAAATATTTTGGGCCAAAATACAGAGCTTCATAGGTCATGTTGGGGTACCTCACATTGCATCATTTCTATAGACACATCATGTCAGGGGGTCTCTCTGTAAATAATGCTGATGTTGATCAACCAGTGAGGGGGTGACAGATAGCCAGCTCTCGCTATTGGAAAAAAGATCTGATTCTCCTTTGCAATTAGCAAATAATCTGTAGGGTGATACATTGTCACAGTGGAAATATCCTATTGTCAAATAGCTAAAATCTAAGTTTTAGCAGGCATTGATGATCTTTCATGAATTATTTCACTGGGGGTTGCAAAATGGTAATTTAAAAAAAAATTTTTTAGGGACGCCTGGGTGGCTCATTCGGTTGAGCGTCTGCCTTCAGCTCCAGTCATGATCCCAGGGTCCTGGGGTCTAGTCCTACATTGGACTCCTTGCTCAGTGGAGAGCTTGCTTCTCCCTCTCCCTCTGCTGCTCCCTCTGCTTGTGCACGTGCTCTCTCTCTTTCTCTCTGTCAAATGGGTGAATAAAATCTTTAAAAAATTTTTTTTTATTCTATCATTCTGTGTTTACTAGCATCACTCTTTGGTAAAGAAGAGTTTTCTTTCTCTTGAGGATGAATTACAGGTCCTACTAGAAAGATGGGTTAAACGCTTAACTCCTTCTAATAACCAATAATCAGAGTAAAGAGCCACTATAATAGTCATCTCCAACAATGGCAAATGACTTTCTCTCTCTCTCTCTCTCATTTTATAAACCCATAGATTTTTATTTATTCAATGTTTTAACATTAATTACATTCCTTTTTGTTTTTTAAAGATTTTATTTATTTATTTGACAGAGAGAGACACAGTGAGAGAGGGAACACAAGCAGGGGGAGTGGGAGAGGGAGAAGCAGGCCTCCCGCTGAGCAGGGAGCCGGATGAGGGGCTTGATCCCAGGACCCTGGGATCATGACCTGAGCCGAAGGCAGCCACTTAACGACTGAGCCATCCAGGCACCCCAATTACATTCATTTTTTGTTGTTGATACTCAAATTGTCCCAAATTCAGGCAGTGAAAGCCTCTTCAGTTGCCTTTGTTTCTTATTGACATACCCTTATTAATCTTGAGTGCATCCCTATTTTTTGGCACAACAAAATGTTCTAGGCTCTACTTATACTTTCTCTGCCCAAGTTCTAGAATCAGGGATTTCTCCAAAGAGCCCTGGCCAATTTTAATGAGAAAAGGTGGGTTTTTTTAAGATTTTTTTTTTTTTTAAAGATTTCATTTAGGCTCTCCTGGGTGGCTCAGTCAGTCAAGCGTCTGCCTTCGGCTGGGGCTGTGGTTCCGAGCTGCGTGCAGCTCCCTCTGCTTGTGCTCTCTCTCTCTCTGTCAAATAAATAAATAAAATCTTTGACACAGAGAGAGAGAGAGAGTACGAGCACAAGCAGGGGTGGGGCAAGGAAGAGGCAGAGGGAGAGGGAGAAGCAGACTCCCCACTAAGCAAGGAGGCAGGGAGCCTGACGCAGGGCTGGATCCCAGGACCCTGGGATCATGACCCGAGCCAAAGGCAGACGCCTAACCAACTGAGCCACCCAGGTGCCCCTAAGATCTTTTTTTTTTTTTTTTTTAAGTAATCTCTACACCCAATGTGGGGCTTGAGTTTACAACCGCAAGATCAAGCATCACATGCTCTACTGACTGAGCCAGCCAGGCTCCCCAGTGGGGAAAGGTACTTAAAGACTAGGATTTGGGTTCATGGCTACTGGCTTGTTATTACTTCCAAGCCCTCCCTTTCACTGGGTAAATCTAGGAATATATATGATCATGAGGTTATATTGTTATTTCCAATTTATAAGTGTTTTTCCGAAGTTCTTTGACTTTATATTGGGATCTTTTTTCTCTTGTATAGAATATTTCGATTCTTGATAACCACATATTTACTTATTTGTTTTATTCTGTACTATACATATACTAGTTCCAAAATTACCATACCAATATTAATAGTAACAATAAAAGCACCATATGAAGTTTCGGTCTTCAGAATACATCCCTTTAAGTGTATAGACTTTCTGTGTTCAAAGGTCATTCTATTGTTACTTATTCATTTTAAGCCATGAGAATGAATTTTATCACTTAGATGGAGAAGAGAACTGGTCCCTGAGGAGAACAGTTGGCAGGAAGAAAAGCAGGAATTTGAGGTGTCACTGGGACTCAGGATAGTTTTTCATTACCAGTGGAGGGCCCACAATTGCATCGACAGCAGCTTAGAGCTCAAACATGACACAGACAGATAGATGCTACCAATAATAACAAAAACATATTTAGGGAATAGTTTTCTATATTCCAGTGTGAAGTAGAAAAAATATATATGTATAAGTTTCTGCCCCCTGTTCCTGGAACAGAGCTCCTGAAACCTTTATAATTTTCTAAGTGATAAAAACATGAAGAGTATCTTTTGTTCTAATATTTGGCCTTTAACCCTGGCTCCTAACACAGAGCTCCTAGACCCATTGGAATTTTCTGGGTGATAGGAGCGTCTTTTATTCTAACGGTTCAACCCTTGGTGGGCTCCTGGATAGCTTCTGAAATGGAGGCTGGTCACCAGAAAGACCAAGCCATGATTAGAGGCTTGGAATTTGCAGCCCCATCCTCCAACCTCAGAGAATGGAGAAGAGCTGGAGTTTGAGTTAATGATCAAGAATCATTAACTATGAAGGGGCACCTGGCTGGCTCAGTCAGTGGAGCGTGCAACTCTTGATCTCAGGGTTATGTGAACCTCATGTTGAGTGTAGAGATTACTTAAAAATATAATCTTTTAAAAAAAAAAGAATCATTAATGATGTGATAAAGCCTCCATAAAAATCCCAAAAGTGTGGGGTTTGGGGAGCTTCTGAGTTGTTAAGCACATCCACGTGCCAGGACAGTGGTGCACCCCAAGTCCATGGGACAGACCTTTCCAGACCTCACACTATGTGTATCTTCATCTGGTTGTTCATTTGTATCCTTTAAAATATCCTTGGTAACAAATCAGCAATAGTAAGTTCTGGGTTCTGTTCTCCTGAGTTCTGTCCATTCTAGCAAATTACCAAACCTGAGGAAACAGGGTCATGAGAACCTCCAATTTGTAGCCAAGTGTGACAGAAGTTGTGGTAACCCGGGAACCCACTGCTTGTGACTGGTATCTGAAGTTAAGGGCAGTCGTCTGGGACTGAGCCCGTAACCTATAGGAACTGTGCTAACTCCAGGCAGTTGGTGTCAGAATTGCTTGGTGTGGAAAACCCACACATGTAGTGTCAGAAGTGTTGTGAGTATGGCTGTTGTAGTGTGACAGTAGAGGAAAATAGTGAGTTTTTCCGACACAGCCAGGCACTGTGTTTAGTGCTTTACACAGTTATCCATTTAATCTTTGTAGTAAGCCTATGGGGTCGACGTTATTACCATGTCCATTCTCCACATGAGGAACTGAATTACAGAGAGATTGAACAACTCCCCCAAGGCCACACAGCAAGCGAGGAGATCTGGTTTCTCACCCAGGCAGTCTGCCTCTAGAGCAAGCTCTTAATCATGAATACCCATTGGATTTGGGGTTCTGAGTGGGAGTTTGGGGAGTTTAGAAACACAGCAGTTGTCGGTATCCTTAAGAAATGCAATTTCAGGGGCGCCTGGGTGGCTCAGTCGGTTCAGCATCTGCCTTGGGCTCAGGTTATGATCCCAGGGCCCTGGGTTTAAGCCCTACATTGGGTTCCCTGCTCAAATGGGAGGCTGCTTCTTCCCCCCCCCCCTGCCCCCGCCTGCCACCCCTGCTCATGTTCTCTCTCTCTCTCTGTCAAATAAATAAATAAAATATTTTTTAAAAAAAGAAACACAGTTTCATTGGAAAGAAGGGGAAAGAAGCTAGATTGGAGTACAGTAGAGTAGATGTGGAGGAAGAAAACAGAGACACTGAACTGAGTCAGATTTTTGAAGAAGTCTGGCTGTGAAAGGGAACAGAGGATAGAAACCGGAGAAAGGGGATGTAGAATCAAAGGAGAGTTGCTTACTTATTTTTTGATATGGTAGGATCCAAAAGATATTCGTTTGCTGGTAGAATAAAACAATAGAGAGGGCGAAATTAGTGAAGCAAGAGAGAGGGTAGAATTGAGAAGGTGAAAGTCATGGGACCCTGAGACCCAGAGCATCAACAGTGGAGATGGTTTTAGATAGGGTGAGAGATATCTCCTCAGGACAGAGGGGAAAGTAAGTGAGTTCTCTTGACTTCCATTTCTTCAAGAAGCTTGAGACAACATTGCCAGCTGAATGCGGAGAGAGTTCTCGAGAGAGGTTTGAAGGAGAGGAGAATGTATGAAACAGTTGTCTGATAGAATGAGCCAAAAGAGTTCTATCGGTAAGGTTGAGACCCCACTGGGGTTTGTGTACTTGAATCAAAAGTAAAACAAAACTAAGACATATCATTTTCTCCAGCTGTGTTCAACATGGCTGCCAGAGAAGGCAGATAGATGACGGGCTCATTCTGCGTTGGGAATTACCCACAAGAGGATGGGACAAGGATCCTTCATCCATCACAGTGATGGAGCAGGGAATCCAGGTGGACCAGGAGGCACATGGAAACAGAGGGGATGGGTGGGCAGTGTGTCAGGGCCAGTGGATTTGTGGTCTCACAGAGGTCAACGATATGTACAGAAGGAAAAATTCTTCCTCTTCCCTTCGAGGTCTTCCACCTGGACTAAGAATTACATTTACATTAGACAGATTAACAGGGAAAAAAAACCCCAGTTTTACTATATGCACACAGAGGCCCGATGATGAAATTGAGACCTAAACAAATGACCATCACAGGCAGTTTTTATACAGTTTAGACAAAGAGACGGTAAATTTGTGAGGAATTGACAGGATAAAGAAAATAGATGTTTGAAAGCTTTAATTAGTAAGGAATATTTTAGAAGATTTTATTCATTTATTTGAGCGAGGGAAAGAGAGAGAGCACAAGCAGGGGAGGGGCAGAGGGAGAGGGAGACCAGGCTCCCTACTGAGCAGGGAGCCCAATGCGGGACTCAATCCCAGGACCCTGGGATCATGACCTGAGCCAAAGGCAGATGCTTAACAGACTGAGCCACCCAGGCGCCCCATAATTAATAAGGAAATCTAAGTGGAATATTTGCTGAGGTAGTAGATTAGTAAAAAATTAACAAGGTTTGTTTCTACAGCTTTCTCGGTTTTAAGGTTTCTCTCTATGGTGATAAGGAGGTCTTTTCACTTCTTAGTACAGGGAGAGTATTTTTCATATGGGAGATTTATTTCCTGATTTCAGCAGGACAGAGGAGGGTCTGAGTGTCCTTGCACCAGTTGCTTCCCAAATAGCTTCAATTCAGAATAATCAGGGTGTTATTGTGGTACATTTTGGGTGGTCTGCCTTTGGCCCCTACAGATCAAAGCAGAGGAGGTGGTAAAAGGAAATCAAGGGTTCAGACTTGGCTTTCAGATATGACCTGGGAGACCAAGGTCACTGGAGGAGAGGAGACAAGGAAAGCTCTGATGTTGAACCAATCATCCTAGAAGAATGTCAGGAATAGAGGTAAGAAGTAAAACAACCAGTTTTTCTTTCTTTTTTTTTTTTTTAAGATTTTATTTATTTATTTCACAGAGAGGGACACAGTGGGAGAGGGAACACAAGCGGGGGAGGGGGAGAGGGAGAATCAGGCCTCCTGCTGAGCAGGGAGCCCGATGTGGGGCTCGATCCCAGGACCCTGGGATCATGATCTGAGCCGAAGGCAGACGCCTAACGACTGAGCCACCCAGGTGCCCCAAACAACCAGTTTTTCTACAGGGGAGGAAATGGAGGTGAGAGATGTTGAGGAACATTCTTAAGGTCACACAGTGATGTTGGCAGGGGAGCTGCGATTTGAGGCCACCCTCTGCCTAACCCTGGAGCCTGGGTCACACCTCTACTCTGCTCAGTCAGTGAGTTCAGCCTCTGAGGCTAGGGCCCTGAGGGCTTCTGTCTCCTCTCCTGCAGGGCTAGCCTTTGCCAGGCCACCTCATGCCAACCGTCAGCATGGGTTACCCCAGCTACCTGCCCCCACCTTCTCTGAATCCTGCCTTCTGTTCACTGTCATGGACTTTTTCTCCTCCCGTTTAGCTGATCTGTCTCCAGAACCTGTTCTACCCTGAAGGCTGCATCAATAGCTCCAGATCATGCTGTTCATGACACAGCCTGTCCCATGGCCAGGCCTTCTTCTGACATGCACTCTGAGGGAAATGATAGTCATAAAGCAAATAACAGCACCTGCTTCTATGAACCCTCACAAGCACCCACTCTACACCAGACTTGGTATCTGTCCCCTCTTATTTGATCCTCATGACATCTGGTTGTACCCATTTTACAGATGAGAACACAAAGGCTCAGAGAGATAAAGTCACTTGTCTATGACCCCACAGCCAGGAAGTTGCAGAGCTGGAGTTAATCCTGAAAATGTTTAGCTCTCACAGTCCTTGTCCTTTGCAAATTCTGAAAAAAAAATTAAATAAAATAATGGGCATAATAGTGTTTGTTCCAGTATAACACATTTTTATTAAAATAACTTTTCAAAAGAATTGCATGTTTCCTGACCTCCATCTGCCAAAGCATGCTGGCATTCCCCGTCAAATCTCCTTCAAAAATTCTTTAGAATTCTCTGGGGGTGTCTTTCCTGTGTTCCAAAACAGGTCCTGTTGGCTGCCACGTGACCTTACCATTGCTCACCCTAATTGAGTACATACTTACAGTGTGCCTGGCATCTGGCCTAGCATTCTATGCACATGATTTCATATACATGTCCACACACCCCTAATATACCTATATAAAATATAAACAAATTATATATAGAAATATAAAAAATACTGTTTCTCCCTCACAAATGAGGCACAGAGAAGTAAGGCAGGTAGCTATTGGTAGCATCCAGACCTCAGGGTTGGAAAAGCAAGCTATAGGGTCCATCCCTGCAGTAGTGATCCTGGCATCTTTCCCGGCCTGAATTCTCAGGTTAATATGGGGAGTTGTTCCTAACTGTACACAGTCCCCAGGCCTGGTGCTCTGGCTTTTCACGGACATTCTAAGGGCCACCCAACATCCGTTATTGAATTTCTTTCCTACTCAAACTGAAGAGAGTTCGTTTCTTTTATTTACAACTAAGCTTTTTTTTTTTTTAAGATTTTATTTATTCATTTGGGGGAGAGGGAGAGAGACAGACAGAGAGAGCACAAGCAGGAGGAGAGGCAGAGAGAGAGGGAGAAGCGGACTCCCCACTGAGCCAGGAGCCCGAAATGGGGCTCGATCCCAGGACCTGGTGATCATGACCTGAGCCGAAGGCAGACACCTAACCATCTGAGCCACCCAGGCGCCCCTGCAACTAAGCTTTCTGATTGATATGTTCCATAGCAACTCTATCAGGTGTGTGTGTTATTTGTATTAAAGTCATTTTTGAGTTATTTAATTAATGTGTTAAAGTAATAATATAGGTGCTTGTGAATCCACCATCCCAAAATAAAATGCAGAACCTCCCAGTAACCTGTGTCCAACTGTCTGCCCTCCTCCCCACCCAACCCTTTCCCCAACCACAGTGACCATCCTCCTGAACCCTGTGTTCATCGTTCCCTCTCTTTTTTATTTTGACCCCTCCCATCTAATTCCTGATACTCCAGAGGAACCAGTATTCTTACCTCTATTATCTTATATTTGTTTTGTCTGCTCTTAAACATTAAAAGAAAAAGTATACTTTTTATGGGTGCAAATTCTTTTTTTGTCTAGCTTCTTTCATTCATCATTATGTTTGTGCAAATCATCTATGTTTTCACGTGTAGTGGTAGTTTGTACTTTTTATTGTTATATGTATTCCATTGTATGAACATGCCATAATTTATTCATTGTCCTATTGAAAACATTTGGGTTGTTCTCTTACTTTCCTTTGCGTATTGCTTTATTTCATCTATATGTATTTCTAGAAGTGTCATCTCCATGTTTACAACTGTGGAACCTGAGGCTCAGAGAAGTTAGGTGACTTGCCTGAAGTTGCACAGCAAATAAACAGTAGAACCAGGATTGACTCCTAAGTTCTGCATCTCAGCTGCAGAGGAGTGGAATAAAGGCCCTTCCTCTTTTTACCCTCTGGGACTGGGGGATTGCCATGGGTGTCCAAATGACCCAGGTAGCCTGACCGTCCCTGGTGGCAGAGGATTGTGATGCAGCTTGGTGGCTGGGAGCTCTGCGTTTGTGACATGAGCTCATTCTTACCCTCTCAGGCAGCAGCCGCAAGTTCCTGACAGCCCCTTCCCCAACCATGGTGTCAGGCAAAGTTTGGAAGGCTCAAAGTTCAGGGGCCCAGCCTCTGTCTCTCTCCAACCCTAGGTCAGGCAGAATGGGGTGTGGAGTCACCAGGCGGGCAGGCTGAGGCTGGCCACCCTGATGGATGGCCTTGCATTGGCTCCCAGCTGAACTCATCATCATCCTGCCTTAGTGGTTTGTCCTTTTTTGTATATACTCTGTGATGTGACTTATTCTTATTTTCTTTAAATCAACTCCCTTTTCAAAAACAACTTTAGGGGCATCTGGGTGACTCAGTCAGTTGAGTGCCCAACTCTTGGTTTTGGCTGAGGTCATGACCTCGGGGTCGTGGGGTCGATGCCCACCTTAGGCTTGGTGCTCCGTGGGGAGTCTGCTTGGGGTTCTCCCGCACTCTCCTCCCCCATATTCTCTCTCCTTCTCTCTCTTTAACTCAAATGGATAAATCTTTTAAAAAAAACTGTTCTTCAAAAAAAACAATTTTAGTTATTTTCAAAACTTCAATTTTTCAAATAGCTAATATAAGCATCTGAGACATTATTCAAAGAGTACGAACAGGTGTAGAAGGGAAAAGTTTTTTTCCTGCCTTTATCTCCCATCCACCCAATTCCTTTAAGAGATGTCCACTTTATTAACTTCCTTTGTGTCTTCTAGAGATGGTCTATGCATATATAAACAAATGGATAGTCTATTTACTTTTATTTTTTACCAAATGTTTAGACTTTATTTCCTAAATAAAATAAATTGGAGACTGTTTCATATCCATCTATATAGATCTTCCTCACTTTTTTTTTTAAGGTTGCATAGTTTTCCAGTACCATGCTTTATCTCATCCCCTACTAATGGACATTGACCTTATTTCCAGTTTTTTCCTATTACAAACAATGTTATGATAAATAACCAGATTCATCTGCTATTTTGCTCTTTGCATATTTATCTGTAAATTCCTAGAGATGGAGCTGCTGGAACAGTTGGCATATGTGGGTTTTTTGTTTTTTGCATTTTTTTTTTTTTTAGGGAGGGAAGAGATCGAGAGAGCGAGTGCACATGTGCGCCTGAGTAGGGGAGGAGGGGCAGAGAGAGAATCTTAGAGCAGGCTCCACCCTGGGCTTGGAGCCCGGGGGTGGGAAGCCATACTTTGGGCTAGATCTCACGACCCTGAGATCATCACCTGAGCGTTGGAAGCTTAACCGACTGAGCCACCCAGACACCCCCACATAATGCATTTTTTAAAAAAAACTTTATAGAGGTATAATTAACATATCATAAAATTCACCCGTTTTAAAGGTACGATTCAATGATTTGTAGCAAATTTATTGAGTTATGCAACCATCATCATAATCTATTTTTAGAATATTTTTAGTACTCCAGTAAGATCCCTCATGGTCATTTCCAATTACTTTCCATTTCCATTTTCCACCACGGGCAACCACTCATTTCTATACATTTCTGTCTCTACACATTTGCCTCTTCTGGACATTTCATATACTGAACATGGAATCATACAATATGTCATCTCTTGTGTCTGGGTTTTTTTATTTAGCTTAATGTTTCTGAGGTTCATTCATGACATAGCATGTATCGATAACTCATTCCTTTTTATTACTGAATAGTATTCCATAGTATGAATATAATTCATTTTTTAATTTATTCACCTATTAATGGATATTTGAGTTGTTTCTTTTTATTTTCACTTTCTGGCTATTATGAATAATGTTGCTGTAAACATTTACATGCAGGTCATTGGTAGACATATATTTTCATTTTTCTTGGGTAGATACATAGAAGTGGAATTATTGGATCATGTGATAAATTTATATTCAACTTTTTAAGAAACCAAGAAACTGTTTTCCAAATTGTCTGTACCATTTTATAGTCCTACCAGCAATGTATGAAACTTCCTGCTTCTCCACATTCTTGCCAACGTTTGTAATTGTCTGTTTTTTTTTAATTATTATTCTTATAACCATTCTAGTGGGTGTAAATGGCATGTCATTGTGGTTTTAATTTGCATTTCACTAATGACTAATGATGTTGGGAATCTGTTCATGTGCTTATTAGTCATTCCTGTACCTTCTTTGGTGAAATGGTAAAAATGCTCATTTTTTTTTTTAAATGGGGTTGTCTTCTTATTATTGAGTTTTGAAAATTCTTTGTATATTTTGGATACAAATCCTTTATAATATATGTGTTCTGAGCAAATATTTTCTCCCAGTCTGTGGCTTATCTTTCATTTTTTTTTCTTTTCTTTCTTTTCTATTCACCCATTTTTATTTTATTTCTCTTTTTTAAGTAGGCTCCACACCCAATGTGGGGCTTGAATTCATGACCCTGAGATCAAGAGTCACATGCTCTACCGACGGAGCCAGCCAGGCACCCCTTTCATTTTCTTAATGATGTCTTTAAAAAAAAAATTATTGAAGCAAAAGTCAAACATAAAATCAACCATTTAATATTGAACAATTCTGGGCACCTGGCTGGCTCAGTTGAAAGAACATGCAACTCTTGATCTCAGGGTCATGAGTTCAAATCCCATGTGGTGTAGAGAATACCCACATACGTAAATCTTTAAAACAAAAATTGAACAATTCATTAATGGTGACTTTTGAAGAAAAAAATTGAATTTTGATGGTCTAATTTAGTAAAATTTTTTAATAGATAATGCTTGTGTCATATCTAAGAACACTTTTCCTAACCCAAGGTCTCAAAGATTTTTCTCCAGTGTCTTCTAAAAGTCTTATAGTTTGACTCTTCTCTTTAGGTTTCTGATCCAATTTAAGTTATTTTTTGTGTATGGTGTAAAATAGGGTCATAAGCCCATCTTTTTACATCTTAAATTTAAATAAATATGGCCAAATTGTCCTCCCACCACACAACTGGCATCACACCAATCAGCAGTGAGCATGGCTGTTTTCTAACACCCTTGCTAACACAACTGAGATATCAAACTTTTTGTTCTTGACCAATCTAATCATGAAAATATAGCATCTCATAGCTTTACTTGCTAAATTCCTACTTTAGCCACAACCTAAGCACTACCGTGAAATATATTAGCTCCGTGTATTAGCTACCTATTGCTTCAGCATACATTACCGAGAAATGCAGGGTGACTGGACCATTTAAACTTGCAGGACCTGCCCTTCCTTCCCTCCCACCTTAGAAGGTCCTCAAGGACTGAAAATAAAGTCACACTCCCTGTATATTTGATTGCGCCTTTTGCCACCTCAGATGTTTACATAAATGGAGGCTGAGTTCTAAGATTCCCAGGATTGTTTCTAGCCTGACATCTTCCCAGCTTGCATAAGGTGACCTGGATGCTTGTTGCTTGACTCTGTCTTTGCCTGAGGAACTGCAGGCATGACTTAAATTTTTTTTAAAGAGATATAAATTCTGGTTTAGGACAGACATTTCCAGTACTATAGGCAAGAAATGATTCTTTTTTTTTGTTTTTTTTTTTAAGATTTTATTTATTTATTCATGAGAGACACAGAGAGAGAGAGAGAGAGAGAGAGAGAGAGAGGCAGAGGAGAAGCAGGCTCCCAAGGAGCAGGGAGCCCAATGCGGGACTCGATCCCAGGACTCTGGGATCATGACCTGAGCTGAAGGCAGACGCTTAACCATCTGAGCCACCCAGGCGCCCGGCAAGAAATGATTCTGATCTGCAATCTGTAGAGATAGGGCAATGGGGCTTTACTGGGAGAAGGACAACCTTAGGTTTGAAAGCAAGAAAAGAGGGAACTGGGGATAATGAACAGGAGTAGAAGCTCTGACATACTGTTTATTATCCAAGGGAGTTCTTCAGTCCTACAGTTTTAGTATATGTGCTGCCGAAGCAAGCACTCCGAGGGAGTTCTTCAGTCCTACAATTGCTCATCCAAATTTTAGTCCTCCCAAGAACTGCAGGACGAGCTGCTCAGAGCTCCTTATGGCTATTTATTTTTGACTTTTTTTTTCCTACTTCTATATTCAGTGCAGAAAATCTGAAGGATACAGAGAAGCACAAAGTCTCTTTTTTTTTTTTTGCACTGATTCAAGAAGAGGGAGTTACGAAGTAGGTGAAAGAGACAATCCTAGGTTTAAATATCGGGAAACATTCTCTGAAGTTTGGCAAGTCACCCAACCCTTCTGACCTCTGTTTCCTCCTCTAGAAAAGTGGTACTCACAATGCCTCCTCCCTCATTGGGGATGAATATAGGCACATTTAGTTCAGGGCATACAGTGGGGACTCAGTGTGTCTCTGTCTCCTTCTTTCACAATTTATAAGAAATTTTCATTCAAGCATTTTCTGAGCATCTTTAAGGTGTTATTACAGGCCAGAGGAAATATAGGGATGGATAAGACTGTGTCTTTGTCCTTGAAGAACTTATGGTTTGGGGAAGGAGAGATTAAATGGTCCAGTCAGCTGCCTTTTGATAAAATAGGCACGTGACTCCAATTTTCAGATGTCAGCAGAGGCCCAGAGAGGCCAAGAAATAGAGCAAGTAAGTAGTAGGGAGGGGACTGGAACACAGTTAAGAGGATTACTGGGACAGAAGCAATGAGAGAGGAATTTCGGGAAAAAAATCATGCCAGTTTGTAGTTCAAAAGAGAGGAACAGGGGCGCTTGCCTGGCTGGCTCAGTCAGTAGAGCACTCGACTCTTGATCTCAGGCTCCTGAGTTCAAGCCCCACATTGGGTGTAGAGCCTATTAAAAAAGGGGGGCGGACAGGTGGGAGATGGAGATGTGTGTGAATGAATCAAGGGTTACAAATCCAGCCCTGAAGGTGGACTGCATTTTGTTTGTGCAGGATTTTCCCCTTCCCTCCCAACATTTTATTATGAAAATTTTCAAACATATAGAACAGTTGAAGCAATTGTACAGTGAACATCCATCTAATCCACCATCTCGATTCTACAGTTGCTAACCGTTTGCTATATTTGCTTTGTCATGTATTTATTCATTTATCTAGCTCTCCATCCATCCATCTTATTTGATGCAATTCAAAGAAGCTGCAGAGTTCACTCTCCCTCTAGACACTTCAGCACCCCTATCATTAGACCTCAATATTTGTTTTTGTTTTTAGGTTCACTTTACATACAGTGATATGTGTAGATTTCAAGAACACCATTTGCGGAGTTTTGACAAACGCATACAACTGTGTTATCCACACCCCTCACGAGGTGCTGAGAGAACATTTCAACAGCAGAACATTCCCTCCTGCCAAAGGCCACTACCATTGTGATTTTTTTCGCCATTGATTAGGTTTTACCTGTTCTAGAACATTATACAAATAGAATTATAGAGGGTATACTCTTTTGTACAAGGCGTCTTTCTTTTAGCATGGTGTCTGAAGCTTATCTATTTTTTGCCTATTAGTACTTTTGTTATTGCCTAGTAGTATTCCATTCTATGAGTGACCATAACACAGTTTATCAATTTTCCTGTTGATGGAACACACAGTTGCCAGTGTTGTATGTCTGGCTGCAAATCCTGGCTCTGCTACTTGCTAGATACATGACTATATGCTGGTTACTCTGTCTCTTTGAGATTCAGTTTTCTCAATCTGCATAATGGGAAAACTGACAGCTATTGCTTATTGAATGCTTGCCATGTGCCTGGTTAGCACTGTTCCAAGTGTTTTACGTACTCATTTCATCCTCATAATGACCCACAAGATAGTATCTATTACTGTTCCCATTTTATAGATTTGGAAACCCAGCACCCCACCTAGTTGCCAGGAGTATTCAATGAGCTAGTGCATGTAAAGCACCTGAGACTATACGTTGTAACTACAATGTAGACGGTAAACATTAGCTGTTATTTTTCTTTTTACTGGCCCTTAGAGGAATTTATTTATTTATTTTTTTAAGATTTTTTTAAAAAGATTTTATTTACGGCATCTGGGTGGCTCAGTTGGTTGGGCGACTGCCTTCGGCTCGGGTCATGATCCTGGAGTCTCGGGATCGAGTCCCGCATCAGGCTCCCTGCTTGGCGGGGAGTCTGCTTCTCCCTCTGACCCTCTTCCCTCTCGTGCTCTCTATCTCTCATTCTCTCTCTGTCGAATAAATAAATAAAAATAAAAAGATTTATTCGACAGAGAGAGTGCTTGCGCGAGCACAAGCAGGAAAAGTGGTGGGCAGAGGGAGAAGCAGGCTCCGCTGAGCAAGGAGCCTGATGTGGGATTCCATCCCAGGATCCTGGGATCATAACCTGAGCTGAAGGCAGATGCTTAATGACTGAGCCACTCAGGCATCCCTCTTAGAGGAATTTAAGTTTATTACCCTTAATGGAGAAAGTGTATAAAACCCTGGGAATAGGGTTGCCAGATAAAATGCAGATGTCCAGTTAAATTTGAATTTTAGATAGACAATGAAAGTAATTTTAGCATAACTATGTTACATCAAATTTGTCACATATTAATGCTAAAAAATTATTCATTGTTTACGTGAAATTCAAATTTAATCGAGCATCCTATATTTTTATTTTCTAAGCCTGGCAATTGACTAAGGCAACTAGGGACAAAACTTGTGTACATCATTTTGCAGATGAGGAAAAAATCTTAAAGAGGGCAAATGAGAGAGCCATGAGGTCTTAAGTGGATCCAGATCTTTGGATCCAGATCTTAGGTTCCTAGAAGCTCCATCCAGTGTCTGCTCTTCATCAATGCGCAGCTCTGCCACTTTTCAAGTCTTCCCCTGCCTCTGGCAGTTGAATGCTGAGTGGCTTCAGGGAAGAGGGGGACAGCAACATGACTAAGTGTTCTGTAGGGAAAGCCAGTGACAGGCGGCATGTGGGCCGCTGGGGTTTCTCTTCCCACTCCTTCCAGCTCTGCATCCCTGCTTCCTTCCCTCCTTCTCTCCCCAGAGGCCTGGAAAGCTCCTTCCCTTGCTGGTTGGGGCCTTCTCCAGCCCTGCTCTGGCAGGGCTGGGTCCTGTCCCAGGCTGACCTGGGTGTCCAAGGCAGAAGGAGGGTGTAGGTGGTTCAAGGCTTTATCAGTCACAGTCTGCATTCTTACCAGGTCTAGACTGACTTCTGAATCAGGGAACCTGGGAGCCAGAGCCACGGCATGGGAGATGAAGAAGTGGCCACACTAGGATTCTCTGTTCTCACCAATTCAGCTTCTCCTTGGAGAACCACCAACTACCTAACGTAGATTTCCCAGAATCTTCACAATATCCTATGAGATAGAATCTATTATTTCCATTTAGAGATTTGGACACTGAGGTTAAGGGACTTGCCTAAGACCCCTAAAGTAAATTGTTGACAGTCAGGACTAGATCCTTCATCCATATGTTTCTGAAGAAACCTAAATTATTAACTTCTGCTAGGTACTGCCTCCCAGATCAGAGCCAATCCATCCTGTTGGCATTAGCAAGTTAGGATAGCATAGTCCTGTGGTTCTCAAAATGTGATCCCTGAGCATCAACATCCCCTGGGAACTTGTTAGAAATGTAAATTCTTGGGCGCCTGCATGGTTCTGTTGGTTAAGCGTCTGCCTTAGGCTCAGGTCATGATCCCAGGATCCTGGGATCGGTCCCACATCAGGCTCTCTGCTCAGCGGGAGTCTGCTTCTCCCTCTACCTCTGCCTGCCCCCTGCTCATGCTCTCACCCTCTCTCTCAAAAAAATAAATGAAATCTTAAAAAAAAAAAAAAAGAAATGTAAATTCTTGGGCCTGAAAACAGAACCTTCTGACTCAAATTCTGAGGCTAATACCTGGCAATCTGGTTTTAATAAGCCGTCCAGGTGATTCTGATGCACTCTGAAGTTTGAGAATTTTGGTGTAGAGTAGAAAGAGGTGCATTTTTTTTGGAAAAAAAAGTATATATTTAAAGCATATATGTTTTTTTAAGTTTTTTTTTTAAGATTTTATTTATTTACCTGAGAGAGAGAGCACATGAGAGGGGGAAGGGTCAGAGGGAGAAGCAGACTCCCCGCCGAGCAGGGAGCCCGATCCGGGACTCGATCCAGGGACTCCAGGATCATGACCTGAGCCGAAGGCAGTCGCCCAACCAACCGAGCCACCGAGGCGCCCCTAAAGCATATTTGTTTTAAGTAAACTTTTATTGACATAATATAAATACAGAAAAAGACACAAATCATAAGTATACATCTCAATGAACTTTCATAAAGTGAGGATGCTTATGTACCAGCACCCAGATCAAGACACAGAACATTATTAGCAGCCTGGAGAAGCCCCTTTGTGCTCCTTCCTGGTACTACCTCTCAAAGGATAATCACTATCCTGACTTCAAACACCATAGATTAGTTTTGCCTAACATTATATGTTTTAAAAAATTACAGATGAAGACATGGAGTGCCTCAGTCGGTTAAGTGACCCACTGTTGTTTCAGCTCAGGGCATGATCTCAGGGTCGTGAGATCGAGCCCTGACTGGGGCTCCCCACTCAGCAGGGAGTCTGCTTGAGATTCTCTTTCCCTCTGCCCACCCTTCCTCTCTCAAATAAATAATCTTAAAAAAAAAATTGCAGATGAAGACAGAATCTGGACCCAGAGGACTTTGACTGGATCCCTGGTTTCCTACTAAATGATCTTGAATCAGTCATCTAATTTCCTTGAGACTCTTTTCCTTTTCTGTATAATGGTCATAGAAATATCTCAAACCCTAAAGGGACACTGCGTTTCTCAAACTTGTGTGTTGTCAAGAATCACCTGGGGCACTACTTAAAAAACCCACATTCCCCAGGGCATACATTCTTAATAGGACAAAAATTGGTTGTGGGTAGAGAGGAAAATTTTTTTTCCTTGCTTATGTAAAAGCACATATATACATATGGTACATTAATAGATATACAGTATATTTGTGATATTAAAATATTATGGGGGAATAATTAGAGAAAAATGTCTAAAAATGTTCCTTAGAGAGCTGATAATTTTTTAAAAAGGTTGAAAACCACTGCCCTATAGCAATGATTCTCCAAGCGTGGTCTGCGGTTAAAAATGCAAATTCTCAGGCCCCACGCCAGACCTACTGAATCGGAACTTCTGCGGCCGGGGGGGGGGGGGGGGGGGCCTGCAATCTATGGTTTAACAAATCCTTCAGGAGACTCTGATGGGCACTAAAGTTTGAGAACCACTGCCTTGGAGATTCTGAATGGGGTAGGGTCCCTGAGTCTGGACCTTTAACAAGCTCTCCTAAGTCTATTGCAGGAAACATTGACATAGAGATTTGAATGTACTTTGAAAAACGTAAGTGACTTTCCATATGGTAAAATAAGTTCATAAGGAGGGAACAGGCTAAACAATAATAGTGAAGGTCACTAATTACTAAGCACTTAGCTGGGCCTCTGAGTCTACTTGCACAGCCTATTAATTCTCACAAACAACCCATGAAGAAGTTAAAAGGATGGACTCTGAAGCCAGATTGCCTGGGTTTGTATCCAGCTTGTGACTTGGTTTATGCATCTGTAAAGTGAGGATAATGGAGGTACTTTCCTCATAGATTTGTTGTGAGGATTAAAAAGAAGCTTATTGATCAGTTCTTCAAACACCTGCCACATTGGCACCCCTTATATGTTGGCTATTTTCATCATCCTTGAGCGCACCCTGTTAAAAGGTGGATTTGAACCCAATCAATTTAACTCCCGAGTGCACTTTATTAAGGAATAAACTATAATCCAGTGGTTCTGAAAGTGTGATCCCCTACCAGGAGCACACCAGAGTTAGAAATGCAAATTATTAGATCCCATCCCAGATCTGCTGAAAGAGAAACTCTGGGGGTGGGGCCCCTAAATTTCAACAAGCCCTTCAGGTGATTCTGACGCATATTAGCGTTTGGGAACCACAGCTACAGTCTCTAAAGGTTCGGGGGTGGGGGGTTGCTTCAGCCTAGAGTGGCTGGGAGCAATCCCAGAGTCCCTCCCACCTAAGGGCGAATAAACTGTTTAGAAGCGTTCCCTAGCTCCGGCCAACTCTCCCGGCTGGCGCGCAAGGCCTTCTGTGGTTTGTAGTCCACATCCCTCCCGAGCTAGAGGCGCCTGCGCTTTGGCCGCCAACTCGCTCTAGTCGCTGTGGTCGGGGCTCGGGACCGGCTGCCATCTTAGTCGAGGGACTGAAGAGTCGCCGCCGCCCCGAGTCCCGGTAAACATTCGCGGGCGGACTGGGGGCAGTTCTGGGTAGAGGGGCGAGCCCGCATGAGAGTGTCCGAGGAGAACCAGGGGTGAAGGAGTGCGGCGCGCGGGCAGAGGACCCCAGAGCCGCGACTGGTCTCTTTTCCCTCACAGCCGGTGCCCGTGGGGGGCGCGGGGAGCTCGGGCTAGTGGCCGAGGAGTGGGTTGGCCGGAGGCGCCGAGCAGCCGCTGTCTGGCCGGGGTATGGTGGAGCCCCTCGCTTCGCGGGCGCCAAGTTGTGAGAAGGCTGGGCTGTGGCGGGCTCCTGCAGGGTCCGGCCCCGCTCCCCTCAGCCCCGCCCGGGGGCCCCTCTCCCGCGGCCCGGCCTACGCGCGGGGCCCGGCTGCAGCGGCCGGAGCGGCCGACGTGGCCCTGCGAGGGGCGGCGGCCGGGCCCACCTGCCACCCGGTTGGCCTTCCCGAGACTTTTTGGAGCTCCCAGTCGCGAGGCGGGCCCAGCACAGCGGCTACCTCCTCTTTTTTCCACTCCCCTCCTCCCTCCATTGTCCCCCATCGTGGTGGTCCCGGCCCGGGCGCCCTTTTCCGCGCCCGCTGCCGCGGCCTCGCCGGCACCTCCCGGCGCCGAGTTTTGCAGACGTGGAGCTGTCACTGCCCTCCCCCTTGAGTGCCCTTTTTTTTAGCCGAGAAAAGAAAAAAGTAGCCATGAACGTATTCTAAGGGTCGAAACGTGACGAGGATATGACTTAGCGGGAACTAAGTGGGGAACTCAAGTTTTCAGACATAGTCCCGGGCCACGACTTCAAGAGAAACGCCGGGTCTCTGCACTCGAGGTAGACGTTAGGCCTAAAGTTAGAAATGTAACCAGGTGAACGTGCAAACTACCCGCAATTCACGATTCCCCAGTCACAACTTAACTTGTTTTTTTGCTTACATTCGCCTCTTCATCTTGTTACATTTTCTGCCATAATTCTACAGCGTCAGTATACTTTCGGGGAAGGAAAAGTGGGATTTTTTTTTTCCCTTGGAAATTATTGAGGCCCTGGAGCCAGCCACTTATCATTGCACCTCGTTGGGGTCTCCCGCATCTACTCCTAATATAACTAGATTTTAAGGAAGTAGTGTAAAGGCAGTGTATTTCCACCCTCAAAATCGGCTAAGGATTTCTCAGCTGAAATAAAATTCTCACGGCAGATAATGCTGAGAGTCTGCACTGTGTATTCATAGATTTACTGGAGGTACAGTTACCAACAGAGAAAGTAAGTGTTTTGGTTGTGAATCCAGAAGGAATTCCTTCATGTTCAGTATAGGAATCAAGTCAAAAAGGATATGAAATAAAAAATGAGTGTAGAATATTTTTTCACAGTATTCTAGAGGGAATCATTTCTAAATTCTTTTTTAAAAAACACATCTGTTCACCTATTGGAAGAGATAGACAAACCAATAGTTCCCAAAGTTGCCCGTTAGAATAATTAGGGGAGTTTTTAAAGGTAGAAATTCCAGGGTCTCCTTTTCTGAGGTTGATTTAGTAGGTCTGCTTTGGCCCTGAAGAATGTATTTTTAAAACATGCCTCAGGCAGCTCTCATGGTCTTGGGAACCAGTGAGGCAAACGATACTGTGAACCTATTGAGGAATGCTCAAAAAACTTTGAGACAGAAGTGACCAGTTCTGTCTGGGGTTTGGCCATAGAAGGTGGCAGGACCTACCCCAGGTCCTAAGTTGGATCTTATACGATGAGTAGGAGTGTGATGAGGATGGCGAAAGGGAAGGACAGGGCAGACAGAGAAAACCCCTTAATGCTTTGTGTAAATGCAGAAGATTGTGGGAGAAAAGGGTTCATGGAGCAGGGAGTGGGATGGGGAAGGAGAGCACTGTGGGACGTGAGGTCAGAAAGTTAAAAGGAGGTAACTATATGAAAAGTTGTAAGTATAATGCTAAAAGACTTGAGTTTCATGTTAGCAGTAGATTAAGATTTTGAACAGGGAAGTGATATGAGTTACATATATGTTGTAGAAAAATGGCTCTAGTGATGAGAGTGAAAGGGTGGAAGAGTGGCTGTTGCCGAGGTCTAGGTGAGAGGTGAAAAGGCTTGATGTTGGAGAGAGGCTGCGGCGATTGGATTTAGTTTATTAGTGCAATATTGTTGCCATATTTTTGGATGAGAATTTTTAGGACCAGACTGGGTAAAAAGGCTCTTATTCTGTAAAAAGAACCCACTAGGAAATCTGAATAATTTGCCAGTTTATGTATATTGATGGCATCAGAGTATATTGTTAATTAGCACTTTTGAAAAATTAGAATCAGATTGGCTGCCATTTGGAGGAGAACTTGGAGGTTAGACTGCAATTTATGACTATCAGCACTATTGCTCTAAGCTTGTTCAAAGTGTTTTTCTTTCATACTCAGAAACTTGGTATTAGAATTTTAGAGTTGGAAGAGATTGCAGAGATTATCTATTCCACAGTGGCAAATATATTTTGGTTTATGGACCAGCAAGTGCTTTGAAGTAGCTGCCAGAGCACTGTATTGAGAAGGATTTTGGTCATATGTGTTCTCTGGGAAAGGGAGTTATGACTGATTAGTGATGCTTCCTGTGGACATAGTTATCTAGTAGGTGATATATGTGCCAGGTATATGCCATCCTTAGACTATTCCAAACTATTAATTTTCTGTTTGTTTATAAAAAAAATCCTAAGCAGGTTCAATAATTTACCTAGAACTAGTTAAGAATTAGAGCTAGAATTAGAACTGAGTTTTGTAACCTTTTAGTTTGTTATTCTCCAGTATGTCAAGATGAATGTGTGCTGCTAAAGAGCTTTTGTATTAGACCAAAAGAAAAAAGATATTTCTAGCTTGTGCCTCTTGACTGTTTAGGCAAGAGTTTAACAAGGAACTTTGGCCTAGAAGTGAATTTTGTTGTATTTATTCTGGCTTAAGAAATTTGTTGTTAGAGGAAATGGTCACCTGCTTGTGTGGTTTTTTTCCTCCCCCTCACCCCTCACTTCTTGTTCCTTACCCCTGTCTCAATTTTGGGCTTTGGGGATTGGTTTTCTTTATATGGGTTAAGGCAAAAGTGTGTAAAGTTATTTTTTCCTGTATTTACAGCAGCTTGCTGAATTCTAGGCTCATAATCTCTTAGTAAAGGCATGTTGATTTTTGTGGCTGTACATGATACTGGTTTTGAGTTAACATAAATTAGCGGGTGGGGGGTATGCAGAATTGAATTGCAGCATTATCTGGTTGGTAGGTCCGCCTTCAGCTAAAAATATTGGGTTGGAAATAGCCTCACAACTAGTAGTCATTAACCAAGAACTGTTCCTCCTCAGTCTAGCAGTGCACTGTCCTTGGAAAACTGCTGCCACCTCAGCTTTTTTTCTTTGCAGAACTGACTGTACTCTGATCCTTGAAGTGCTTTTTCTTTTCCTATCCTTAGGAGCCTCCCAAGTTGCGGGGACCATTCTTACATTGGCCCCCGTAGGTAGAGTGTGTGTTTTATGGCCGTCTTCATTTTGCCATGTAGCCATCATACTCAGGTGCGCACCACCCCATATACTGTAGGAGTCATTTTTCCCCTGACTCACCTTCTTACCCTGCCTGCCCCATCAAAAATTATCTATGCCCCCAAATTATCTATCCCATGGAACTTTTATTTTTATTACTTCTTAAAAGTAATTTCTGTGTCCAGTGTGGTTCTTGAACTCATGACCCCAAGATCAAGAGTTACATGCTCTACCAACTGAGCCAGCCAGGCACCCGTAATCCCATGAAATTTAAAAAGACATTGTGCTGTCAGATTCCCAAGGTCAATGCTAATCTGATGAGTTTAACCATAGGAATAGTGTGTTAATGGACCCTCCTTTCCCTCTCAGGTAACATGCATTTAACAGTGGCCTTCTGGAGACAACGCCTTAACCCAAAGAAGTGACTTGAACGGTGAGAACTTCAGGTATGGTGGCAGGCCTGTGAAAGAGTTTGGGGGACAGGAATGGAGCAGAGGGTGAGCTCTACTCATATAACTGCTGTGGGGAGGTATAGGGAAAGAGGATGTTGATGCAGACTACATCAGTTGGTCGAAATAGGCATTTTCCACTTGGATTTGAAACTCAGAGTCTCCTCTATAAGGATTAGCCTGTGAGCCACACTTTGCTCTTACTTTGGGTCTTTTGACTTTCCTGTTTTTGTTTTTCTTGGACATACACACATTTTTCCCATTTGTGCTGTTTTATAAACGTTTTTCTCTGTATACTTGTCCAGATATGTGCATTATGGTTAAAAAATGTAAGAAGTAAAAAGAAGGCAACATGCAGTGGAGAAAGAATTTGGAAAGAAAAGGTCTGATTTGATTTTCCCACTGACAAACTGTGACTTTTGGCAAGTTATTTAATCTTGCCTGGTCTCAGTTTATATATCCGTAAAATACATGTATTGATTCCTACCTGCCTTCCTGACAACGTTGTGAAGATCAAATAAAATAATACATGCTAAAGCTTTAGAAAACAATGAATTCATAACTTAAGACATTAGATCTATAAAGTGGGAGATATTGGCAGTAATACTGAGAAGGAAAACACGAGGATGGGACAGATTGACTTTAAAAGATCGGAAGAGAGAAAAGGAAGACTACTGGGTAAGAAAAAAAGTAGAGCATGAAAAAACTCAAGCAGTAAGAGAGTAAGGAGTGAATGAAGTAGAACTATTGAATTGGTAGGTGAGAAAGCTGAATAGAATAGAGAGTGGTCCCTTTCACTAATTCTAACCTTGCAGTTCTTCCTTGTCATTGTCATTACTACCTTCACATAAATGTTCTAGATTCCATACTTAGATTCCTGTCTTCACTGTAAACATCAGTATTTTTTATTCCTATCTCTGTGTGACCCTTTGTGTTTAGTTTATTTTTTTGTTAACTAATTACCTTATAAATGCTTAGAAACCAAGACTATGATTTACTTGTTATGGTGTTCCAGGCCATTGCTATAATCAAGTGTGTGCTTACTCTGTTTTTTTATAATTATGGAGAGAAAGGAAGGAGATGGGGGAGCTTTGTGAGAGATAGTAGGAAAGGAAGTGGCTAAGAGGGAAAGTAGATAAATAAGACATGGTAAGAAGAAGAATTCTCAAAAAATAAAGGAAATACATGAAAATGAAGAATACATTGAGCAAAAAGAGAAGAGGAAAAGGAGATGGTGTTATCTGCAGTAAAGGAACAAAGCAGCTTTCATTTCTTTAATGGTGACATAATACCTCACAAAAAGTTATGTGCTGGGAAAGATCATTCTTCATACCAAGTATCTTTTTTTTAAAGATTTTATTTATTTGACAGAGAGGGAGAGAGCACAAGCAGGGGGAGTGGCAGAGGGAGAGGGAGAAGCAGGCTCCCCACTGAGCAGGGAGCCCAGTGTGGGGCTTGATGATCCCAGGACACTGGGATCATCACCTGAGTCGAAGGCAGACGCTTCACCAACTGAGCCACCCAGGTGCCCCCATACCAAGTATCTTTAAAATAGTTCTAAAAGTATCCACTTTGTCCTGAACTCACAGAGTAGTTCTTTGTGGAAAGAAAACTAAGGCAAAATTCAGGAGACCTCGGTTCTAGCCTTGGTATTTCTTGTTACTTAGTTCTGTAATCTTGGGCAATTCACTTAAATCTCTCTGGGCCTCCGTTTCCTCAGTTGTCTGTTAAGGTATCAGATGATCTCTCCGTTTTCTCACTCTTTGATTATATTTTGTGCTTTATGTTCTGTCTCACTAATTTTTCAGGGCTTTGTTGATACCACAATATAAGATTGGTCTTAGAAATATCTTATAGTAGAACTTCATAGTATCCATTACCTTATAAATGAGAAGCCATTATATTTTAAGTTCTACTTTAAGCATTGGCAGAAAGAGAGACTTGTAGAAAACCCAAGTATAGAAATGTTAAGTTTGTAATATTCAACAAGCACTTACTGAGCTCCTGTTGTGCTAGGTCCCAACGGGTACTTAATGTAAAACCCCTGCCTCAAGGATTTTGTGTTTTTGTCAGGAAAACAAACTTGCTCACCAGTAATTATTGTAAAAAGCAAGGTGATAAGTGCTATAATAAGGATTGCATTGCATTGCAATTTAAGGTGGTAACTTTAGATTTCTTGGTTCTTTTAAC
This sequence comes from Zalophus californianus, assembly GCF_009762305.2. Classification (NCBI taxonomy): domain Eukaryota; kingdom Metazoa; phylum Chordata; class Mammalia; order Carnivora; family Otariidae; genus Zalophus; species Zalophus californianus. The sequence continues at coordinate 115,718,270 of NC_045602.1, forward strand.
ATAATTGAATATGTGCTAAGTGCTGCTCTATGCTAGGTATTGCAGGGACTCATGATGAAAAAAAAAAAGTCCCTGCCCTCAAGAAACTTGCAGGTTTTTTTTCATGTCTGGAAACTGCTTATCCTAATAGATTTACCCTTCTGTCCCAGGAAAGAAGTTTTGTACTGTATCATCACTTCATAGTTTTAAACTAAGAATTCATTGCATATTGAGCTTGCCTCACTCCAGAAATGTTTAATAACATACTTGATTTCTGAGAAAATCTGTATTTTATTGGATTTGTAATATTTTCTCTGTCAATGACAGAAATTTTTCTTTTAGGGTAAGGAAAAAATCCAGATGCCATCTGGATGGCATGTTTAGGTGAACTTTGGTTTGCTTCTTATTCATTCAGAGAAAGAGGGGTATCTAAAATTTAGCCTTGATTTTTTGTTCCAGGGAATCAGTTCAGTTGGTCACAGAGGAGAGGATGCTAAAGGAATCACATTGTAGGCGTTAACAGTATGTGCTAGAGTTAGATTGTCTGGTTTTGAATTTTGGCTCTCCTGTGTACCAGGAGTATGACCTTGGTCAAGTTCCTCATCTGTAAATTGGGACTAGAAATTGCATATATCCATAGGATTGTTGTGTGGATTAAATAAGATAATGTATTTTTGCTTGAACAATAGTTGGCTCACAGTAAGTATGAGGTGTTCATTGCTATAATTGTTTTATTATCATCATTACCACCAATCTTGTCTTAAAATTATTGTCTCAATTCTTTAATTCATTAAGTAAACTTATCTAGGGTGAGCATTGTAAATTTAAATGGAACATTTTAAATAGTAAAGATCAAATTGATACTTAAGTGAACTAGGGAATTCATGTTCCTCTAATAGGGTAGCTGTTAAGCGGCTTTGGCTTACTTTTTTAATTGACCGTTTTAACCATTAAAAAATACCTAATTCAGTGTTGGCTCACTCTTGATCTAGTGGGGAGTATAGAACCAAGTGTGGACTGAACATCTTAATTTCTTTCTAAACAGAAGCTGGGAATCCAGATTTTGTGAGAAATCTTTATTTTTAAATGTTGGCAGCTTTTGAAATTGTAATATAAACACTGTGGGTCAAGCAAATCACCACTGCGGGCAGGATTTGTCTTGTGGGTTACCGTTTTGCAGCCTCTGTTCTGGAGCTTGACTTTTTGCATCAAAGCCCATGCTCCCTGCCTTCCAGGAAGAAAGTCCTTATCCACATAAAGATTTAAAACAGTTCAGGCAATACCTCAGAGCAGTCTAGGGCTGAATGAGAGGTATGCAGAATAATTATTAAGGCAGAGAGGTGGAGGGAAGTTATTTAAGATGGATTTAGAATAGGCAAAGGTATGGAGGCCGGAATGGACTTGAGATGGTGGTAGTACAGCGAATAGATTAGTTGGAGTTTAGATTAGTCTGAAGAGGGTTTATATGGGCCTGGTAATAGGAGGAAGTTTGGAAAAGTTAAGAGACCAGCCTTCTTGTTTTGGGATAACCTTAAGTCCTATTGGCTGACAGGATAAAATGATGTTTTGTGGCGATTTATTAGGTAATACTGAGGCCTGCAGTATTTACTGGGGCTGGTAGGGTCTGGAGGCAGGGAGAACAGGCTAGGGAGGTAGGTGGTAGTGGGAATGGAAGGGAAGGGACAAAAGCTTGTATAAGAGACAAAAGCATATATATGGGTCACCTTGTGACAGTGGGACCCTGAAGTAGATAAAGATAGCCAATTTTGAAAGCTTTTCCCCTATTCACTCTTTTGTAAAAACTGGGGTATGTGAGAATAATACTATTATCCCTCCTTTTCTGTGTTGTGGATCTTTATCACTCTCTCCGCCCCAGCACCCTCCTTAATGGATCATATACATAGTCTTACGATTCTAGAAAAAAGAAGAAATTTTCAGCTGCTTATCACATTTCTAGTTTTGGATTTTTGGTAATCTCAGTTAACCTCTGATAAGTTTCATTAGACTTTATACATGGATTTTTGTATTTACCAAAGTTTGGAAATACTGACGGTTTGCTCATGGAAAAGATGTAGAATTTTGCTGCAGAAACTTGACACAATAATTCATGATTTAGAATGTTTAAAGAAACTGATAAACGTTGTAGAAAGGTGGAATGTGTTTATTCTGTGTAACTTGAGAAAGTGATTTTTAGGATTTTTTTTCACCAGGGCTTTTGTCCTGTTTATACTGTCTCATGAAAATTTTGACATACACGGGGAAGTTATTTCTTATTCTTGGCTAAAATGCCAAATGTAGTTATTGAGTAGTTTTTTTGGTAAGTAAGCTGAGTAGTATGTTAGGTGTAGCCTAAGTGAGGAATAGTTGAGATGCAGCAATATTTCCCTCAATGATGAATAAAAGTACTGAACTGAGCCTCTGAAAAGTACAAAAAGTTGCTGCCGTCAGAGAGATGCAGCAATAGGGTCAAATAGATTTGAGCTAAATCTAAACTTGTTTAATGGAGAAGGGATTTTTTTTTTTTTTAAAGCATGGTCTAACCTAGTTTTTGGAATTCATTTGTTCTGAATATTGAAAGGGATTTTCAGGTGGTTCATTTAATCATAGATCTGCTTTGGAAGTGGGAAGGTAAGGAACCTGAGAGGGATTAGCTGCATTTGTTTCTGTGGTAAATCAGTAGTCAAAAGGAAATCGCAGATTATCTTTTTCTGTTCTTGAACTTTTTGGAGGAAAGATATTTAACTACAGGTCTTAATTAAAAACTATATTCTACATACATATTGAAATGTGCAGAACCTAGTTACTACTGATTTTCATTGTCTAGAATGTTGCTGACATTTATCTGCTGTCATCTCCTTGCCCTTTGTCTTTGTCCTTGAGGATTTTGACTTTTATTTTGCTGGTGTTTCAAAAGGGAATGGAGATGGAATGCTTATGTTCATTTAGCCCAGTTAGTTGATTTTACTGTATCAATTGATGTTTTCATCTCTAAGGGACAATGAAAATGATTGACTTATCTGTTCTGTTTATCTGTTTGTTTGTTTTTAAGATTTTATTTATTTGACAGAGAGCAGGAGAGCACAGTCAGGGGGAGTGGGAGAGGGAAAAGCAGGGCCCCCGCTGAGTGGGGAGCCTGATGTGGGGCTTGATCCCAGGACCCTGGGATCATGACCTGAGCCGAAGGCAGTTGCTTAACCCACTGAGCCACCCAGGCGCCCCTTTGTTTCTTTCTTTTTGTGGTAAAATACACATGATGTAAAATTGACTGTTGTAAACGTTTTTAAGTGTTCAGTTTAGTGACATTAAGTACATTCACTTTGGGATGCCTGGGTCGCCCAGTGGGTTGAGCATCTGCCTTCAGCTCAGGTCATGATCCCGGAAACCCAGGAAACCGATTGAGCCCAAGGTCGAGCTCCTTTCCTTGCTCAGCAGGGAGCCTGCTTCTTCTGCATGTTGCTCCCCCTGCTTGTGCGTGCTCTCTCTCTCTCTCTCTCTCATAAATAAAATAAATAAATAAAATCTTTAAAAAAAAGTACGTTCACTTTGTTGTGCAGCCATTATTGTGCATCTCTAGAATTTTTTCATCATCCCAAACTGAAACTCAGTACCCATTAAAAAATAACTCCCCATTTCCCTTCCCTTAACCCCTCATAACCACTATGCTACTTTTTTTTTTTTAACTATGCTACTTTTTTTGTCTCTGTATAGAATTTGACTATTTTAAGTACCTCATGTAAGTGGAGTCATACAGTATTTGTCATTTATGTCTGGCTCATTTCACTTTGCATAATGTCTTCAAAGGTTCATGATGTCATTCCTTTTTTTTTTTTTAAAGATTTTATTTATTTATTTTGACAGAGAGAGAGAGGGAACACAAGCAGGGGGAGTGGGAGAGGGAGAAGCAGGCTTCCCACTGAGCAGAGAGCCCGATGTGGGGCTCGATTCCAGGACCCTGGGATCATGACCTGAACCGAAGGCAGCCGCTTTATGACTGAGCCACCCAGGTGCCCCGATTTCATTCCTTTTTAAGGCTGACTAATACCCCATTTTAATGTGTATAACACATTTTGTTTATTCATTCTTCTGTTGATGGACAGTTAGCTTACTTTCACCTTTTGGCTTTTGTGAATAATGATGCTATGACTGTGGGTGCACAAAAAACTGTTTGAGTCTCTTTTAGTATTTTTAGGTATATTCCCAGAAATGGAATTGCTGGATCAGGTGGTAATGCTGTGCTTAATTTTTTGAGGAACCACCATACTGTTCAACAGCAGCAATACCGTTTTACATTCCCACCAGTAGTGCACAAGAATTCAGTTTTCCACACTCATACCATTTGTTATTTGCTGTTTTTTTTTTAATAATCATCCTAATGAGTAAAATGGTATCTCATTATAGTTTTTATTTGCATTTCTCTAATGATTAATGATACTGAATATCTTTTCATGTACTTATTGGCTGTTAGTATATTTTTTGAGAAATGTCTGCTCAAGTCCTTTTCCCATTTTTTTAAAGGTTTTTTTTTTTTTAAAGATTTTATTTATTGATTTGAGAGAGAGAGAGCACGAGAGGGAAGAGGGTCAGAGGGAGAAGCAGACTCCCTGCTGAGCAGGGAGCCCGATGTGGGACTCGATCCCGGGACTCCAGGATCATGACCTGAGCCGAAGGCAGTCGCTTAACCAACTCAGCCACCCAGGCACCCTCCCATTTTTTTAATTAGGGTTGTTTGGTATTTGGTATCCTAATTATTTTGTAGGTTTCTGCCCGTATCTTTTCTGCTTCTTAGTCTACTGCTATTCTCCTCCTTTCCTATTGTTGACAGAGCAGCTGGAACCATTCTCTCCAATGTATTGTCCCTCAGTAAATGTTTGATGGTTAAAGGTTAAAAGTAGGGCTTTGTGGAAAGGTAGAGGTTGGTTGGGGCAAGACCTTCATTATGTTTTTCTCTAGTTTTGGAGTTCTCTATTCTCTTTTAACCATCTACTTGGTGGGGTAAACTTTTTTTTTTTTTTAAGATTTATTTATTTGAGAGGGAGAGATCAAGCAAGCACGGGGAAGAGGCAGAGAGAGAGGGAGAGAGAGAATTCCTAAGCAGGCTTCCTGCTGAGCTGGGAGCCTGACGCGGGGCTCTATCCCAGGACCCTGATATCATGTTAACCAGCTGAGCCACTCAGGCGCCCCTGGTTGGGTAGACATTTATGAAAGATTATACTTTTAGGGAAGGAAGTCCATGTGTCATTTGATTACATTTTAGAGAAGGAAAATATAGGATCTTCTTAAAAGAAATTTGATTCTTCTCTGAGAAGCTTGCTATTATTACTGTTTATCTAAGAAAATATAAGTCAGCCTGAGGTATCCAAAGAAGGATTTTACTTTTTGTGATTTCAAAGGAAGAAAATCTGTTTTAATCATTTCAGTAATTCATTTTTTTTTTTTTAAGTACTCTCTATACTCATTATGGGGCTCGAACTCACAACCCTGAGATTAAGAGTCTCATGCTCTACCAACTGAGCCAGCCAGGTGCCTCTCAGTGATTCACTTCTTACTTAACTTTTTATTGTGTAATGATTTGGAATTTCTTATTTTGAGGCTGCTGTTTATTAGGGATTTTTGTTTCTGTTTTAGACAAGAGGGGATTAGGAGTGATCCTAGACTCAAATATATGTTAATTTTGAAAAGGACCAACCTGAATAAATTTAAGTACAGCAATGACAGTATATTTTATGTTTTTTATTTTTTAAAATTTAAATTCAGTTAATTAACACATGTATTATTGGTTTCAGAGGTAGAGGTCAGTGATTCATCAGTCTTATTAATACCCAGTGCTCATTACATCATATGCCCTCCTTAATGTCTGTCACCCGGTCACTCCATCCCCCCACCTCCCTCCCCTCCTGTTTCTTTGAGTTTTCCTGTTGTCTTTCTTGTTTCCTTTAAAGAACCATGGTTTTAAATTGTGAAATTAATGTTGAACAAGACTAGAGATCTCTGGTTTTGGCCACATCTTTTGTTCTGACCTTGGACAATCCATTTTGATTGGGGGTTATTGAGTTGTAAGAATTCTTTGTAAATCCTGGATATAAGTCTTCTGTTAGATATGCATTTTACAAATATATTCTCCTAGCCTTTGGTTGTCTTCATTTTCTTAATAATGTCTTTTGAAAAGTAGAGTTCCTAATTTTGATGAGGCTTAATTTCTTAGTTTTTTCTTTTATGGGTTGTACTTTTGTCATATGTAAGAAATCTTTGCCTAACTGGGCAATCCATTTAACTTTCCTGGATTTCAATTTGTTTACCTGTAAGAACAAATAAGATGTGTGTGTATTTTGACTTCTTTGCAATAGTATTTTTATTCAGTGCCTTTTTGGATTCAAAGTAGAGGAGATAGTCTTGGGATAGAATACTAAGGTGAAAATCTACAGACCCATATTAGAATATAGAATTGGCTCTGCTTTCATAATCCTATTTGTTTCCTAATGGGTAAGTGGTAATTTCTCTCCTTCCCTCCCCCCCCCACAATTATTTAGGGCTCTTGGATGTAAATGATTCTCTGTGATTTTTTTCTGGGTTTTTGATACCAATTTGAATAACAATGGTTTTTGGCTTTTAATAAAAATTATAGATTTATTTATAAAGTGTACATACATTTAGTAACTCATTAATATTGACATGTAATTTACTTAACAGTTCTTAAATTATGTTCAGAAGTGATCTGAGAAAGATTTGTAGGAAGGATGGGGATGGTGGCGTATCAGGATTTTGTATTTTGAGGACAATCCATGGGTATTAAGAGATGGTCAGAAATGAGTTTCTTGGGAGCCAGGAAATTCAACTTTATATGTAATTGGGTTGTATAATTTCGTACAAGCATTGTTTGCAAAAGAGAGCAATATTTATTGTAGCACAGTGGTAGTTATATTTATTGTGGCATATCAAATCATTTAAACTCTAGCAGTAAATAGTCAAAACCAGGAAGGAGCTTGTCATAGTAGTTAACATTAAAATGTTTGTTAGCTGTTTGGGAGAACAGGGAGAAAATTGCCTTCTGAAGTAGTGGGTACAGAGTTCAAACCAGCAAATGAATGCTGAAGGTTTGATTCTAGTGCCAATTTTCTTAAATTCTGTTATCATACTCTTGAACCTTGAAAGTTACATCTTTCTCTTTTTCTCTTTGAATAAGATAATTGTCTTTTTATGCATATGCTTTAGATCCACACACATACATTTGGTTGGAAAATGGGAAAGGAGCTTTCAATGATCTGAGATCATTTACATGATGTTCAGAGCCAAGGTGTCACTTTTGAGAGCGAGAGAGAATGGTCTACGCCCTACCTCTCTGTTAAGGTAACTTTTCCTAGTAAATAAGCAGTTTTTCAACAGTTTCTTTAACAAATGGTATTGGGAAAATTGGACAGCCACATGCAGAAGAATGAAACTGGACCATTTCCTTACACCACACACAAAAATAGACTCAAAATGGATGAAAGACCTAAATGTGAGACAGGAATCCATCAAAACCCTAGAGAGAAAACAGGCAACAACCTCTTCAACCTTAGCCACAGCAGCTTCTTCCTAAAAACATCGCCAAAGGCAAGGGAAGCAAGGGCAAAAATGAACTATTGGGACTTCATCAAGATAAAAAGCTTTTGCACAGCAAAGGAAACAGTCAACAAAACCAAAAGACAACTGACAGAATGGGAGAAGATATTTGCAAATGACATTATCAGATAAAGGGCTAGTATCAAAAATCTATAAAGAACTATCAAACTCAACACCCAAAGAACAAATAATCCAGTCGAAATGGGCAGAAGACATGAACAGACATTTCTCCAAAGAAGATATCCAAATGGCCAACAGACACATGAAAAAATGCTCAACATCACTCGGCATCAGGGAAATACAAATCAAAACCTCAATGAAGTACCACCTCACACCAGTCAGAATGGCTAAAATTAACAAGTCAGGAAAGGACAGATGTTGGCGAGGATGTGGAGAAAGGGGAACCCTCCTACCCTGTTGGTGGGAATGCAAGCTGGTGCAGCCACTCTGGAAAACAGTATGGAGGTTCCTCAGGAAGTTGAAAATAGAGCTACCCTATGACCCAGCAGTTGTACTACTGGGTATTTACCCCCAAAGATACAGATGTAGTCATCCAAAGGGGTACTTGCACCTCAGTGTTTATAGCAGCAATGTCCACAATAGTCAAACTATGGAACGAGCCAATATGTCCATCGAGTGGATAAAGAAGATGTGGTGTATATATCTACAATGGACTATTAAGCAGCCTTCAAAAAAACCCACAAAACCGAAATCTTGCCATTTGCGAAGACGTGGATAGAACTGAGGGTATTATGCTAAGCGAAATAAGTCAATCAGAGAAAGACAGGTATCATATGATCTCACTGATATGAGGAATTCTTAATCTCAGGAAACAAACTGAGGGTTGCCAGAGTGATGGGGGTGGGAGGAATGGGGTGGCTGGGTGATGGACATTGGGGAAGGTATATGCTATGGTGAATGCTGTGAATTGTGTAAGACTGATGAATCACAGATCTGTACCTCTGAAACAAATAATACATTATATGTTAAAAAAAGACAGGAAGGGAAAAATGAAGTGGGGGGAATCGGAGGGGGAGACGAACCATGAAAGACTATGGACTCAGAAACAGAGTTTTAGAGGGGAGGGGATAGGGGGGATGGGTTAGCCCAGTGATGGGTATTAAGGAGGGCACGTATTGAATGGAGCACTGGGTGTTATACGCAAACAATGAATCATGGAACACGGCATCAAAAACTAATGATGTAATGTATGGTGACTAACATTAACATAATAAAATAAAATTTAAAAAAAAAACAGTTTTTCCCCATCGTCAGTGGGCTTGAATTCCATTTCCTCTTACTTTATTGAGAATGTTATGGAAATGAGCATTTGCCTTCTATAACCCAAAGAACTCTTAACCCCTCTGATAATACCTTCAACTCATACATCAAGTTCAGTTCCCTTGCTATCATTAGTAGAGAATGGGATCTAAACATTGTTCCTTCTAGTTAGTCTCTGCTACTATGACTGGAGAGAGCAGGATCTAGTTTTCAACCCAGCTGGGTAGTGTGACTACTGCTTGCATACACAAGAACCATTATCACCTCCATGGTTCTACTACCATCTGGATTGAGGCTCCATTCTTCACAGTAGTGGCTGGTGAATGAATACAGACTTTTAAAAACTGATCCTTTTAGAGACAGCTATTTCACTTGAGTGGTGGTTTGAGAACATGGCTAAGTGGCCCTGTCCAAAGGAGACTACTCAGTATTTACAGTTACTGTGTATGCTTCTGTATTTAATTAAAAAAAATTTTTTTAAAGATGTATTTATTTGGGGGGGAGGGGCAAAAGGAGAAGGAGAGGATCTCAAGCAGACTCCCCACTGAGTGTGGAGCCCAACTTGGCTCGATTTCACAACCCTCAGATCATGACCTGAGCTGAAATCAAGAGTCAGACACTCTGCCAAATGAACCACCCAGGTGCCCCACTTCCATACTGTAGTGAGGCTGTTTGAGAATTTGACTTATTTAGGTTTTAGTTCTCTGAATACCACTGTGTACTTTGCTCTTTGAGCTATGTACTTGTGCTTCGATAAGCAGTTTTTCTCCTTACCAGTTTAGTGTGGTTTTGGGGGTTGGTTTGTTTTTGTTTTTTTTTGAGAGAGAGGTGGGGGGGAAGGGCAGAGGTAGAGGGAGAGAGAGAATCTTAAGCAGGTGCCACGCCTAGTGCAGAGCCCAACTATACAGGGCTTGATGGGGAGGATCAGTCTTACAACCCTGAGATCATGACCTGAGCTGAAATCAAGAGTCAAATGCTTAACTGACTGAGCCACCCAGTTGCCCCTAGTATATTTTCTGAAATGTCTTTTTGATGGCTTCTTTTAAGAATTATAGGCCCATATTAAATTATTGAAAAGTTTTCTAGGTCAGAATAGTTGTGGCCTCTAAAAACAATGGATTATGTTAGATAATGTTATTTCTGAAAATAAACCAAGCAAATTTCATAATATCCTGACTAATAATTTTTCTATAAATAAGATACATATTTTATTTTTTTTTAAAGATTTTTATTTATTAGAGAATGAGATAGAGAGCATGAGAGGGGAGAGGGTCAGAGGGAGAAGCAGACTCCCTGCTGAGCAGGGAGCCCAATGTGGGACTCGATCCCAGGACTCCAGGATCATGACCTGAGCCGAAGGCAGTTGCTCAACCAACTGAGCCACCCAGGCACCCGATACATGTTTTAAAATAAAGCTAGAAATGTAGTTTGCTGTTTGTTGCTTATGGGGCAAGATATTACCTAAATAATCTTGTGAAATGTGTCTTTCTCTTTCCACATTTTTATTTCTGTTGCCTTTCAGGAAGATGTTAAGGTTAGTTTTTACCTCTGGCAGTGTTTTAGCACCTCCTTTCTACATTAGACATTGTCACATTTTTCTAGTGTGATAGTAAATATTACTCAAAAGAAATGATACAAAAGTGTTAAGAATTGACCCTATTTTAAGTTTCTTTGTAACTGACAGACTAATAGGTAATAGATTATTTTAATATTGTACTGTATCTTAGATTCAAACTGATACCTTGAGTGGTTCAAGTCACAGTGGTTTACCAGGTGAAGATAGAGACTCTACTGTACTTGATGGTGAAAGTTTTTTTAAAAATCATGTAAAAAGTTCATTATTTTTTAAATTTTATTTTTATTATTTTTTTTAAAGATTTTATTTATTTGTTAGAGCACAAGTAGGGGGAGTGGCAGCCAGAGGGAGAAGCAGGCTGCCGCTGAGCAAGGAGCCTGATGTGGGACTCGATCCCAGGACCCTGAGATCACGATCTGAGCTGAAGTCACACGCTTAACTGTCTGAACCACTCAGGCGCCCCTGGAGTTAGGTTTATTGAGATGTAACTTGCACATAGTAAAATTCATCCTTTTCTAGTGTACTGGTCTTTGAATTTTGACAAACAGTTGTGTTCCTTTGTGGTCACACATTTCTCCCCAGCTCTATCCTCTAAGTATGGATGTGTTTTCTGTCCCAGTAGTTTTGCCTTTTACAGAATGTCATATAAATAGAATCATAGGATATATCAGTTCCTAGAACTGATGTAACAAGTTACCACATACTGGTTAGTTTAAAACAGCTGAACCTTATTCTGTCACAGTATTGGAGTCTAAAAGACCAAACTAAGATGTCAGTAGAGCTGGAACTTCTCAGAAGGAGAATCTGTGCCATGCCTCTCTTATAACTTCTGATGGTTGCTGGCCATCCTTGCAGTCCTTGGCTTTGTATATGCTTCTTTCCAATCTCTGCCTCTGTCTTTGTGTGGCATTCTCCTCCCTATGTGTTGTCACATCATCTTTACTCTGTGCATGTCTGTATGTCCAAATTTTCTTCTTATAAGGACAAAAGTCATTGAATTAGGGCCCACTCTAATCTAGTATGACCTCATCATAAGGATTACATCTACAAAGATCCTATTAGACAAATAAGGTCACATTCTGAGGTTTCAGGTGGACATAAATTTTGGGGAGACACTATTCAGCATAGCACATAGGGTATGTAGCTTTTTTAAAAGAATGTGTTTTTTGGGGGGGTACCTGGGATGGCTCAGTTGGTTAAGCGTCCAACTCGATTTTGGCTCAGATCATGATTTCAGGGTAGTGGGATCAAGCCCCACCTCAGGTTCTATGCTCAGCTGGGTGTTTGCTGGAGATTGTCTTTCCCTCTGCCCCTCCTCCCCCCGCATGCATGCACGCATGCTCTCTTAAATAGTCTTTTTTTTTTTTTTTAAAGATTTTATTTACTTATTTGACAGAGAGAGACACAGCGAGAAAGGGAACACAAGCAGGGGGAGTGGGAGAGGGAGAAGCAGGCCTCCCGCCGAGCAGGGAGCCCGATGTGGGGCTCGATCCCAGGACCCTGGGATCATGACCTGAGCCGAAGGCAGATGCTTAATGACTGAGCCACCCAGGCGCCCCATAAAAATCTTTTTTAAAAATGTGGTTTTTTAAAATGTTTTTAATGCTACTTAAAAAAAAATACAGTAAAATTGGCTTATTTTTGGTGTACAGTTGTATGAATTTTAACTCGTACAGATTTTTGTAACACCATAATCAGGATATAGAATAATTCCCTCACGCCAGAAACCTCCCTTGTACTGCACTTTGTAGTCCTACCCACCCTCTACTCTTTTTTTTAATAAAGATTTTTATTTATTTATTAAGAGAGAGAGAGAGAATGGTAGAGAGAGAGCATGAGAGGGAAGAAGGTCAGAGGGAGAAGCAGACTTCCCACTGAGCAGGGAGCCCGATGCGGGACTCGATCCCAGGACTCCAGGATCATGACCTGAGCCAAAGGCAGTCGCTTAACCGACTGAGCCACCCAGGTGCCCTCACCCTCTACTCTTAACAGCAATAGATTTGTTATCTATCTCTGTTGTTTTGTCTTTTGGAGATTGTCACTGTAAACAGAATAATACATATGTAACTTTTTTAAAGATTTTATTTATTTATTTGACAGAGAAAGACACAGCGAGAGAGGGAACACAAGCAGGGGGAGTGGGAGAGGGAGAAGCAGGCCTCCCGCGGAGCAGGGAGCCCAATGCGGGGCTCGATCCCAGGACCCTGGGATCATGACCTGAGCTGAAGGCAGACACTTAACCCAGGTGCCCCCATATGTAACATTTTGAGACTGGGTTTCACTGAGCATGATGCCTTCCAGATTCATCCAAGTTGTTTCATGTATCAGTAGTTTGTTTCTTTTTGTTGCCTGGTAGTATTCCAGTGTATGAATGCAACACAGTTTATCAATTTATCTGTTGAGGGATTTTGAGTTGTTTGACGTTTTTGGCAGTTATGAACAGAGTTACTATAAACATTCCTGTACAGATTTTAAGTGAATGTTGCTTTTTTATTTCTTTAGGCAAGGTTTCTTTTTTCTTTTCTTTTTCTTTTTTTTTTTTAAGATTTTATTTATTTATTTAACAGAGAGAGGGAGAGCACAAGTAGGCAGAGCAGCACGCAGAGGGAAAGGGAGAAGCAGGCTCTCTGCTGTGCAGGGAGCCGGACACGGGGCTCGATCCCAGGGCCCTGGAGTCACGACCTGAACCAAAGGCAGCCACTTTAACTGACTGAGCCACCCAGGCACCCCTAGGTAGGGTTTCTTAATCTTGGTACTATGACATGTTGGGCTGGGTAATTAATTCTCTGTTGTGGAGGGCTAGATTGTAGGATGTTTAGCAGCATCCCTTGCTTCTAACCATTAGGTAACTAGCCACCTGCACCTCCAAGCCAGTTATTAAAAAAAAAAAAAAAAAAAGAAAGAAAGAAAAAAGTCCCATTGTACAAAATAGCCTCCGGTTAAGAACTCTGCTCTAAGGTAAATACCTAGAAATGGGATTGTTGGGTTGTATGGTAAATGTGTTGAAATTAGGCAAAGTAGGCAAAATATTTTCCATATTGACTTTACCATTTTGTGTTCCAACCAACGATATAAGGATGTTTGTGTCCTTGTCAGCGCTTGTTATTGTCAGTATTTTCTTGTTGTAGCCATTCTAATAGGAATGTCATGGTATCTCACTGTGATGGGGTACTCTTTATATTCTCCTCTTCCTCTTCTTCTCCAGCTAGTTTGAAAAAAATCTAAGCTACAGAAAAGTCAGAAGAATAGTATTGTGAATACTTGTAAGCACTTGGCCTAGATTGACCAGTTAATAACATCTTTTCACATTTACTTTCTCTCTCTCTCTAGATACTTTTGATTTTGCTGAACCATAAGGAAGTAAGTTGCAGCCATCATGATATTTCACCCCTAAACACTTTTGCATTACTTCTCCCAAGAAAAAGGATATTTTCCTAACCATAAGTGTGTTATTACTTCAAAGAAAATTATCCTTAATTCCATAATATCAACTAATATGCAGATTCAGATTTTCCCAGTTGCCCCCAAAAGTCTTTTATGGTTTTGCCTTCAGATCTAGGATTCAATCAAGGTTTACACATTTGTTGTTATGTCTCTTTGTTTTTTGTTTTTTTTTTTAAAGATTTTATTTATTTGATAGAGAGCATGCGAGAGCATGAGTGAGGGGCAGAGAGAGAGGGAGAAGCAGACTCCCTGCTGAGTAGGGAGACCCATGTGGGGCTCGATCCCAGGACCCTGGGATCATGACCTGAGCCGAAGGCAGACGCTTAACTGACTGAGCCACTCAAGCGCCCCGGTTCCTTGCCACATACACCTTTTTATAGGGCTGCTGGAGTCTCCTCACAAATTGGCAACTGACTTCCCTGAGAGCAAGTAACCTGGGAAAGTGGCATTACCCACCCCCCCCTTTTTTAAATTGTGGTACAATGCATATAACAGTAAAATTTACCATCATAACCATTTTTTTAAGGATTTCTTTAAAGATTTTATTTGTCAGAGAGAGAGAGCACGAGCAGGGGGAGCGGCAGGCAGAGGGAGAAACAGGCTCCCCGTTGAGCAAGGAGCCCAACTCAGGACTTGATCCCAAGACCTCAGGACCATGACCCAAGCCGAAGGCAGACACCCAATTGACTGAGCCACCCAGGCATCCCCTATCATAACCATTTTTTTAAAAGATGTATTTATTTCTTTTAGGGATAATGGGTGAGTCGGGGGAGGGGCAAAAGGAGCCGGGGAGGGGAAACAGACTCCCCACTGAGTGTGGAGCCTGATGTAGGGCTTGATTTCAGGACCCAGAGATCATGACCTGAGCTGAAACCAAGAGTCAGACACTTAACCAACTGAGCCACCTAGGTGTCCCCATCATAGCCATTTTAAGTCTATGGTTCAGTGGTATTCAGTACCTTCATAGCACTGTGCAGTCATCGCCACCATCCATCTCTAGAATTCTTTTCGTCTTGCAAAATTGAAACTCTACCTCATTAAACAATAACTTCACATCCCCTCCTCCCCAGAGCCCTTGGTGTAACTATTGCTGTACTTTTGGTCTCTGATTTTGACTATTCTAGGTAGCTCATATAAGTGGAACCATCTTTTTGTGGCTGGCTTATTTCACTCAGCATAATGTCCTCAAGGTCTGTCCATGTTATAGCATGTGTCAGAATTTACTTACTTTTATTTTCCTTCCTAATACTATTCCATTGTATGTATATACCACGTTTTGCTTATCCGTTCATCCATTGATGGACACTTGGGTAACTTCCACATTTTAGCTGTTATGAATAATGCTGCTATGAACTTATATGTACGAACACCTCTTCTAGACCCTACTTTGAATTCTTTTGGGTATATAGCAGGACGTGGAATTACTGGATCATATGGTAATTCTATTTTTACATTTTTGAGGAACCACCATACTGTTTCCCACAGCAGCTATATCCTTTTACATTCTCACCATCGGTGCACAAGGATTATAATTTCTCCACATCTTTGACAACATTTGTTATTATCTTGGTTTTTTTTGATAGTAGCCATCCTGATGGATGTGAGTTGGTATTTTATTGTGGTTTTGATTTGGATTTCCCTAATGATTAGTGGTATTGAGTGTCTTTTCATGTACTTACTGGCCATTTGGAGAAATGTCTGTTCAAACACTTTATCCATTTTTGAATTAGGTTTTTATTGTTGTTGAGTTTTAGGAGTTCTCTGTATATTCTGGATATTAATCCTTTAGATGAATGATTTGCAAGTATTTTCCCTATTTTGTAGGTTGCCTTTTCATCCTGTTGATAGTGTCTTTTGCGCAAAAGTTTTAGATTTTAGTGAAGTCCAGTTTATTTTTTTCTTTGTTGCTTATACCTTTGGTGTCATTGGACTCATTGCCAAATCCAATGTTGTGAAGCATTTGTCCTATTTTCCTCTAAGAGTTTTATATTTTTAGGTCTTAGCATTTAGGTCTTTGATCCATTTTTAATTTTTGTAAATGGTGTTAGGTAAAGGTCCAACTTTATTCTTTTGCAAGTGGACATCCAGTTTTCCCAGCATCATTTGTTGAAAAGACTGTCCTTTCCCCATTGAATGGTCTTGGCAGTTGTCAAAAATCATTTTACTTTAAGAGTTTATTTTTGGGCTCTCTATTCTAGTCCAATGGAATAAGTTTGTATGTCTTTATGCCAGTACCACAATGTTTTGATTATTGCAGCCCTGTACTAAATTTTGAAATCAGGAAATATAAGTCCTCTAACTTTGTTCTTTTTCAAGATTGTTTTGGCCATTCAAGGTCTCTGAAGATTCTATATGAATTTTAGGATGGATTTTCTGTTATTGCAAGGAACATCACTGGGTTTTTGATAGGGGTTGCATTGAATCTGTAGACTGCTTTGGGTAGTATTAACATCTTAAGACTTCTAATCCATAAACACAGGATATCTTTCTATTTATTGTGTCTTCTTTAATTTCTTTCAGCAGTGTTTTATAGTTTTCAGTGTTACAAGTCTTTTACCTCATTGGTTAATTCGTAAGTGTCTTGCTGTTTGTTTTTTTTAAAGATTTTATATATTAGAGAGTGAGAGAAGGCAGGAGTGGGGCTGGGGCAGAGAGAGGGAGAAGCAGGCTCCCCGCTGAGCAGGGAGGCAGACTGGGGCTTGATTCCAGGACCCCAGGATCATGACCCGGGTGGAAGGTAGATGCTTAACCTACTAAATTTTTTGTTTTCTTAATTTCCTGCTTGGATTGTTGATTGTTAATGAATGGAAATGCAGCAGATTTTTGTGTGTTGATTTCTGTATCTTGCTAGTTTGCTGGATTTATTAGTCCTAACAGTTTTTGTGTGTGTGGAATATCTAAGGTTTTCTATATATAAAAGATCATATCTTCAAACAGAATTTTACTTCTTCCTAATTTGGGTGCTTTTTATTTCTTTTTCTTGCCTAATTGCTTTGGTTTGGACTTCCAGGACTGTGTTGAATGGGAGTTGTGAGAGTGGGCATCCTTGCTCTATTCCTGGTCTTTAAGAAAAAGCTTTCATTCTTTCACCATTGAGTATGATGTCTGTTGTGGGTTTTTCATATATGGCTTTTATTAACATAATGAGGTGGTTCCCTTTTATTCCTACTTTGTTGAATATTTTTATCATGAAAGGATGTTAAATATTTTCAGATGCTTTTTCTCTATCAATTGAGATGATCATGTTTTTTTTCCCTTCATTCTTTTAATATGGTGTATTACATTGATTAATTTTTATATGTTGAACCATCCTTGAATGCCAGGAATAAACCTACTTGGTGTATAATCCTTTCAGTATGCTGAGAAATGTCTATTTCTACCTTCAGATGTGTTAGTTTTTGCTTCATATATTTTGATGGCCTGTTACTAGTGGTGTAAATGTTTCTAATTACTGTATCTTCCTGCTGTTTTGGACCTTTTATTAATATTGTAACATCTTTTGTCTCGTAACCTTTTTTTTTAGTTCTGTTTGTTTGTTTATCTGTCTATTTAATCTCTATACCCAACACGGGGCTTGAATTTATTACCCTGAGATCAAGTGTCACATGTTCCCCTAACTGAGCCAGCCATAAAGTCTCATAACCTTTTTTGATTTAAAGTCATTTTGGGGGTACCTGGGTGGCTCAGTTGGTTAAATGTCTGCCTTTGGCTCAGGTCATGATCCTGGAGTCCTGGGATCAAGTCCTGCATTGGGCTCCCTGCTCGGCGGGGAATATGCTTCTCGCTCTCCCTCTGCTCTTCCCCTCCCCCTGCAATTCCCCCCCACCCCGCTCTTACTTTTTCTCTGTCTCAGATAAATAAATAAAATCTTAAAAAAAAAATAAAGTCTACTTTGTGTGACTTTAGTAGACTTACCTCAGCAGTCCTTTGGTTACTATTTATAATTTACATGTATTATCTTTTTCCATCCTTTTACTTTTTGCCTATTTGTGTCTTTGGATCTAGAATGAGTCTCTTGTAGACAGCATATGATCAGATGATGTTTTTAATCCATTCTACCAATTTCTGTCTTTTGATTGGAGAGTTCAGTCCATTTCATGTAAAGTAATTACTGGTAAAGAGGGACTTCCTCATTTTACTCTTTGTTTTCCATATGTGTTATAGCTTTTTTTGTCATTCATTTCCTTCATTACTCTCATTGTGTTTAATTGATAGTGAAACATTTGCATTGCCTTCTCATTTCCTTTTGTATATATTCTGTAACTTCTTTGTGGTTACCATGGGGATTACATTTAAAGTCCTAAAGTTATAATACTCTAATTTGAATTTATAACTGCTTCATTTCAATAATATAAAAAGCTGTTCTTTTAGAGCTCTGTCACTACCCATTTTAGTTGTTGATGTTACAAAATTACATCTTTACACATTGTTGTGGCATTGCTTTTTATGACCTTGCCTTAGAAGTCACATACTGTCCTTTCTATTTGTGAACATTCTATTCATTAGAAGAGTAACTAAATCTGGCCTGCATTCAAGAGGCAGGGTATTAGGTTCCATCTTTTGAAGGGAGGAGTATCAAATAGTTTATGGATATATTTTAAAATGCCATCATCTATGGATGATTCTTGCCTAAGTTATTACATTAGAGGTTGCAAAATCATGGTTCTTTCATTTCTTCTTCATTCATTTCTTCTTTCATTTCTTTTTCATTTATTAAGCTCAGCTAAATTTTAAGGGGAAAGTCAGTCCCCATGACCAGCCTCCAAATACTATTTCTAAACCAGTTTTTTTAATTACGTTTTATTACTTTTTATTCTTATCCCCAAATCTTCTGGTTTATTAGATTACTTAACATTTCTGTGCTTGTTTCATCATTGGTAAAATGTGGATAGTAATATCTATGTCATAGGGAATGTATTAATTTCCTGTGACTGCTATAACAACTCACCTCTAACTTGGTGACTTAAAATAGAGAATTTCTCACAGTTCTAGAGGCCAAAAGCCTGAAGTCAAGATGTCAGAAGAACTGCATTTGCTCTAAAAGCTCTAGGGAGAATCCTTCCTTCCTTTTCCCACCTTCTGGTGGCTCTTAGGTGTCCCTTGGCTTGTGGCTGCATAATATTAATCTCTACCTGTCTTCACATGGCCTTTTTCTCTTCTTCTTTTTGTGAGTCTCTTAACAGGACAGTTGTCATGGGATTTAAGGTCCACCTGGATAATCTGGGATGATATCATCTTGAAATTCCTAATTATATCTGTAAAGACCCTTTTTCCATGTAAGGTCACATTTGTAGGTTTCAGGAAATAAGATGTGGACATAGTATCTTGGGAGCCACTACTCAACTCATTATGAGGGTATTAAATGAGTTACTACATGTAAAATTCTTCAAAACAGTTCCCAGCACATGATTATTCAACAAATTAGTTACTTTTTTTTAAAGATTTAAGTTTTAAGTATGTCTACACCCAAGTGGATCTCGAACTCACAACCCTGAGATCAAGAGTCACATGCTCCACTGAGCCAACAGGCGCCCCAAAGTAGTTTTTTTTTTTTTTAAGCGGGGGAGGAACAGAGTGAAAGAGCGAGAATCTTAAGCAGGCTCTAAGCCCAGCGCAGAGCCTGTTGCAGAGCCTGATACAGGGCTCACAACCCTGAGATCATGACCTGAGCCAAAATCAAGAGTTGGATGCTTAACCGACTGAGCCCAAACTAGTAATTTTTTATTATGATGACGCTTGTAGTTTATTGCAGCCTCCTGAATTTAATACTTTTTCTTTTATACCACCTTATTTTAGCAATTTAAATTTCCATACCTATCATCCACAATTAGTGTGGCTTTATGTTATGGTTAAACCAGTATAGATCTGGTTTATTTCTGTTGACACAGCATTTCATCTTGTCCCTGTTCACAATCAAAACCATCCCAATTTGTATGAAAAATTAAATGGTCACGCTCCCATAATTCATCCTATTTTGCCTTTTAAGAAATAAATCATTACCAAATATAAAATAAGTACACACCCTTCTATTTGAATTGTAAGAACTTCAGGATAAGTTCTAAGCATGTTAGGTTGGTACTTCAGTGTAAGTTTTCTTCGTGTAATTTAGAGCAAAGATCTTACGTTACCCTAGTACTTAGCCAAGATTATACCTTGGCTTCTCTGTTAGTGTTCTCTTGCTATGCAGTAGATTATCCTGAAGTTCAGGGCTTAAAATAATAATAACTTATTATCTTCTGCAGTTTCTGTGGGTGAAAAATTTGGGAGTAGCTTAGCTGAGCAGTTGTGGCTTAAGGTCTCTCTTGGTGTACCTCCTGATATCCATTACATATCGGGCTGCATTGATCTTTAGTCTTGACTGGGACTGAAATATCTACTTCCAAGGTCACCCACTCATGGTTAGCAAATTGGTGCTGGCTTTTGGTGGGAGGCTTCATTTCCTTTTTCCCTGGGCATCTCCATAGGACCACTTGAATGTCTACATAGTATGGTAGCTGACTTCTCCCAGAACAAGCAATCCTAGGGATCAAGGCAAAAATTTGTAATGCCTTTTATGACCTAGCTTTAAATATAGTACACTCTTACTTCCACCATATTCTGTTGGTTGTATAAGCCAACCATGTGTCACTGACAGGGAAATTACACAAGAGTTTTGAATATCAGGAGATAAGGATTTTGGGGGGGCATTTTTTTTTTTAAGATTTTATTTATTTATTTATTTATTAGAGAGCGAGCGAGAGAGAGCACCAACAAGGGGAGTGGCAGGCAGAGGGAGAAGCAGGCTCCCTGCTGAGTAAGGAGCCCCATGCAGGGGTCCATCCCAGGACCCTGGGATCATGACCTAAGGGGAAGGCAGATGCTTAACCAACTGAGCCACTCAGGCATCCCTTGAGGGACATTTTTGAGGCTGGCTACCACGGCTTCTAGACTTCTAACTGGCCAAGAATTAAAATCTTTTTATAGGGCCCCTGGGTGGCTCAGTTGGTTAAGCGACTGCCTTCGGCTCAGGTCATGATCCTGGAATCCCGGGATCGAGTCCCTCATTGGGCTCCCTGCTCAGTGGGGAGTCTGCTTCTCCCTCTGACCCTCCTCCCTCTTGTGCTGTCTCTCATTCTCTCTCTCAAATAAAAAAAAAAATCTTCAAAAAAAAATCTTTTTATATATTTTTTCTTTCTTAACTCCATCTGAATTCCAGGAGTGCCAACCTAGCTTTTGTTGTTGTTTTCTCTTTGTGTTGCCCTGTTATGAATATGTTTTATGTTCACACATTTGTGTAGTTATCCAAAAATAGTTGGCTTTTGAGATAAATATTTTTTATTTCTTTCACTTAAAGGTTTTCTGCTTTCCACTTTGTCCATGATACTGGTCAGTTTTCTAGGTTTATTATTAGTTGTATTGTATAGAGGCTTATGGGTTTTCTAGGAAGACATTCACATTGCTGGTGAATTACAAGTTTTATTTCTTTCTAATGTTTGTAACAGCAGAGCTAGGGCTTGGTGCCCAGTGTATTGATTTTTGTAGTCCATTCTTTTTATATTGTATCATTTCCCCCTTTGTGCCTTGTTTGTTGGCCAAATTTAAGCAAATCTCCTGTTCTCTTCCTATTACCCTTTTCACTCACAAGTGCTTCTCTTTTGTGGCATCTTGTCTGAATTCTCCCTGCCTACAAAGTCAAAATTAATTACTACAGCCTGTATTTCCTTACTTATGTTACTTGCACATATAGAGAACACAGTGTCAATTTTCTATAATTTTAATTATTTTCGGCTCTTTCTCACATTTTAAATTCTAGTAGGGCAGAAGCCTTCTTATCTTTGTAAATCTCTGGGGTTTTTTGTTTGTTTTAAGTAGGTTCCGTGCAGGGCTTGAACTCCTGAACTGAGATAATAGTCAGACACTTTACCCAACTGAGCCACCCAAGTGTCTCTGTAAATCTGTGGTTTTTATTATGTGGGAAACTTTCTGCAGCATGTATTCATTGGTTGCTTTTATATTATTATAAACCTAAGAACAAAAACAAAAAACACCCTTTTGTAACCTCGTTTATTTACAAGTAGAGGTTCTTTTGGACAGGTTACTAGTGCTCCCATTTATTTAGAGAAATATTGGACAGTGGTGAGTCCTTTGGATTGTAATAGATATTTTTAAGCCTTTTAATGTTTAATAAGAAAGGTATCCTAAATTCAGGTATCCTAAATTCTTCTGAGGTGTTAGAGAAAAGTTCACCTTGACTATCATAAGTTTTACATATTTGTTGATTGATTCAACAGATATTTGAGGGCTTACTATTAAGGTGCTTCAGGCATTGTGTCCAGCTGTAGCAATGTAAAGATAAATGGTCCCTGATCTCAAGAAAACAGTTTGAAAGAGGAGAAAGATTTGCAAACAGATATTAAGGGACAGCTTTTGAACACTTGTTAGGTTTAAAGCTGTCTGTAGCACTTTACGGTATTACTTCAGTCTTTAAAACTACGATAAAATGATCCCTGTTTTATGGATGAAGAAAGCATGGCTCAGACAATAAGTAATTTGTTCACTTTTGCACAATAAATAATAGTGATGATATGTGGATCAAGCTGACTCCAAAGCCTGCACAATTAATTACCATGTTATAATATCTCCTGGAATACATGCAGTAAGGTTGAAGAGAAGAAATTCATTATTTCTGCTTTGGAGTTGAGGGAAGGCTACCACATGAAATGCTTGAGAAGAATGTTGAAGGATAAGGGGAAGACCAGATGAATGGGAAGTTAAGGAAGGAGCAGAGCACACTTGAATAGAAGGAACAGGATAAGTAAATCAGGGAAGTATTGAACAGAGGGCATGGTAGGGTAGGGTCAGTAATTCTGTGTGGTTGAAGCATGGGGTACATACAAGAGAGTGGAAGGTGAGTTAAGAGAATAGGCAAGTGAGGGTCATTAGAGGTGTAGAGAATTCATCGTAAAAATCATTTTGACAACACCATACGGACAGATTGGGGTTAGATAAGGAGAAATTTTGAAATTAGTATGGTAAGTATAAGGAGAGCCAAATGAAGGGAGTAGTGATGAGCATAAAGAAGAAAATATAAAACAATTAATTACAAGATTTTCCACTCATATCCAGTTGTTTTATCCTAATGTCTCAAGGAATTTTGCCTCTTCTGTATTTCCCAGTTTTCAGCTGTAATGGTGATGTGTATAGGGTGTTACTTATTTATTTATTTTTTTTAAGATTTATATAATGGGGTGGGGGATAGAGAGAGACAAAACTCAAGCTGACTCCCCACTGAGTGCAGAGCCTGACACAGGGCTCAGTCTCATGACCCATGAGATCATGACCTGAGCCAAAATCAAGAGCTGGATGCTCAACTGACTGAGTCACCCAGGTGCCCCTTGTAGGGTGTTCTTATTTTTTATTTTTTAAAAATATTCTTTATTTGACAGAGAGAGACAGCGACAGAGGGAACACAAGCAGGGGGAATGGGAGAGGGAGAAGCAGTCTTCCTGCTGAGCAGGGAGCCTGACATGGGGCTCGATCCCAGGACCCCGGGATCATGACCTGAGCCGAAGGCAGACGCTTAACAACTGAGCCACCCAGGCGCCTCATGTAGGGTGTTCTTAAATAGTACCTCCATTTATCACTTTGATTCTTGAGGACAAGGGGTTAGCAAACTATGGCCCATGCTTGAAGGAATTTGGCCTTCTGCCTATTTATGTAAATAGTTTTTCTGGAACACAGTCTCATTCATTCATTTTATGTGTTGTTTATGGCTGCTGTCACACAAAAAGGTAGTTGAGTAGTTTTAACAGAGATCATATGGTTCACAAGGTTTAAGATGGTTACTCCCTGGCCCTTTACAGTAAAACTCCCTATTTCAGAACATCAGATTGAAGATATTTTGTTATCTAATAACTAAAATGAACGATGAATGAATAAAATGATGGATATTAATATCGTATATTGGTCATGGTTAGTTAGGTGACATTAACTACATTTGTCATTCAGAATCTACATTTCTTCCTTAATGTATTTGGAAATTATATTAGTTAACCTTTCCCAAATTGCAAGGTTTCTTAGGTAATGGGATTTTAAATGTAAAGATGTTTATGAAAATAAAGAATGGAAAACTCAACTCTGCAGTCAAGTCTCATAGGAAAAATAGGACATGTTGTTAGCCGTCTAACAGGGACCAAAAAATAGTTTAAAGCTGCAAGGTTATTTAAAATTACATCATAGTTCTGGCAACCAAATTATTTTGTCAGTCTGGCATCAGCATGTATCAGTTGATCCCTATTCTAGTGTTTTGACAACCTATGTACAGAACTGGGTATTTCAGACTACTCGAGCTTACAAAATTGGTGTAGCCCATCTCCATCGTATAGGCTGTTCCTACTGGGAACAGTTTTCATGCTAATTCCTTTTTCCCCCCTGAATGTTCTTTTTTTTATGGCATCCTATTTTTGTTTCATGAATGTTGTATCTTCATCTCTCTGAGGATGTTAATACATTTTTTAAAGTTCTCCTTGTTTTTCTTTGGCATCACTTCCTGGTAGAAGCTTTTCATATTGCCTGCTAGTATTTTATCATGTTTAAGGAGGGGAGACTAAGAATCAGGCTGGGAGCTCTGAGTGTGCGTGTAGGAAGGAGAAGCTTGTTAACAGAGAACCTCACTATAGGGTTATCTGTTGGATAACCTTTTATGAAGTTGGGGAACTTCATAAAAAGACTTATCCTGTCTACTGCCTGGTTGGTTAAGTCTTAACTACAGTGAGCTACAGCCAGTGGGGAAGGAGGATGGGAGTTTTGTCATTCAGTTTGAGTATGTTCTTTTAATTCTCCTGTTTTTGATATTATTGTCCATCCTTACACTGTGCCTGGCATCTCCCATTCCAGAGATGCTCTACTTTACTGTCTCTAGAGGAAAAAACCCCTGAGCCTTCTGGTGTGAAGTAGGGGATTTTTAGGAATCAAACTGCTTGGTAGATAGCTTTCATCCTGCTTATGTATCTTAACTTTATGCCCTACTTCCAGGATTACTTGGTGCCTTTCTTGAAGACGCTACAGTGTAAACCATCTTGGTTCTAGGCTTTTCTCTATTACCAACATAGGAGTCAACTTTCTTGAGTGTGCTGTCAATTAGCATTGGTCTATCTGCTTTGTAGCTTACTGAAGTTACTTGCTTGTTATCTCTACTTCTGTTTTTCCTTAACCTTTACTCTAGTTACTTTTTTGATTTTAAAAATTTCTTTGCTAGAGTTTATTATTATTATTTAAGATTTATTTATTTATTTGACAGAGAGTGAGAGAGGGAACACAAACAAGGGGAGTGGGAGAGGGAGAAGCAGGCTTCCCGCCGAGCAGGGAGCCCGATGGCAGGGCTCAATCCCAGGACCCCGAGATCATGACCTGAGCCGAAGGCAGATGCTTAACCAACTGAGCCACCCAGACACCCTGAGTTTTGTAGTTTTCATCTCCTTGGTTAAGTTTATTCCTAAGTATTTTATTTTTGGTGCTATTGTAAGTGGGATTGTTTTATTTATTTTTTTCTGGCCTTATCACTCTGGCTAGGACTTACAGTATTATGTTGAATAGAAGCGGTGGGAGTTGGTATTCTGTCTTATTTCTAGTATTAGAGGACAAGCTTTTAATTTTTCACCACTGAGTGAAAGTTGTGGGCTTTTCATGTATATTCTTCATTTTGTAAATTTCTTCTATTCCTAGTTTGGCAGATTTTATCATTAAAGACTATTGAATTTTGTCAAATGCTTTTTTTTACATCAGTTGTGATAATCATGTGATTTTAGCTTTCTTTTAATTATAACACTGATTTTTACATGTTGATCCATCCTTGCAACCCAGTGATGAATCCCACTTGGTCATAGTATAGTAAGCCTTTTGATGTGCTGTTGAATTTGGTTTGCTAGTATGAAAAACTGAACATTTTGAATGTTCTGGAAATCAGATTTTTCTCCCACTTCATGGTTTCTTCTCTTCTCTCTTTTTTATAAGATTTATTTCTTTATCTTAGAGCATGTGCATGCAGGGGGAGGGGCAGAGGGAGAGGGAGAGGGAGAGAGAATCCTCACACAGACTCTGCTGAGCATGAGCCAGGATTGCAGGTTCGATCCCAGAACCCTGAGATCATGACCCTGAGCCCAAAATAAGAGTCCAGCGCTTAACCAACTGAACCACCCAGGTGCCCCCCACTTCATGGTTTATTATTGCTGCTCATTTTGTTTGCTTATTTGGTGACATTTCGAAACTAATTTTGTCTAGTCTGTATTCTTTGTTATGTATGGCCACTAAAGTCTGTGTTCTGTTAGATTAGTGGTCAGCTAGTGATTTGACAGATATCCTTAAAAACTTAGAACCAAAAAACCCCGCAAACACTACCATGCTTGCAGATTGGCTGTGTTTGGACACTCCTGTGCTTAGCCAGGCAGTTTAAAACTGTCTTAGCCTTTACTTCCTGTTTGCATGGAGCCTGAAGGTCAGAGTTGAGAGCCAGGATCTTCTGACCCTTCTGAGCATGCATCCACCCCTGGGCCTGTGCAAGGACTTCTATATTTAACATAATACCCAAGAGTTTTTCGAAGCCCTCATTCCCCCAAATGTCTTGTTCGCTAGTCTCTTCCTTCTCGGTCTTTTCAGTATATCTGTTGTGTGCCCCACCTATTATCCTTTGCCCCAGGTGGCAGTGGTTAATACATTTGCTTTTAAATTCTCTTGACAAACACTGCCTGGGAAGCTATCCCAGCCCGAAGGAAGCTCCCAGGCAGGGAGAACAAAGGCAAGAGAAGTTCTTGAGCCAGTCCTTCATGTAACTTCTAGACAGGTCAAAACATACAACCACAGTTCTTTTGTAGGGGTCCAACTTAATTTTTTTACATATGGTTGTGCAGTTGTCCCAGCACCGTTTGTTGAGGAGATGGCAATGAGTTTTTAGATATGACACCAAAAGCACAATCCGTGAAAGACAAAACTTAGAAATTGGACTTTATTAAAATGCACTATGTGATACTGTGATTTTATAATAAAAAAATGTATATCTGGTTTTCAATCGTGTTCCTGATACAGAGCTCCTAAAACTCTTGGAATTTCCTAAGTGATGAGAGTGATAAAGGTGTCTTTTGTTGTGTTAATGAGATGACTTTTAGAAGATGTCTTTTTTTTTTAAGATTTTTTAAAAAATATTTTATTTATTTGAGAGAGAGAGAGAATGAGAGATAGAGAGCACGAGAGGGAAGAGGGTCAGAGGGAGAAGCAGACTCCCCACTGAGCAGGGAGCCCGATGTGGGACTCGATCCCGGGACTCCAGGATCATGACCTGAGCCGAAGGCAGTCGCTTAACCAACTGAGCCACCCAGGCGCCCTTTTTTAAAGATTTTATGTATTTATTTGACAGAGACCTGGAGAGAGGGAACACAAACGGAGAGAGGGAGAGGGAAAAGCAGGAGAGGGAGAGGGAGAAGCAGGCTTCCTGCTGAGCAGACGCTTCATGACTGAGCCACCCAGGCGCCCCTAGAAGATGTCTTAAGGATGGAAGCGGGTTGCCATTGGAGCTAACCGTGTGATTAGAAATTGGAACTTTCATTCCCACCCCCACAATGAGGAGAAGGCTGAAGATCTGAGTTCAGTTGATAATGATCAGTGATTTAATCAGCCACACCTGTGTAACAGAGCCTCCATAAAAATCTGAAAGGATGGGGTTCAGAGAGCTTCCAGGTTGGTAAATACAGGAAGGTTTGGGGAGAGTAGTGCACTGGCTGAGGACCTGGAAGCTTCACACCTTTTCCCCATACCTTGCCCTATGCATCTCTTTCATCTGGCTGTTAGTGATATCCTTTTATAATAAACTGGTAATCTAGGAATCTATGAGCCACTCTTAACAAATTAATCAGACCCAAGGTGGTAATCATTAGAACCTCCAGTCTGTAGCTGGTTAGTCAACACAAGGCATCCTGGACTTGGGACTAGCATCTGAAGTGGGGTGGGGGAGCTTGTAGGACTGATCACTTAACCTGTGGGATCTGATGCTATCTCTGGGTGGATACTGTCAGAAATAAGTTGTAGGACACCCGGCCAGTGTCGGAGAATTGCTCGTTGGTGTGAGGAAACCGCCCCATCCCCCACGTACACCCACATTTTGGAACCTTTACACTGTTAAGAGAATGAAAGGAGAAGCCATAGGCTGTGAGAAAATATTTGCGAAACACAAATCTGGTAAAGGACTTGTTTCTAAAATATATAAAGAACCCTTAAAATGTAACAATGTGAAAACAAAAAGTGAGCAAAGGATCTGAAGAGATACCCTACCAAGCAACATACATAGATTCCAAATAAGCATATGAAAAGATGTTCAACATCATGTCATGGGAATTGCAAATTAAACCATCAGTGAAATGTCATGGCACATCTGTTAGATTGGCAAAATTTTGAAAAGCTAATAATACCGTATGCTGGTGAAGATATAGAACAATAGGAATTCTTTTTTTTTTTTTTAAAGATTTAGAGTGAGAGCGAGCTTGAGCTGGTGGGGGAAGGGGGAGCAGCGGGAGAGGCAGAAGGGGGCTCATTTCCAGGACCCCGAGATCACTACCTGAGTTTAGGTGCACTTAATTGACTGAGCCACCCAGCTGCCCAGGAATTCTCCTTCAATCCTAGTAGGAATGCAAAATAGCACAACTATTTTGGAATACCATTTGGCAGTTTCTTACAGGGTTAAACCATAGGCTTACCATTATCCAGCAGTTGTATACCTATTTACTCAATTGAATTGAAAACTTAAGTTGACAAATAACCTGTATCTGAATATTTATAGCAGCTTTTTTCATAATTGCCCCAAACTGGAAGCAAGCAAGATGTCCTTTAATAGGAGAATGGATAAACTGTGGTACAAACACACAATGGAATATTATTCAGCAATTTAAAAAAAAAGTTGTCAAGCCATGAAAAGGTATGGAGGAACCTTTAGTAATATTGCTGAGTAGCAGAAGGCAATCTGAAAAAGCCACAAATTGTATGATTCCACCTACCTGACGTTCTGGAAGAGGCAAAACTTTTTAAGATGTTATTTTTAAGTAATCTCTACACCTAGTATGGGGCTCAAATTTACAACCCTGAGATCAAGTCTCTATTGACTGCTCGAGCATGCTCTATGGACTGAGCCAGCCAGGAACCGCTGGACTTATTTACTTTCTTCCTTTATTTATTTATTTTTATTTTTAAAAATTTTATTAATTTTTTTAAAGATTTTATTTTTAAGTAATCTCTATGCCCAATGTGGGCCTCAAACTCACAACCCCAAGATCGAGAGTCCCATACTCCACTGACTGAGCAACCAGGTGCCCCTGGGACTTTTTTTTTTAAATTGAAGTATAGTTGACACACAATGTTACATTATTTTCAGGTATACAACATAGTGATGTGACAGCTCTGTATGTTATGCACACAAGTGTAGGTGCCATCTGTCACCATACATCACTATTACACCATTAATGTGTTCCCTATGCTGTACCTTTCATCCCTGTGACTTACTCATTTCATAAGCGAAAGTCTGTACTTCCCACTTTCTTTGCCCATTTTGCCTGTCTGCTTACCCCCTCCCCTCTGGCAACCACTGGTTTGTTCTCTGTATTTATGGGTCTGCCTCTGCTTTTTTTGTTTGTTCCTATGTTTTGTGTTTTATATTCCACATATAAGTGAAAGTATATGGTATTCGTCTTTCTCTGACTTATTTCACTTAGCATAATACTCTCTAGGACCATCCATGCTCTTATAAATGGCAAGATCCTATTTTCTTTTATGGCTAATACTCCATTATACACACACACACACACACACACATACACACACACACACACCCCCCCCCCCACATCTTTATCCATTCATCTACTGATGGGCATTTAGGTTGCTTCCATATTTTATCTGTTGTAAATAATGCTGCAGTAAAAATAAGGTGCACGTATATTTTCGAATTAATGTATTCAGTTTTCTTGGATAAATACCCAGTGGTAGAATTACTGGATCATATGGTATTTCTATTTTTAATTTTTTTTAGGAACCTCTGTACTGTTTTCCACAGTGACTGTACCAATTTACATTCTTACTAACAGTGCACAAGGGTCCCTTTTCTCAACATTCTTGCCAATACTTGTTATTTCTTGTATTTTTGATACTGGGTATTGTGACAGGTGAAATTGTGGACTAAAAAAAAAACTTCCAGAATATTCCAGGCACTGATTAACAAGGTAGAGAAGGTGCCTACTTTTGTGGACTTTAGAGTCAATAAACCAGAAAATTTTCAGTGATGTCATAGAAAGTGATAGGATGGCTACTTTAGATTGGGTAAGTCCAGACCTCTCTGACAGGTGATATTTAACTTGAAGCCTGAATACAAGGTGTTAGCTTTTTTTTTTAAAGATTTATTCATTTATTTGAGAGAGAGATCAAGGGAGAGAGCATGTGTACATGAGCTGGAGGACGGGCAGAGGGAGAATCCTCAAGCAGACTCACCCCTGAGCCATGTGGGGCTTGATTCCAGGACCCTGAGATCATGACCTGAGAGGAAATCAAGAGCAGAGTGCTTAACTGACTGAGCCACTTGGGTGCCTCTATTTAAAGATAGAGGAAAAAGCAGAGGGAGCAGTTAGGTACAAAGGCTGGAATGACCTAGTGTGTTTGAGAATTAGAAAGAAAGCTAGATGTTTAATGGGTAAGGGGGAGAATGATATGAGGTAAGATCAGAGTCAGTCCTGGGTGGAATGGAGTCAGGCATCTGTAAGCCAGGGGAAGGAGTTTGGATTCTCTTTTAACTAAGATAAGAGGTTACTGAGTGTTTAAGCAGAGTAGAATATGATCTAACTTTTTTTTTAAAAAGATTTATTTGCAAGAGAAAATATGAGCAGGGGGGAGGGGTAGAGGAAGAGGGAGAAGCTAGACACCAGGTAGAAACAGGGAGACCTGTTGATACTTGGAGTAACTTAGGAGGGAGGCATAATCCATGAAAAAAAAGTCAGGCTGTCAGTGGCCACTATGAACAGATTGATGGTAGTGTTGGTGAGAAATGGTTGGATTCTGGATCTATTTTGCAAATAGAGACTGTTGAATTGCTGGCAAGATAGGAAGGGAAATAAAAAAGGCAGGATTACTCCACGTTTTTAGCCTGAGCATCTGAAAGAATGGAGTTGTTATCAGGAGTTCAGTTTGATGTGTGAAGTCGGTGGGGGGGGCGGGGGGGGTGTCTTTTAGATACCCAAAGGAACTTGTTTGGAGTTTAGGAATGACATCTGGGATAGAAATACAAAGTTGGGACTCACTGGTATATAGCTGACATTTAAAGCCATAACACTGGATGATATCCTTGAGGAAATGAGTACAGAGAGGTAAGAGGGAACCAAGAACTGAGCCCCAGGGCACTCCAACATTAAGAGAAGGGAGAAAACCGGAGGGATTGTCAAAGGAGCCTAAGAACAGAACAATCAGTGAGGTAGGATGTAAACCTAGAGAATGTATTGGGAGCTCCAGGGAAGAATGTAAACCATGGAAGAAGGAATGATAAGCAGTGTCATTTTGTTGATAGGTTAGGCAGGATGAATACTAGAATTGAAAATTTTATTTAGCAATGCTAAGGCCACTATTATTGTGTGGTCTTCAGTGAGACATGGAAATAGCCTGGTTAGCGCTATACATGTTTTTTATATGGAATCTTTTGATGTTTACAGTGTCTCCTTTTCCATGCTCAGATTTGCCGTCCTGTTGGTGGTATGTCTGGCAGTGGATCACAGCTTGGTTCAATGGGTAGCCTGACCATGAAATCACAACTTCAGATCACTGGTAAGTCTTAAAAAGATCTACTGCTATACTTTTTTCCCCAAGATAAAAATAATCTTAAGAAAATCTGCAGTGGCTCTTTTATATCAGGTGTTGAATTAGTATTCGCTTAATGAATGAATGAACAGAATGTTTAGTTGTATAAAAATTATGCTTTTATTTTGGGATATTCTTGGGTATTTTGCAGGTTTTGTTTTTTTCCTCTCCTATTAAATATTGGTGTCAGGGCAGTTGCAATTGTTTTTTGTTTTGTATTGACAGCCTTGAGAAGTAATTCACATACCACACAGTTTACTCATATAGAGGGTCGCTGATCCTTAGTATGTTCACAGTGTTGAATAACTGCCACCACGGTCAATTTTAGAAACCTCTACCCGTTACTGGAGGACTTCCCATGTCTCCTAGCCACCCTCAGCCATAGGCAACCACTAATCTACTTCCTGTCTGTAGATTTGCCTATTCTGCATCTCTCATATAAATGGAATCATAAAATGTATGGCTTTTTGTTTCTTTTCCACTTAGCATGTTTTCAAGGTTCATCTTATTGTAGCATGCATTAGTATTTCATTTCTTTTTATTGCCAAGTAATATTGCAAGTATGAACATACTACATTTTATATATCCATTTATCAGTTGATATATGTTTGGGTTGTTTCTACTCTTTAGCTATTATGAATAATGCTATGAACATTTGTGTACAAGTTTTTGTGAAGGTTTGTCTTTTCAGTTCTCTTGAGTATATACCTAGGAGTAGAGTCACTGGGTCATATTGTATGTTTCACTTTGTGAAGAATAATTCCAAATTATTTTTCAAAGCATCCGCACCATTTATATTCCCATCAGCCATGTATGAGGGTTCCAATTTCTCCACATCCTTGTCAATGCTTGTTACCTGTCTTTTTGATTATAGACATCCTGGTGGGTATGAAGTGGTATGTTACTGTGGGTTTGATTTGCATTTCTCTGGTGGTTATTGATGTTGAACATCTTTTCATGAGCTTATTGGCCATTTGTGTATTTTTTTTGGAGAAATGCCTATTTAAATCCTTTGGTTGCTGTTATTATTTAATTAATGTATCTGTCTCTAACCATACTAACCAAGTGTATCACTTTCACATTAGTATTCCTAATGTTCTAATATGCCATTTGTTATGTTACATTCCTGCTCAAAAACCTTTGGTGCTTCTATTTGGCTATAGTATAGAATTTCTATAGCCTGCACTAAGAGCTTTAATAGTCTGGCTCCATATGGTCTCTTTGTAGGTATTTATATATGAATTATTTGGTGAGTCACCAGAGTTTTTTCAGACCTGCATGTATCTGTATCACACAGTGAAACCTTAGTCTTTATCCTTTTAATGGCATTTATTTCTTATAGGACAGTTATTCTCTGTATAGTATTTCAGCTTTTAAAAATTTTTACTTATTTATTTTAGAGAGAGAGCTCATGAGCAAGTGAGGGGTGTGGTGAGCAGAGGGGAAAGAATCTCAAGCAGACTCCAACACAGGGCTCGATCCCAGGACACTGAGTTCATGACCCAAGCTGAAACCAAGAGTTGAATGCTGAACTGACTAAGCCACCCAGCCACCCCAGTATTTTAGCTTTTATTACACCTGTCTTTTTATTTTTTAATTAACATTTTGTTTATTTATTTGAGAGAGAGAGAGAGCACAAGCAGGGTAAGGGGCAGTGGGAGAAGCTGACTCCCTGTAGAGCAGGGAGCCTGATGGAGGACTTGATCCTGGGACTCTGGGATCATGACCTGAGCTGAAGGTGGCTGTTTAACCAACTGAGCCATCTAGGAGCCCCTTTATTAAACCTGTCTTATATCCACCTCTGGATTATGAATATTAGGCCACAAACCATATCCTTACTATTATCTTCCTCAAAACCTAAAAGTGATTGAATTATATAAAAATAACACTTTTGTAAGGTGACAGTATCTTAGAACTTATTTTGGGGGATTCCTTCACTAGTCTCTTTCCTTAGCACTGTCTGATTCTCAGTGAAAGATACTAATATTTCTTTGTTAATCAAGATTCTGATTGTTTTCCCCTGCTCCCCATCCTGAAGCTAGCCTGAGTAGCTGATTTAAATTGAGCCAGCTTCTTAATTACTTTTCTTTTTTTGGGCAGATTAATGTTGAAACCTTGGATTGGAATGATCTTTAAAAAAAAAAATCTTTACCTTTTCAGGTTACATGAGTAATACACATGTTTTTTATTTTTAAAAACTCAGTAAAATAATAGGGGTCCTTTTATCATCTTAGTCCTTAGAGATGATACTGTTACTCCTTTAGGTTTTGGTTATATTCCTTTTGACTTTTTTCTTTGCATACTGTTTATCATATTTGCTATCATCATTATAGTAGGAAGAATATGTAATAAATGCCTGAATGCACCTCAAGAAGACAAAATTCTTGCCATTTATAAGATTTTAATCTTGGTTCTACATTTTCTGAGAATGCACAAATACAAGGCAACAATTTAATAAAAACAAACATGAAGAGGGTGCCTAGGTGGCTCAGTCATTAAGCGTCTGCCTTCGGCTCAGCTCGTGATCTCAGGATCCTGGAATCGAGCCCCACATTGGGCTCCCTGCTCCGCGGGAAGCCTGCTTCCCCCTCTCCCACTCCCCCCTGCTTGTGTTCCCTCTCTCTCTCTGTGTCTCTCTCTCTCAAGTAAATAAATAAAATCCTAAAAACAAACAAACAAACATGAAGAATGGATAAAAATTATATATTTGGCAAATATATCATTAGATATGAGACAAATAGCATAAGATTATAAAGAGTAATGTGCCAAGTTGAATAAATCAGCTCTTCATAATTCATTGTTTAGTTCTTTGCTTTTGATGCTAGAAACCTCAGAACTAAGTTTTTTGCACAAATCCCTTTAATGACATTGTAATTTTTTTCTGCGTTAATGGATCAGTTACAGTATTGTTGTTTTCTTTCTTTTTTTTTTTTGGTAAGCTCCCTCAACATATTTCTAGAATCAAGGAGGGCATAAATATTCAAGTATTAAAAAATAAATGCCATGGTATATGGTAATGGCAAGAAGAGAGAACAACTTTGGTCAGGAAAGAGAGATACCAGTATTTGACCAGAGTTGCTGTGAAAGGAGGCAATGCTTAAAGCATCTTACTATTTAAATGTAGGAAGTTATTTTTAAAAAATGTAGGGGAGTAGAAGGAATCTTTTTAGGAGAGAATATGAGCAAGAGGCACGAAGCAGGGAAATGCACAAGACTTTTGCCAATGCCCCTAAAAGCCACTGCTGCAGAGTGGGGAGCCATGAAAATTTTATGCGAGTGGGTCATCTCCTTCAGATAAGTGTCAGGGCTACAAAAAAAATCATTGCTGGAAGAGATGGGAAATAATCAGGGCTTTTAACAAACAGTAATCAATTGTATTTGTGTTTTAGAAAGTTGGTGTGAAAGACTGATAGAATTGAGTGTCAGAGTTAAAATCCTACTCTGGTTCTGCTCTAGTTTCTTCTCTTTTTTTTTTTTTTTTTTAATTTAAAGATTTTATTTATTTGTCAGAGAGAGAGAGCACCATCAGGGGGAGTGGCAGGCAGAGGGAGAAGCAGGCTCCTCATTGAGGAAGGGAGCCCAATTGGGGCTCGATCCCAGGACCCTGAGATCATGACCTGAGCCAAAGACAGATGCTTAACCGACTGAGCCACCCAGGCACCCCAAATTTAAAAGAATATTGTCAGAATGAATGGCAAGAATGGTAGTATTTGTGAAAGATCATCGATGTTTATGTAAAAATTTAGTTTATGGGCAGATTGGAAGTGTTAACATTGTTATGAGGAGGCTAACTGGTGGATCACATATTTAAAATTTTCTTTACCTCTTTATCCTTTATCCTTCACATCCCTGTCCGTCATCAGAATCTGCTTTTGACAATTGGAGTTTTTGGGTCCTCTACTCTTTTTCTCTAATCGAGTGGCCTGGTCCCTTACCTTGGACATAAGTCTGTTTTCTTTTTCTTTTTTTTTATTTTAAAGATTTTTATTTATTTATTGAGAGAGAGAGAGAATGGTAGAGAGAGCATGAGAAGGAGGAAGGTCAGAGGGAGAAGCAGACTCCCTGCTGAGCAGGGAGCCTGATGCGGGACTCGATCCTGGGACTCTAGGATCATGATCTGAGCCGAAGGCAGTCGCTTAACCAACTGAGCCACCCAGGCACCCATAAGTCTGTTTTCTTATGTCCTTCCCTGTCTTTAGCCATTTCCTGTTTGATTATGTTTTACACATAACCTCAGCTATTATTCTTATTATTTTTATTTGATGCTTGCTGTGTGCTAGCATTATACTATGTGGGCAAAATAAGTAACTTTGGTATTTCCTAGAACTTTCTTTGCCTCAATCTCTACTTAGAACTGATCATTTGAAGAGGAGAAACCATCTTGATTTTATTACTAATTGGAATTAAATAATATTGCACTTTCCCAAATTTACTAGAAGACTGTAATCTCTGCTTGGATACTAGGAACTCCCTTTTTACTTAAAGTTCAGAGTTTATATAAAATTCTATCTAGCCAACACATAGTTCTGCCACAGAGGCCTCTTGTGGCCTGTCGTAACTCTGACCACAAAGCTAGCCCTTGCTTAACTGGTTTTATTTCTTATCAGTTCATACTGCTAATTTACCGGGTCTCGGCACCCTTACTTGTTTTACCTTGTTCACTGTAGCCTCCCAGTTCCCAAAATAGGATGGGATAAGCTAAGGATATTCACTTTAATTTCTTTATATTTAAATTGTTAGGGTGCCTGGGTGGCGCAGTTGGTTAAGTGTCCAACTCTTGGTTTTGGCTCAGGTCATGATCTCGAGCCCTGTGTTGGGCGCCATGCTCAGTGAGGAGTCTGCTTGGGACTCTCTGTCCCTCTCTTTCTACCCACCCCCCCCAAATAAATAAATCTTTTAAAAAAATAATAAATTGTCTAAGTTTTTTTGTACTGGAGAGTTAGGATGAGGAACCAAAGTCAGGTCAAAGCATTGACCTTCAGAAAGGATCAGAACATTAATATAAATTTTAAAATTTTTTTAAAGTTTTTTATTTGAGTAATCTCTGCATCCCATTTGGGGCTCAAACTCACAACCCCAAGATCAAGAGTCGCATGCTCTTCTGACTGAGCCAGCCAGACGCCCCAGAAGAACATTAATATATGCCATGAAACTATATACAATAGATACAGTATGTGTATATGTAACAATAAAGCAGGGAAACTTGTTTTTTACCATTACTAATCATTTGGTTCAACAAATAGATTAAATGTCTCTCATGTTTAAATTACTAAGTGCTATAGGAATTAAAAGACTGTCTACATCCTTGTCATGACAGGGATTACAGGGTGATTTAAACTAAAAACCAGTAAATTTACTAGAAGCTAAGACAGAATGAAAAGCTGTAGGAACCATACGCAAATATGAAAATGCAGTGGAAACGTAGAGGCAGGAGCAATTTAACTTCTTAGGTTTAAAGAAGCATTGAATCAAAAGAGGAAGGGGTCGCTGGTTTCTCAAGAAATAGGATTTTACTAATTAGAAAAGGAAGAAAGATCATTGTGAGTGGAGCTTCCAGAGTAGCACATGAAAATGCATGGCCCTTGTGAGGGACAGCAAACAGTTAAGGGTGGTTAGAATACCAGGGGGCTGGGTGGGATTTGGTATAGGAGGAGGCTGAAAAGGTACATAACAATGTAAAATACCCCAGAGTTTAAATTTCATTTTGCAGGCATTAGAGAAGTATTTGAAAGTACTTACATGATCACATCTGTTTTAGGAAAATAATTCTAGAAGTTGTGAGGGTTTGCAGATGTGAGGTTAAAAACAAAAAATTATTAGAGACCTTTGCAGTAGCCCATGTAACAGATGATACTAACATTTTTTGGTTGCCTGTTGTACAGTTTACTGTTTTTATTCTTTTTTTTTTTTTAAAGATTTTGTTTATTTATTTGACAGAGAGTCACAGGGAGAGGGGGAGCACAAGCGGGGGGAGTGGGAGAGGGAGAAGCAGGCTTCCCGCTGAGCAGGGAGCCCGATGCGGGGCTCAATCCCAGGACCCTGAGATCATGACCTGAACCGAAGGCAGACGCTTAACGACTGAGCCACCAGGTGCCCCCCGTTTTTATTCTTCTAATTTACTATAGGAATTTAAATTACAGGCAGTAGTAAGTGGTCTATTTTCAAATATTAGGACTAAAACAAAAGTTTTATGCATTCTAAACTGAGATTTGAGCACTTAATATCTCTTGTTCAGGCTTTACAAGTGACCCTTGGGCAAACTTAAGTTCTTTTGAGTTTGTCTTTTTATGTGTAAAAATAAGATGATAGTATCTATCTCACAGAATAGTCTTGAGTATTGAAATGACAATGTTTACGTCTAGACACATAGCAAACACTTATAGTTGGTGTTAGTTTCCTTTACCCTTTTTATTTTCCCATTTAAAGTGTCCTAAAATGGTTCTAGTGGGGTTGGGTGGGATTATGTGGCAAAATAACCTTCAAAAGTTTGAATACTTTTTTCCCCACCAAGATTTTATTTATTTGATAGAAAGTGAGTGGGCGCACACACACAAGCTGGGGGAGCTGCAGGCAGAGGAAGAGGGAGAAGCAGGCTCCCCGCCCAGCAGAGAGCCTGATGTGGGGCGGGGCTCCATCCCAAAACTCCAGGATCATGACCTGAGCCTCCCGGATCATGACGTGAGCCTCCAAGCCAAAAGCAGACGCTTAACTGACTGAGCCACCCAGGCGCCCCAAAAGTTTGAATCCAAAAAAACCCCTGAGGGCAGATCATTTCCTTCCTGTCAGGCCTACATTGCTTTGTTCTAGGTTTAATCAGTTTCAGAGGATCATAAGAGCCCCTGAAATACAATGGTGGGCTTTGAATAATTGTTTAGGCTCTTTCACCTTTTCTCACACCAGAAATGTATTAAAAATAAAGGGTTTATATTTTTTCTGTGGCAATCCTGTGATTGAATTTTGGTCTGTATTAAGTATTAGAGGTTTATAGTACATATTAATCAGAGATAGGTCTGGTCCCCACTTGAATATTTTCCATTCTGAAAAAGACTTCTTAGTGTTTATGTCTAGATGTCTCATACATATCTCAAATTTATTCATTCAGTATAATACTCTTGATTTCTTCTTGCCCATGCCACCCCCTCAAACTTGTTTCCCAGATCTTTTCCATCTTATTAAATGATACTGTCTTCCATCCACTTATTCATGCTGGAAACCTGAGAGTTATCCTTGCTTCTTTTCCCAACTTCCTCATGTAATCTAATCCTGTTGGTTCTCCTTAGAAAAGATTTATTCCTCCCCATATCCATGTTCACCATCCTCGTCCAAACCACTGTCATCTCTTGATTAGATGACTCTAATAGCCTCTTAACTCCTACTTTTGTTTCCCTTTCATTTTTCCCACAGCAATAGAATGATCTTTGAGTATTAGTCTGATCATAACTGTATTCTCAGTGCCCCAGATAATACCTGATATATGTAGTAGGCACTCAGTAAATTTGTTGAATGGCACTCTTTTACTTAAAATTCCTCAGGGCTCCTTATTGCCTACTTCAGTAATATGTCTTACAGCTCTTTTTCTTTCTTTGACAAATACTTTTTTTGGTACTGCATATTGATTTCAAATCTGTGATTGAACTTTATTATACCAAGTATTCCAAAACAATGATGAAACTCTAATTTATAGAATGTGCATACATTGTTGGAGTACTAACCCTGTAGCTGGCTTGCATGCTACCAAAAAAAGGCATGTAAGTACCAAAGGACAGAAGTATATGGTACTTGAGAAGTCAAGAGATTCATGGCTGCTACCTGGGACTGGACTGTCTGTGCTTTGAACTATGTATTGAGCTTCTTGGGTAGCTGCTATACAGACTCCTCTAGCAACTCCAAGGGTCCCTTAACTTTGATAGGCACTGGCATTCTCTGTGCTTTGCTGCTAGAATAGATATCCAGGTAATAGAATATTTACATGGCTGTGATCACCTCATTTATTGGGAAGCAGTGAGTTCTCATTTGTGGGAACCATGAGGTGCTCTGCTAGATTCAAATCTAGTTGTTACACTGTCCAAGGGGCTTGGACAAGGTTATTTTTTGGCAAAACTGACTAATTCAAGGGTGAAGATGATGGAGTCAATATCTTAAGATGCACTTTGTAGGAAGCTCTTACTAATATGAGATATATGAGATGCTAAAAAATAATCCTAGTTTGTAACTCTCTTCCTCTGGTGGCTTTCCAGCATGCTTAGAATAAAATCCAAATTCCTTGTCTGGGCTTACAAAGCTAAATGTGATCTCACCTCATTTACCATACTTCCCTGTTTGCTATAGTTTCCTCAGATATGCCAAGTTTTTTTGCTTCTCTCTGGAATGCTCTTCCCACTGCTCTTCTCATGGCTAACTCCTTGTCGTTTAGATGTTTGCTTAAAAGTGCTTCCTCCGAGGCCTTCCTTACTACCAAGTCATAATCTGCCATGTTAGCCTGTTTTTCAGCACATGGACTTTCTCTAACTGGGATATTATCTCCCTGGAGCCAGAGCCTTTTCTATACTGTAAACTACTCTATTTACAGTTTAGAGCAATATCTGGCACATGGTAGGCATTCAAATATTTGTTGACCAGGTTTGTTGTACTTTTTAATTGACATTAGAGTTCTGAGACTATTGATACCAACATTGGGAGTATATTAATAGTAATTTGGGTGCATGATATGGGGGAAGTACTATGTTTATTTACTAGGTTGGAAGGAAATACAAAGGTCATGACTGAATAAAATTAGTAAATATTTTAGAGCAAAACTGCTTCTCTGAGTAAAAGTAATAATGTTCTGTGTAACCTTTATGAAATTAAGTTGATTTGAAGGATGAACTAACATCTCGAATATTTAAATATTTTCCCTTTTCTTTTGCCTAGTCATTTCAGCAAAACTTAAAGAAAATAAAAAGAATTGGTTTGGACCAAGTCCTTATGTGGAAGTCACAGTAGACGGACAGTCAAAGAAGACAGAAAAATGCAACAATACGAACAGTCCCAAATGGAAGCAACCCCTTACAGTGTAGGTTTGAAAGTATTTTCTATAATGTATATTTAGTTTTGTAGGTGAATAGAAATGAAGCTTTAAAAAATTTTTCTTTGCTCCTCCTCCTCTTTCATTTTTTCTTTCTCCCCTATTCCTAGGACTCCTTTCTTTAGTCCCCTTTTTTTTCTCTTTAGATATTTATTTTTCCAATCTCTCCTTTACCTTCTCTAGTTTAGTTGACGATGGTATCATTATTGCTACTGAACAGTATCTGGAGAGCCCATGGTCATGGGCCTAGAAAGATTCTTAGCAGCTCTTTCCTTAATTTAGAGCTATCAGTAGCTCACTTTATTCTTATTTATTCATTTATTTATTTGAGAGAGTGAGCGAGAACTCACATGGGCAGGGGGGAGGGGCAGAGGGAGAGGGAGACAGAGATGCAGACTTCCTGCTGAGCAGGGAGCCTGAGATGAGGGGCTGGATCCCACGACCCTGAGGACATGACCTGAGCTAAAGGCAGACACTTAGATTAATCGGCTGAGCCATCCAGGTGTCCTGCTCACTTTATTTTTTAGTTTAGTTTTTAAAAATAGTTTTGTTTTTGTGTTTTTTTTTTTAATTTTAATTTTTTTTTTAAAGATTTTATTTATTTATTTGACAGAGAAAGACACAGAGAGAGAGGGAACACAAGCAGGGGGAGTGAGAGAGGGAGAAGCAGGCTTCCCCTGGAGCAAGGAGCCCGATGCGGGGCTCGATCCCAGGACCCTGGGATCATGACCTGAGCCGAAGGCAGATGCTTAATGACTGAGCCACCCAGGCACCCCTGTTTTTGTGTTTTTAATTACAATGCCCACACGGAAACCTACACAGGGGTTTTCTTCCTTTAAAAGAAATTATACATTTATTCTAGAACTCTGTTTTTATACTTTACCTAGTATGGTTATCTCTCTAGCTGTATACATATAGATCTAACATTACCTTATTTAGTTACATAATATTCCTTATTAAGAATGGACTATCATTTATTTTACTAGTTCCCTGTTATCACTTGGTTTTTAATGTTATTACACAGCATTGTATTATACATCCATGTGCCTGTGTCTGTATGTTGGTGTTTTTATCTGTGGAATGAATTCACAGAAGTAGCAGAGAGCTCAATTTTTTATTTTATTTATTTATTTATTTATTTTAAAGATTTTATTTATTTATTTGAGAGAGAGAATGAGATAGAGAGCATGAGAGGGGAAAGGGTCAGAGGGAGAAGCAGACTTCCCGCCGAGCAGGGAGCCCGATGTGGGACTCGATCCCGGGACTCCAGGATCATGACCTGAGCCGAAGGCAGTTGCTTAACCAACTGAGCCACCCAGGCGCCCGATAGCTCAATTTTTTAAAACTTACTGACAAAGCCCCATGTGTTGGTATTGTACGTTCACTGAAGAGAATTATAGATTAATTTTAATGTTTTTACTAAAATGGAAGAAAACATGATTTATCAACAAATGGATTTCAAAATAATACAGCATATTTAGTTTGGGGACCAACTATATTAAAATGTAGTTCAAAATATCATTGGTTATTACCACATCAAATACACAAAAATTGTTTTTTATTAGCTAACATTTGGAATTCTTGCATTTTTTCCCCCTAGAGAAATAAACCAGTGACTAAAGAAAAGTTTTGTTTCTAAATGGTGAGATAAGATATTTGAAACTATATGCTCTTCATACAATACATGCTTATGTGTATAGTATTCCTAATAAATGACGAAACAAATTGGATATACCTAAATTGTTCTTTAACATGAATTTTGGATTTCTAGGGTATCTTGATGTACTTTATGATTTTGAGCAAATGAGTGAAATTTAAGAAGTGTCATTCTAATGTTTCTCATCTGTATTTATTTCAACAATGTTCTTAGTCTTTGTTTTTAATTAATGATCCGTTAGAGATTGTCTCTAAATTTTAAATTATATGAGTAAAATTTTTTTAGAAAAGCAAATGAAATCTGTAAAAGTTCACAGCCTCCATAACGA
Organism: Zalophus californianus; assembly: GCF_009762305.2. Taxonomy (NCBI): domain Eukaryota; kingdom Metazoa; phylum Chordata; class Mammalia; order Carnivora; family Otariidae; genus Zalophus; species Zalophus californianus. The sequence continues at coordinate 115,761,048 of NC_045602.1, forward strand.
CTAGAGATGTTGAGCAGAATAATTGAGTATTGACTGAATACTCATCTAGTTTCTTCCAGCTACTGACTGTGCTCACTAGATGTGCACTTTGAGGCTCTTAAGCTGATAATGATGTGAATTCCTTAGTGGTTTAAAAGTTAAGAAAAAAGAAACTCTCCTTGTAGCCCCTTATGATAGTGCTCTTGTTGAACCCAGATGTTTGGGGGAACACATAGCTCAAGTTTTGAATTTTTAAGTTGCAACAGATTGGTCTGCAATTTTAACATGGCTTCCATTGCAGGCATTCTCTCTAGAATTGAATTGAAATAATTTAGGTAAGACCATCTTTGACAGTATACTTTATCCTCTCGCAAACTGAAGTAAAAGTAATCATTTCTTTTATTCTATCCCCATTATGATTTCCCAGATACCTAATGGAGAAGTGTTTTCTTGATATGTACTACATGTTCTGAATATAACATCTGAGAATTTTAAAGAGAAAGAATACATTCTCCTTCCCCATCCCCCAAAAGAAGAGGCAGTGTTAAGATGAAAATTTTTTAGTTTGTTAAAATGGTGGTGGAGGGGCGCCTGGGTGGCTCAGTCGTTAAGTGTCTGCCTTCGGCTCAGGTCATGATCCCGGGGTCCTGGGATCGAGCCCTGCATCAGGCTCCCTGCTCAGCAGGAAGCCTGCTTCTCCCTCTCCACTCCCCCTGCTTGTGTTTCCTCTCTGTGTCTCTCTCTATCAAATAAATAAATAAAATCTTAAAAAAATAAAATGGTGGTGGAAATATGATGATGAGGGGAATAGGCATAGGTAGACTTCTGAGAAAGTGTTTATTTGTCCCAGATTTGATCACCTTTTAGAAGGACTGAGCCACCTAGGTGCACCCAGATAGTATTCTTTATTGGCATTTGGCAAGGTGTGAGTGAGTCTCATGGACACTTTACTTCTAGCAGTGTGAAACTTGGGGTATCTAATATAATCCTCAAATCATGTAGCCGACTGAAGAACTTTTTTGTTTCTTTTTTTTCTCAAGACTGAGGAACTTTTCAATACAAATTTTAATGCCAGACCTTTGTTCAAATTACAGCCTGCCACTGACTAGTTAGCTGTGCGATGCTGGGCATTTGCTTAACTTCTCTGAATAGCAGTTTCTATATCTGAAAATGCAGGTTGTAATTCCCATCTCTTGGGGTTGCTGTGAAGATTAAATGATATAACCTCAGGCTTACTATACTACCTGACCTAAAATAAGGATTTAATTTATAAATTAACTTTTTTATAAAGGTAAATTAACTTTTTACTAAAGTAAAACTAGATTTCTAACAGTTTGTAGCATGATAAGCAGTTTTACTTTTATTGATGATACATGCATGAGGTTGCCCCTGTAGTTCAACTACAAATGAAAATGATGATGTGAGCATGTAACATTCAGATGTTTTCCATAAGATTATAGAAAATGGGCAATATTGGTTGTACAGTAAGCTATAAGGTCTACAGTTAAAAGATTTTAGACATTAAAATTTAATTGTAATTTATATAGGATCCCATTGTGATATTTTAATGAAAATAATACATATTTTTTACCTTTCTTTACTTGTAGTATCGTCACCCCTGTGAGTAAATTACATTTTCGTGTGTGGAGTCACCAGACACTGAAATCTGATGTTTTGTTGGGAACTGCTGCATTAGATATCTTTGAAACCTTAAAGTCAAACAACATGAAACGTATGTATATAAAAGTAACAGAAATTGTGCTAGGCTATTTGTTTTTCTATATAAAATTCATGTGTAAAAGATATAGAATGACTATGTTCATTATTTGTTTTTAAATTTACTTGGTTATAATATTAATAAGAATCTTGAACTATTAAAGCATTCTGAGTAACCTTGGTTTAGCCATTCATTTTGACCCAATATTTTTATTTATTTATTTTTTTAAAGATTTTATTATTTATTTGAGAGAGAGAGAATGTTAGCACGAGAGGGAAGAGGGTCAGAGGGAGAAGCAGACTCCCCGCTGAGCAGGGAGCCCGATGTGGGACTCGATCCCAGGACTCCAGGATCATGACCTGAGCTGAAGGCAGTTGCTTAACCAACTGAGCCACCCAGGCGCTCTTGACGCAATATTTTTAATAAATTTAACAAATAGGTACTTATTAAAATACAACATGCTCAATTATGGAAAACTAAAAAATACAGAGCAGGGGTGAAGGAAAAATGTAATCCCATTTCAGAGACAAATAGGGTTAATATTTTGGCAGATTTTCTTTTCAAATACTTATTTTTAAAATTTCCTAATTTTAGGTGGCTATGGTTTTGTGTGTGTGTGCGCGCGCGTGTGTGTGTAACATATAGGTATAATAAGCTTGAAACATGTTTGTTTTGATTAATATCATGATTTTAAAATATAGATATTTTTGGGGCACCTGGGTGGCTCAGTCGTTAAACGTCTGCCTTTGGCTCAGGTCATGATCCCAGGGTCCTGGAATCGATCCCCACATCGGGCCCCCTGCTCTGCGGGAAGCCTGCTTCTACCTCTCCCTGTCCCTCTCCCTCTGCTTGTGTTCCCTCTCTCACTGTGTCTCTCTCTGTCAAATAAATAAATAAAATCTTTTAAAAAAAAATTTAAAAAAACAACAACATATTTTTCTACCCCTTGACTATCTAAAACATACTTCCTAAATCTTGTTTAATATTTAAGAGATATAATCCATTCTTTTTTTTTTTTTTTTAAGTAGGTTCCACGCCCAGCGTGGAGCCCATCACAGGGCTTGAATTCAGGACCCTGAGCTTGAGACCGTAGCTGAGATCAAGAGTCGAAAGCTTGACCACTTGAGCAACTCAGGCACTCCGAGATAAAACCCATTCTTAAGTTACATGTTTTCACTCAATAAAATTCAGGCATATGTTGCTGAATAATCCTGCTGGCATATTTTATGCAAGGATGGAATGAATATAACAGATGATTGAGCTAGTTAGTATTTTACATTATGGATATTAAGCATTAGCAAATTTTTTAAAATGTTTTGTGTCAAAAGGCCTCAATGAAGTATACTAAAAACAATTGATAAGCACATAAATATTAAGTTTTTCTGACATTGTTTTTAACAGTTAAGATGACTTTAAAAAAGTGACCATTTTGTTCTGTAATTGTATTTTACAGTTGAGGAAGTAGTTGTGACTTTACAGCTTGTAGGTGACAAAGAGCCAACAGAGACAATAGGAGACTTGTCAGTTTGTCTTGATGGGCTGCAGTTGGAGTCTGAAGTTGTTACCAATGGTGAAACTACATGTTCAGAAAGTAAGTAATCACTTTTTGTATAGGCTCTTTAATGATTCTTCTTACAGTAGCTACCAAAGAATGCTGATGTAATTATTGCTATTCTTTTTCATCTTAAAAGAAATTATTTCCTTTTTAAAAAGAGACATTGATAATTTTAATCATTTTCCTTTTAGTGCATTGTTTCTGTGAATAAAACATTTTTCTATAAGTTGAAAAGCTAGCCACATAAAAGTTGAATCAGAGCTGACTGTGTAATGAATTGATTTATAAAGTATTTATTTTGTAGGCCAGTGATGAGAGTTAATGTGGCTTATGATGCCACATCCTCTCCAGTGCCAATGGCAGACATAGTTTGCCTGTAGCAGTATCTGGTTGAGTTTAAATTTGACTTGAAATCCTGCTTAGTACTTGGTAATGCTATTTAGTACTGTACCAGACTGCCAATACAAGCTGAACTCCATTTGCCATTCCTTTGCCATTTCTGTAGTTTACATTTATAAAGGTGTCTTTGTGTTACAATAATAACAGAATCAATTCATTATATGTATGCCAATATATCTTACAGTTTATGATTTACTAGTTTTTGTTAAAGGGAATAATAAACATGAAACATGAACTGTAGTTGAAAGAAGTTTGGCACCTGAATTAGTGCCTGTATAGCTAGCATGCTTAATAAAACTACTTAGTGGATTCCTTTTAGATACTTCATCACTTCCTAATGTGCTAAGTGTATTTTCACTTGAAATGTAGATTTCAAGTGAAACTTAGAGGCCCCAAGACAAAGAGCAGATTAATGGTTTCCTTGATTAGTCTGACGAAGTTTTTGTTTATTTAGAAACTGCATTATTTAGAAACATTTAGCAGTTGTCAGGTGTTATTATTCTGTTTCTGATTTGGAAGACTTCCTACCTCTTTAACTTATAACTTTTTTTTTTTAAGATTTTATTTATTCATTTGAGACAGAGAGCTAGAGAAAGAGCATGAGCAGAGGGATAGGGACAGAGGGAGAGAGAGAAGCAGGCTCCCTGCCAAGCAGGGAGCCCGATGCGGGACACAAATATTTACTGATGTTTCCTATTCTTTCCACTATATTACTGGTTTCATTCTTAAAAACCTAGAAACTTTGAATCAAATCATGAGTTGTAAGCAAACAAAATCCAGTTCGATTCACAAGCATGTGTGGTGGGAACTACACTTGTATTGTTCTTTGGTTCCATTTCTGTAACTTTAACTACAGGCTAGAAATGAAAATTAGAGTTTCATACAAAAATTGAATTTCTAGCACCTGCAGTTGTTTGGTTGGATAAGAACTGGGGGGATGAGGGACATTGCTTTTGTATTCCAATAATTTTCTGTTGTTAAAGATTTTTAGATGTTTTTTCCCTGAGGATGTTAGTCAGGAGTTTGTTTGTTTGTTTTTTTAAAGAAAGATTTTATTTTTAATGTGTACACCCACCTGGGGCTTCAACCCTGAGATCAAGAGTCACATGCTCTATTAACTGTGATTGAGTCAGCCAGGAGCCTCAGTTAGAAGTTGTTTTGTGGAAGAACATGTAGGATGGTTTCTAGGAGAAATTTGTTCTTGTAGATGTAAATATTTTTGGTTAAGTTTTAAATGATACTTATGAAAAGAAATCACTGTCTGAATTTTAGTATTAAAAGTCACCAAATAATAGCTTGCTGTATATTTAAATATACTATGAAAGTTGGTTTTCCTGATGGGACAGTATTATCTCTTTGGGTACTTAGAAATTTTTGGTTCATTCTTTTTTGTGGATACATTTTTTTCTTTTTTTTAGTTTTTCAGATTTTTTTGAAGGCTTATTATTTTTTTTATTTAGCAGGGGGAGGAAGGGCAGAGGGGGAGAGAGTCTCAAGCAGAATCCGCACCGACCCCAGAGCCCCATCTCTCGACCCTGAGATCACAACCTAAGTCAAAGCCAAGAGTTGGATGCTTAATCAACTACACCACCCAGGCACCCCTGGTGGATACATTTTCTAAAAATGGCAGTTACATAAGTAAACCTTTTTCAAGTGAGACAAAATTTACTTAGCATGTTTGTTTTTTCTTCCCACTTATCTTCAAGCTATATTTGAAAACTAGAGAGCTTTCAATCCCCACTCTACTTTCCCACCCCCTGCCCTGGCTCAGAAAACAAGTTTAATATGCAAATGAGTGTTAGTTGTAGTTGTCACATTTTCTTTGATATTCTTTCTTATTTCTCTGGTTTAGAAAATAACTTCATAATTTGCTCTGGTGTTTTCCTCTACTTAAGTACAGAGTTAGTGGGTTTTTATGCATCTCTGGGAAGAATCCTTTAGTTAGATAGACTTAACTGTTTTAGCACTCAGATCTAAATTAACAAATTGAGTGTGGGCAGTTGTTCATATCTGCAAGTACTTTCCATTCATCTATTTTTACCTCTTGGGTTGTGGTGGTAAATTATTAATTTAACACCTGTCTTCCCAAATATACCACTGAAAAGTATTACTGTCAAAGACATTATTTTTCCTAAAGACAAATAATCTGTTTTACTTCTAAATTCATGATTATAAATAAGGAGCATACTCTTGTAAAGATCTTTATTCTTTACCATGTATACTCTTGATGTATTTAAAATTATTTTAGGGATAGGTTTTTCAGCACATGCGACCTTTGGTTCTTTTTTTTTTTTAAGATTTTATTTATTTATTTATTTGACAGAGAGAGACACAAGAGAGGGAACACAAGCAGGGGGAGTGGGAGAGGGAGAAGCAGGCTTCCTGCTGAGCAGGGAGCCGGATACAGGGCTGGATCCCAGGACCCTGGGATCATGACCTGAGCTGAAGGCAGACGCTTAACCGACTGAGCCACCCGGGCGCCCTGACCTTTGCTTCTTATTGTGTGTTCCATTCCATTTTGACTTTATCTTACTTTCTTGTGTTAGACTCTAGTTTTTTTTGTGGTTCCTTTTAATTTTAATATAAATAGCAATTTTATATGAATATATCTATAATGTTTCCTTATCAGTATAATAAATTCTAAGAAACTAGCTTAAATTTTTTGCTTTCCCAAATATTTGAAATTACTAGATCTCAGTGGGATCTGGGCACAAACTAATGATTTTATGGAGGGAAACTTACTTGACTTATCTTTGACTGTTTTTCTATGTATGCTCAGAACATTAATGAGTTTGCCCTCCTCAAGAAGCCAAGAAAACTTTCCACTAGTTCTCCTTTAAAATCCAAGCATTGAAACAGCAGAAGAGGGTAATAAAGAGATATATCTTAGTCTCCTCCCAATCTCCCCTGTGTCTCATTAGCTAAACCCAATGCAAGCCAGAGCCAAAGAAGCCAATTAGTGGTTAATATATGTCCTACAGTTACCCCTGTGGGGCACAGAGCAGGAAAAGAAGGTTGGAGAGTGATGTCCACCCCCTATTCTCCCTTGGTCTTTTTTTTTTTAATACACAGCCAGAGTAGTTTTGTGAAAACATGAGACAGACCTTGTCAGATACCTGCCCCAAGCTCCCAGTGATTTTCTATAGCACCTTAAAAGTCTCTAAGACCTATGTGGCCCCACATCCAAAGCTCTTCTACATTGATGGCTTAATCTCTTATTCTCTTATGCAATTTTCTTGAGTGACACCACTCTCCTTGTGGTTTCTTGAACACTCCAGGAACACGCCTGCTTTAGGGCCATTACAGTTTCCTTCCGTCGGCTTGAGCTCTCTTCCTTCAGTATTCCATGTGATTAACTTGGACGTCACCCTCTCTGCAAGGTCTTTCCCAGCCATCTGTCTAATGTTTCGACAGCCCTCTCATCAAGTCCTGTCTCACTTTTCTCCATAGAAAAATTCTATTTCCTATCCTATTTCTGCCTTCTATTATATTTTACATTATATGTAACTTTAATATATTTAGTTTAGTGTGAGCTCCATGAGGATAGGGGTTGTTTTTCTATTTCCCTGAATGTTTTCCCAGTGTCTAGAAGGACTGACACAAGTAGATGCTTAATAAATACTTGTTTATCAAATATAAAACCAGAAAAGGATATCCTTTTCCTAAGTTTTTTCCTATAGTAAAATATTTGAAATCCTGAAAAACAAAACAAAAAAAATCCAAGTATTAAGGCTATAATGTGATCATTGTTGGTTTAGAGTAACATTTTGCTGTATTTTTCATCCATTTTTACAATTTACAAAGCCCTTCAATTTATATTCTCATATGTAACATATATAAAAAACATATCTCATATATAACATATATTCTTATATTATGTGTGATATATAAACTCGCATAATAGAGATTATGCACACATGAACTGCCACACAGCTTAGAAATTAGAATATTAACAACATCATTGCATCCACCTGTATTTTCCTCCCTGTAGCATTCCTTATCTTTCCCCTACAGATAATCACTCCTCTGAATTTTGATTTTATCACATCCTTGTTTAAAAAAATTTTAAGATTTTTTATTATTTTTAAGTAATCTGACTAAGCCAGCCAGGTGCCCCTAAAAATATTTTTTAATACATATGCATGTCCCTAAACAGTGTATTACTTTCCCTTTTTCTTGAGCTCTATGAAAATAGATTTTGCCTTTTAAGATTTATCCGTATTACTGTATCTGTAACTTACTTTAATTGCTGTATAATAATCTGTTAGGTGAATATACCACAATTTATCCATTTTTATGTCAAAAGACATTTTGTTTCTTTCCAGTTTTTTGCCATTATGGACAGTCATAGATTGACTATTTCTGCATTTATACATTTATATGTCTCCTGGTACACAGGTCGAAGAGTCTGTGTAGGGTTGGTACATACAACCTGGAATTGTTGGTACATATTGATACGTGCATTTTCAGCTTTACAGCACTTATTTTTTCATCAAATATGACCGTTTTTGTTGTGATTCTTTTAATTGAGGTGAAATTTACACAACATACAATTAACCTCATAAAGTATACAATTCAGTGGCATTTAGTATATTCATAATGATAGTACCTACCACTTCTAATTTCAAAACTTTGTCATCACCCCAGAAAAATGAACCATTGTCCATTCTATAATCACTTCCCGTTCCCCCCTCCCCCCCAATCACCTGGTAAACACTAATCTGCTTTCTGTCTCTGTGGATTTGCCTATTCTGGGTATATTATAAAGAAGGAATCATACGGTACGTGACTTTTTTTTTATGTTATGTTAATCACCATACATCATTAGTTTTTGATGTAGTGTTCCATGATTCATTGTTTGTATATGACACCCAGTGCTCCATGCAGTACATGTCCTTCTTAATACCCATCACCAGGCTAACCCATCCCCGCCCCCCCCCAGAACCCTCAGTTTGTTTCTCAGAGAGTACGTGACCTTTTGTGTCTGGATTCTTAGCATGTTGTTTTCGAGGTTTATCCAAGTTGAAGCATGTATCAGTTCTTCCTTTTTTTTTTTGCAGCTGAATAGTATATGCCACAGTTTGTTTATCCTTTCTTCCATTGGTGGACATGTGACTTAAAATTTTCCACCTTTTGCCTTTAATGAGTCATAAATAATGATGCTATAAACATTTGTGTGCAAGTTTCTTTGTGCACATGTTTTCATTTCCCTTGGGTATATTTCTAGGAATGGAATTGCTGGTGCTTGTTTGATAGTTTCTTGTTTTTTTGCTTGTTAATTTTCTTTTGATACAGTTTTTTTTATATTCTCCATTTGAGGATTCCAGTATACACACACACACACACACACACACACACAGAAATTCCAATATCAGAAATCTTTGGGGATATGTTTTTATGTTTTTGCTACTCTTTGATTGCCAGTTTATTTTTTATTGTAGTCTTTGGGAATCAGGGGCCTAAATTGGGGATTAATTGCCCCAGAGAAAGTTTCTTTTGCTTCTGCTAGTGCCAGGGTATGCTACATACCTGGGAACACTTGAGCTCCTTTACAGGATCCCAAGCCTTTGTTTCTGATCCATCTCAGAGCTGATAATAGCCATCAGGATAACTTTTTTTTTTTTTCATATTTGCTTCCTGCACCCTCTTCCGGCTCTAGTATCTGTTCACTTGTTTGTTTGTTTTGCTTTTAAGATTGCTAGGCACTCAGGAAATAGAGCAGTGTGTTAAATTGCTTCATCTACCAGCTATTATTTTGTGGCAGGAAAGCCCTTTTGAGTAGCTCCCTGAATAGAAGAGATCTTTGTAGATCTTCCTCCAAAGTGTCCTGTGGGTAAAATGTGTGCATTTAGAAATACCATTTTTTGTTGAGGAAATTTGGAGCAGGAATACTTTAAAAGAACAATACATTTATAAAATGCAAACTTTTAAGTATGGTCATTGTTTCCTTCTTGGACATTCATTGTATAAGTGTCAGATATTTTGTGTCTTTTAAAAAAACTATTCTCGGGGTGCCTGGGTGGCTCAGTTGTTAAGTGTCTGCCTTCAGCTCAGGTCATGATCCCAGGGTCCTGGGATCGAGCCCCGCATTGGGCTCCCTGCTTGGCAGGAAGCCTGCTTCTCCCTCTCCCACTCCCCCTGCTTGTGTTCCCTCTCTTGCTGTCTTGCTCTCTGTCAAATAAATAAATTAAAAAAAAAATCTTTAAAAAAAGAAACAAAAACAAAACTATTCTCTGGAAACACAGGATTAGGTCTATTTAATTTATGCCATACATTTCATAGTTATGGCTTCACCTCTGTATTGAAGTGAAATAAAAGACTGAACAAAAATGGCCCTTGTCTGTACATACTGATGAAATGTAAATTTTGAGAAACAGTAATAGCTAATATTTATGGAGTGCTATGTGCTGGGCACTGTTCTAAATATTTCTGCTTAATCCTCGCCACTATTCTATGAAGTAGGTGTCCTTATTCTTCCCATTTTATATGTGAGGTAAAAGTCACAGGAGAATCAAGTGTACTTTTCTAAGGTCATGAAGTTAGTACATGATGAAGCTATGATACAGACCAGGCAGTCTGGCCTCAGAGTCCTTGTGATTAAAATACTATGCTTCTGTGTAATGAAGTTTAGAAGTGGCACTTATTGGTAGATTTAAATAGAATATTCCAAATGATTTCCTTAATTTTTGAGAAAAGTGGGATACTAAATGACTGATTGTAGTAACTAATGCCATATATTTTTATTTCCTTTTCTGATTTCATTTGTCTCAGCTATTTTAGGTGAATATATTCTATATAAAAATAATTCTTGTAAAACTGAAATGTGCCCTTTTCAGCTAAAGTGCATTTCATTCTACCATGTTTTTAAAACCATTTTTAACAGCTTTATTGAAGTGTATTTTATATTTCATAAAATGCATTCATTGAAAGTCCACAATTTAATGAGTTTTAGTAATTTAACTGAGTGGTCCAGCCATTACTGTAAATCAGGATTAGAATGTTTTCATCCTCCTGGTAAGATCCCTCTTAACTTATTTACACAAAATTCTGTTCTTACCTCTAACCCCATGCAACCACTAATCTATTTTATCTCCAAAAATTTGTTTTTTTCTGGATATTTTGTTACCATACCATTTTGTTGTATGGTAACAAAATAGTAAAATACTATTGACTGTATTTCCTTATGCTGTATCTTTTATGCCCCCACTTTTTTTAATGTAATATTTCTAGACAAGATGTTATACCTGCCAACTTTGCTGAGGTGATATAGTGTAGTGGTGATTCAGCATTTTTTAAATGAACCAATCCATTAATTATGCTTTGGAGCAATAATAGTGATGATTTTACTGTTTAAAACTATGACTGTATTTAGGGACTATTGTTCTTTAACTACATTGATGTAGACTGTTAAGCTTGAATTCTTGTTTCGGCATTTTATAGTTTTTCCTTCTCTGCTTACTGTTTTTGCTGCAATCACTATGCCTACTCTTTAATACTTTTATAGTGCACAGTCCCTTACTGAATCCTCAGAATATTTTCCATGAATAAAATTGGAAGAAAGTGTGAAATTTGTGACATTGATTTGCCACTTTGAAATTAATTGGTGCCTTTCCCATTCTTGAAGTTGTTTGCCAGGCCCTTGCATAAGAGAGATGTTACTAGTTTTTTTATTTTCACAATCTGTTTTATCCATCATCCTGATGATGATCAGAATTTTTTGTGAGATACTTGGAATATAAAAGATGGCTGAAGTATTAGATTTGAATTAGAATCAAGCAAACATATTTCAAAAGGCAGAAGTAGGACATGAGTAATAGTACCTTGACTAATTAACATCTCTTACACATAATAAGCATTGACACAACATTTTGGTAAAACTTTTCTAATTTCAGTCACATGAACATTTATCACATTTTGCTTTTAAATATGTTGAAATTTTTTTTATCATGTTGAAATTTAAGTTATAGTATGTTCTCTACAAGATTTAATGAAAGGCTTTGCATGTTTAGGAAGAAGGTGAAAACCACTTTTTGAATTTCATTTTCTGTGTAAATTTTATTGATGTTAAAGGTGCTTCACAGAATGATGATGGCTCCAGACCCAAGGATGAAACAAGGTAAGAGTTCACTTGTTGCTTTACCACAGAATATAAGAAGAGACAAGGGAGAACGAATATTAATTGTAGTCAGAATTTTAGTTTGACTAAAACAAAAGTTCAGACTGTTATAAGAATAAACAAGGGTCAAAAAATTCAGAGCTCAGGGGCTCCTGGCTGGCTCAATGGCTGGAGTATGCAACTCTTTTTTTTTTTTTAAGATTTTATTTATTTATTTGACACAGTGAGAGAGGGAACACAAGCAGCGGGGAGTGAGGGAGGGAGAAGCAGGCTTCCCGCCGAGCAGGGAGTCCAATGCGGGGCTCGATCCCAGGACCCTGGGACCATGACCTGAGCCAAAGGCAGACGCCCAACAACTGAGCCACCCAGGCACCCCTGGAGTATGCAACTCTCGATCTCAGGGTTGTGAGTTTGAGCCCCACATTGGGTATAGAGATTAGTTTAAAAAAAATAACATCTTTTAAAAAAAAACTCAGGGTAAGAAAGGAAATATTTATGAATGTTTCAGGACTCTTAACTCATCTGACTGCAGTTCTCCAGAGTAGGCGAGGGATACCTGAATTGCTAATATTTCCTTCAGCTTGTAGAAAGTGAATATAGTGGCACTTTTCCAATAGCAGGGAGTTCAGAATCCTAGGACCATCACTGGACTGTTAAATTTTTTTTCTAGGAAAGCTGGGATATAATCTTTTGGTATATGGGAAAGTCATCATGATCTATGTTATCTTTTGGGCCTTTGTTAGAAGGAGCAGACAGAGATTTGTACCAGTTGTTCACTATTACCCTAGATTCAGCACTTTTTTTTTTTTTTAAGATTTTATTTATTTGAGAGAGAGAGAGAGCGAGCATGAGCAGGGGGGAAGCGAGCATGAGTGGGGGGAAGGAAGGAGGGGCACAGGGCAGATGCAAGCAGACGCCCCACTGAATATGGAGCCCGATGATGCGGGCTCAATCCCAGGACCACAAGATCATGACCTGAGCCCAAGGCAGACAGTTAACCAACTGAGCCACCCAGGCGCCCCAGCACTTTTTTTTTTTAAGTTTATTTACTTATTTTTTAGTAATCTCTGTACCCAATGTGGGGCTCAAACTCATGACGCCCAGATGAAGAGTCAAATTCTCTTCTGACTGAGCCAGCCAGGTACCAATAGATCAGTACTTTCATGTACCTATCTGCCTTGAGGTCTGGGGCCTGAAAAATGTTGAATGCCTTGGGTTGTGTTAACTAACTTAAACTTTTATTTTAAAATTTTTTTCAAAGATTTATTTATTTGAGAGAGAGAGAGAGAAAATCTTAAGCAGACTCCCAGCTGAGCGCAGAGCCTGACGTAGGGCTCCATCCTAGGACCCTGAGATCATGACCTGAGCCAAAATCAAGAGTCGGCCCAGCCACTTAACGGACTGAGCCACCCAGGTGCCCCCTAACTTAAACTTTTAAGTGTTTAGTAGTTATCTTAGAAGCTGATTATCAGAGATAAACTTAGGAAAGGAAATGCTTCTAGTCTTAAAGCAGTAAGTAATGTATCTTAAAGAGTTCCAAAATCCCATTGAATTCTTTTTTTTCCGAAACTGAGTAAGCAATGGGTAGGAAGATGATGAATCACAGAAGTCGTGGTCAGAGGAGAATAGAAAAGCAGTATCACAGAACATAAGGGAAAATACCCCAAGAGATGAGGTATTACAGCGTCAAGTGTTGCAGGAGAGGAGAGGTGGAGCAAGTAGAACAAAATGTTGATGGTTGTTGAAGCTGAGTTTGTTGTACTAGGTCTGTCTACTTTTGTGATCTGTGGAAAATTTCATAATAAAAAGTTAAAGAAAAAGACAACTCAGCAAGATCTTTGGGGAAATTAAAGTATATAAAGCTATTGTCTTTTATCTAATAGAGATCTACCTTCAGAGTCACTCCTGTGACAAAGACTCATCTCTCATACTAATCTCACAAGAGGTGAAATATTAAGGACTAGTAACATCTTGTTCAGGGATTAATAACTGCTTTATTTATTATATTTTTTTAAGGGAGAAGGGTGGGGGGAACTGAGGGAGAGAGAATTTTAAGCAGGCTCCATGCCCAGTGTGGAGCCCAGCAATGCAGGGCTCAATCTCACAACCCTGAGATCATGACCTGAGCTGAATCACGAGTCTGATGCTTAACCAACTGAGCCACCCAGGCACCCAAATAATAACTGCTTTTCTTGCTCAATGTGATTAAAAAGCAATAGAAAGGTTTTTAAAATTATATAAATATCTCTGTAGACTGGAAGACAACATAAGCCTTTTGTGCCTCTTTTTAGTTATATGTTTAATAGAAGTTTTTTGAATTCCTGAAAATTTCTGCATAATAATGTTTTAATATTTGTTTGCATTCATGAATTGAGAACTCTTTTGCATAATAAATCCATATTTTCCATTAGTGAGAATGTGATAGAATTTTGTATGCTCCTTGAAAGATTGTCATTTTGTTTCTTTTTTTTGCAAGTGTCATTTTTTAAAAAATTTTTTAAGTAATCTTTACACCCAGTGTAGGGCTCAAATTTACAACCCTGAGATCAAGAGTCACATGCTCTACTAACTGAGCCAGCCAGGTGCCCCTACAAATCTCATTCTTAAAATACTTTACGAAACTACTCTAGTTGTCTTCAAATTTCTTGTAAAGGCATTCCTAGAGCCTAGCTTCATGCCATTTATTTAATCAATGCTTTACATCTTCCCAAGTGAATCACTGTCATAGATAATCTGAGGAATAGTGTCTTACAAGTTTTTGAGATTGCCAGACTAATCTTTGAGCCTGTCTTTTGTGTTAAGTATGAATTCTTTTGCATTAGCTTTTATTCCAGAGAGCATACCTCTGAGGTGATGGGTTTGAAAAGCATTTTGTAAATTGTCGAATGTTTTTGAATGTTACTCCGCAATAATCATGGCCACGACTGGCTTTTCCCTTTTGCTTTTATTTGCAAACTTCCTAACTATAAGATTAAAGAGCAGGGCAGTATATATACCCAGTGGACAGGGGCTTTGTGACCCTCTTCTCCAATCCGTTGCCCCAGTTATCATTTAGGAAGATGACTAAACAACCTTAGGTTATTTTACTTTTTTGTCCTAATTCAGGCACTGTGTATATTGTGAATATAGCGTTGTTAGTCTGCTTTTCTCTGTAAGATGTCTGGATGTTTTATGTTTCTCAGTGTTGTCTTCTGTCATTTTATGAAGTTCAAGATGATCAGTGCCTAGTATTCAAGATTTTGTTATTAGAAGTACCTTCCTGACTGTTATGACCTTATTGTATTAGCATCTTGGTTCTCCAGGGCTCTTTATCCTGTCCATAAACATCCAAGCTTATGTGTAAGTTAGATATATATGTATGATGGATAAGGAGAGGTTTGTAAGATTGTGGAGCAGAGGAACAAAGCCATAGTAAAGCACATACTTTGTAACTAATTCCTTTTAAAAGATAGTTGGTGATGGTAAGTTCACACTGACAATTCTGTATATCATATAGGTTTCCATGCTGGTTTTCAAAATCCATTTCAGGTTTTAGTTTCGTATACCCACTTATTAAAGGAACTGAAATAAACCACCAGTGCAATTTAATGTGGCTGTGTTTCTCAAACTTCTGAGTGCATCAGAATCACCTGGGAAACTTGTTCAACCACAGATTGTGTCTTATCTCCAGTTTCCAATTTGCTGTGTCTAGGTTTGGGCTCAAGATTTGTGCTCATTTTTCCAGGTGATGCTGATGATGTTAGACCAGACCATATACTTTGAGAACCACTATGGTTAGACATATAGTTATTTCTTAGATTACAACAAAATATTATGGGAAATTTTTTGTTATGTAACCAAGTCTATTTCTTGAAAATCCCGCCTTGCAGAATTGTCATTCTGCCTTAATCTCATACTCTTTTACTTCAGAACTAGTTTGAATCTTGTTTCTTTTGTTGAACTTTTAAAAATTTTTGTTTATTATAAGAAAATAATGCATGAGGGTTTTTAAAAAATGTTTATTATCAGTATATAAAATGTTTAAAAGCTTCATGGAAGAAATAGCATTTGACCTAAGACCATAAAGCATAATTATAATTTGGCTTTGCATGCTTTGGGGAATTGGAGAGGGGAAGGAGTTCTAGGTGGAAGGAAGAAAAACAGTTATGGAGAGGGGGAACAACACAGGGTGTTTTGTTGGAAATCTTCAGTCACAGCATAAATAGCTAAAGGTAGAGTAATTGAAAGGGAAACTGGCAGATGGTGAATTTGAGAGTAGAATCAACCAGTTAATATTTATTGCCTCTTATATGTCAGGCAGTATGTTGAGCATGTTTCCTGTCATTTCAATGAATCTTGAACATTTTTATGAAGTAGGTAGGTATGTATAATTTTTATGGGTGATGAGAAAACTGAGGCTTAGAAAGGGAAAGGAACTTAGCTGAGTTAGTGTTGTGGTAGCATAGTTGAACCGGGGATTGCCTGACCTTCAGAGCCTGAACTCATAATTGTTATGCTTTACTATGACCTAAAGTGGGACTTTTTTTTTTTTAATCACGTAAGTGCTTAGCCCTCAATAAATGTTAGTTATTTTTAATGTTACATAGGTTGGGGCCAGATGGAGATTTTGGTTTGTAAATACAGACATCGTTTTGTTGTGCTTTGCAAATATTTTGTTTTTCACAAATTGAAGGGTTGTGGCAACCCTGCAACGATCAAATCTATCAGCACTGTTATTCTTAACAGCATTCACTCATTTGTGTCACTCACATTTTGGTAATTCTTGCACTATTTCAGACTTTTTTTATATTTGTAGTGGTGATCTGTGATCAGTGATCTTTGATGTTACAATTGTAATTGTTTTGGGGTACCACAGACTGTGCCCATATAAGATGGTGAACTTAACTGATAAATGTTGTGTGTGTGTTGACTGCTCCACCAACAGGCTTTTCCCTCTCTCTCCCCCTCTCCTTGGGCCTCCTTATTCCCTGAGTTATGACAGTTAGGACAATTAATAACCCTACAAGCCTCTAAGTACTCAAGTGAAAGGAAGAATTGCATGTCTCTCACTTTAAATCAAAAACTAGAAATGATTAAGCTTAGCAAGGAAGGCATTTTGAAAGCCAAGATAGGCCAGAAGCTAGGGCTCTTGCACCAAATAGTCAAGCTGTGAGTGCAAAGGAAAAGTTCTTGAAGGAAATTAAAAGTGCTATTTCAGTGAATACACAAATGTAAGACAGCAAAACAGCCTTATTGTTGATATGGAGAACATTTTAGTAGTCTGGATAGAAGATCAAACCAGCTACAACATTCCCTTAAGCCAAAGCTTAATCCAGAGCAAGGCCCTAACTCTCTTCAAGCCTATGAAGACTGAGAGAGGTGAGGAAGCTGCAGAAGAAAAGTTTGAAGTGAGTGGTGGTTGGTTCATGAGGTTTAAGGAAAGGAGCCATATCCATTATAAAAGTACAAAGTGAAGCAGCAAGTTATCCAGAAAATCTAATTCATGAAAGTGGCTACACTAAACAGCAGATTTTCAACATAGATGAAACAGGCTTATATTGGAAGAAAATGCCAACTAAGACTTTCATAGCTGGAAGGAAGTTAGTGCCTGGCTTCAGAGCTTCAAAGGGCAGGCTGACTCTCTTGCTAGGGGCTAATGCAGCTGGTGACTTTAAGTTGAAGCCAGTGCTCATTGGCCATTCCAAAAATCCTAGGGCCCTTAAGAATTATGCTAAATTTACTTTGCCTTTGTTCTGTAAACAACAACAAAACGTGGATGACAGTGCATCTGTTTACAAGGTTTATTGAATATTTAAAGCCCATTCTTGAGATCTGCTCAGAAAAAAGATTCCTTGCAAATGTTACCTCTCATTGGCAATGCACTTGTCACCCAAGAGCTCTAATGGAGATGTACAACAAGATTAATGTTTTCATGCCTGCTAACACAGCATCCATTATGTAGCCCATGGATCCAGGAGTAATTTTGACTTCTCAGGTTTTATTAGTTAAGAAATACATTTCTTTTTTTTTTTTTTTTAAGATTTGTTTATTTCAGAGAGAGAGAGTGCACACGAGCAGGAGGGCGGAGACGGGGGGAAACAATCTCAAGCAGACTTCAGGCTGAGCATGGAGCCCAGTGGGGGGTTCTGTTTCATGAACATGAGATCACAACCTGAGCTGAAACCAAGAGTCAGATGTTTAACCTACCTTGCAACCCAGGCGTCCCAAGAAATATATTTCTTAATGTATTTCTTAATGACTGCTGTAGTTAGTGATTTCTCTGATGGATCTGGGCAACATAAATTGATAACCTCTGGACAGGATTAAACATTCAAATGCCATTAAGAACATTTGTGATTCATGGAGGTCACACTATCAACATTAACAGAAGTTTGAAAGAAATTGATTCCAGTCCTCATGGATGACTTTGAGGGGTTTGAGACTTCAGTGGAGGAAGTAATTGCAAATGTGGTGGAAATAGCAAGAGAGCTAGAATTAGAATCAGCCTGAAGATGTGACTGAATTGCTGCAATCTCATGATAAAACTTAAATAGACAAGGAGTTTTTCTTATGGATGAGTAAAGAAAGGGGGTTTCTTGAGATCAAATCTACTCCTGGTAAAGATGCTGTGCAGATTGTTGAAATGACAACAAAAGATGTAGAATATTACACAAACTTAGTTGATAAAACAGTGGCATGGTTTTAGAGGATTGATTCCAATTTTGAAAGAAGTTCTACTTTGGTAAAATGATATCAAACAGCATTGCTACAGAGAAATCATTTGTGAAAGGAAGA
The DNA here is from genome assembly GCF_009762305.2 of Zalophus californianus. Lineage (NCBI taxonomy): Eukaryota > Metazoa > Chordata > Mammalia > Carnivora > Otariidae > Zalophus > Zalophus californianus. Next base: position 115,779,588 of record NC_045602.1, read on the forward strand.
ATCAATTGTTCTAGCAAACTTCATTGTTGTCTTAAGAAATTGCCACAGCCAAATAGGGGGAAAGAGTTAAAAATGAAACAGGATGAAACCAGAGAGGGAGACAAACCGTAAGAGAGTCTTCATCTCAGGAAACAGAGGGTTGCTGGAATGGAGGGGGTGGTAGGGATGGGGTGGCTAGGTGATGGACATTGGGGAGGGTATGTGTTATGGGGAGTGCTGTGTATTGTTTAAGACTGATAAATCACAGACTTGTACCCCTGAAACAAATAATACGTTATATGTTAATAATAAAAAGAAAAAAAAATTGCCATAGCCACCCCAACCTTCAGGAACCACCACACTGATCAGTCAGCAGCTATCAGCATCAAGGCAAGACCCTCCAACCAGTAGAAAGATTAAGACTTTATAATCACTTTCAGGGTGGATGATGGTTAGCATTTTTTAGCAACAAAGTATTTTTACATTAAGGTAAGTACATTGTTTTTTGAGACATAATACTGTTGCACACTTATAGACTATGGTATAGTGTAAACATATATGCACTGAGAAACAAAAAAATCTGACTTTAATACTTGCCTTATTAATGTAGTGGTCTGGAGCCAGTACTGTGAGCCAGTATTGTTGAGATATACCTGTATAGGCTCATGGAATCTTTCTGTGGAGAGGAAAGTCTCTAAAAATATTTGAACTCCATTTGAAAAATTACTTCATTTGATAATCATGTATAGTTTGGATTATATGGTGGTGAGTGAAGGTGGGAAGACCTAGGCAGGAAGTAGTTACAGTAATCCAGTAGGAGAGGAGGAGGGTTAGAACTGGGGCACTAATGTTGGAAGAGGAGAGAGAGAATGTGGAAGTGAAATCAGTGAGACTTTACTCAGTGTCAGGAGGCACAGGAAAGAAGAAAAGTCAAGTTTTCGTGAAGATAGCAATAGAACCAGAACAGGGAGGAACAGTAGCTTTAGAATTGGAGAGTTATTCTAGATCTCCTGCATTTAGTTGATAATTTGGTACCAGAGGATGAAAATGAGACAAAGATGAGCGATTCTGATTTGGGAATCATTTCAGAGATGATCTTTGAAGTCATGGAATTTGAGACTCTAGGGGAAAATTCCTGGAAAAGGAAAGGAAGACAAGAACAGAACCATAGGAACCTGTATTTAGTGAATGGAAAGAAGACGACGTGAGAATAAAAGATTAGAAAAGCACTGTCCCAGAAGTTAAGAGAAGTGTTTTTATTTATTTATTTATTTTTAAGATTTTATTTGAGAGACAGAGTGCAAGAGAGCACAAGCAGGGGGAGCGGCACAGGGGGAGGGAGAAGCAGGCTCCTCACTGAGCAGGGAACCCGACTCGGGGCTTGATCCCAGGACCCTGAGATCATGACCTGAGCTGAAGGCAGACGCTTAACTGACTGCACCAGCCAGGCACCCCTAATTTATCGTTTTTCATACTGTTAAATATCTGTCATTTGCCTTTTAATTCTGTATTTTAAAAAATACAGAAGAGTTTTAGATTTCTATATAATTAAATTTATTTAGAAATAAGTTCACTAATTCACATTTTCTTCGAAAGTTTTCATAGTTTCATTTTGTTAAATCAACTTTATTATTATTTTTTAAAGATTTTATTTATTTATTTGACAGAGACACAGTGAGAGAGGGAACACAAGCAGAGGGAGTGGGAGAGGGAGAAGCAGGCTTCCCGCGGAGCAGAGAGCCCAATGTGGGGCTCGATCCCAGGACCCTGGGATCATGACTTGAGCTGAAGGCAGATGCTTAACGACTGAGCCACCCAGGCGCCCGTTGGAATCCATTTTAAAATCAACTGGAATCTACTCTGATCTTGGAACAAGCTGACGCTCTAACCTGACTTTTTTTTTTCCCCCCACCACGCAGCCAGTTTTTCCTGGCTTAATTAGTTAGTCTAGGACCTCATTCTCTTCTACAGTATTTGACAGCATTAAATGCTCCATCTTTTAAAATAAACAGTTTTCTTGGGGTGCCTGGGTGGCTCCCTGCTCAGCAGAGAGTCTGCTTCTCCCTCTCCCTGTGCCCCTCACCCCCACTCATGCTCTCTCTCTCAAATAAATAAATAAAATCTTTAAAAAAAGATAAATTAGTATCCTCAGATTGTAAAAAGATCTTAAAAATAATAAGGAAAACTATTCCCTTAAAACAAAAATTTACAGATGTATACAGTTCATGGAAGAAGAAACTCAGATGGCTTGTAAATGAAATATTGTTGAACATTAACATTTTTATTTACCAAATTAGCAAATACTTAAAAATATTTACATACTTGGGCGCCTGGGTGGCTCAGTTGGTTAAGCGACTGCCTTTGGCTCAGGTCATGATCCTGGAGTCCTGGGATCAAGTCCCACATCGGGCTCCCTGCTCAGCAGGGAGTCAGCTTCTCCCTCTGACCCTCTTCCCTCTCGTGCTCTCTCTCTCTCATTCTTGCTCTCTCAAATAAATAAAATCTTTAAAAAAAATATTTACATACTTGATGGTGAAATGGGCATTTTCATAACTAACTGATAGGAAAATTACCTTTGAAAATATTTTTTAAAAAATTTAGCAGTCAGTATTTCAACCTTCAAAATATTTGTGTACTTTAACCCAGGTATTCTATTCTGGCAGTCTGTCTGTAGGAAATAGAAACCCACCTCCCACTACCACCACCAAAAGAAAAGAAAAAATGTTTGAATGATGACATGTCTATACATTAGAGTATTCTGTAGTCATTAGGTATTATAAAAGGTTTTGAGTAATTTGGGGGAAGTGTGCGGTATATAATAAGAAAACAAACACAAATTTGCTCCAGATATGAAACATTTAACAATCACATGCACAGCCAATGAAATAGGATTGGCGAGAAACGGGGAGTCCATGTCTTGGTGGTAATGATCTCCAGAATGTAGGATGGAAGGTGATTTTTATGAATAGAAGTTATTTTTCACTGTGAAAGAGTGAACGTCTTTGGAAAATTAAAATTACTAAATACATTAATTGCATAAATACAGAAAATCATAATGAAGGAACAGAATGAACAAACAGATTTGGGGTGGCACCTGGTTGGCTCAGTTGGTAAAGCATGTGATTCTTGATCTTGATGTCATGAGTTCGAGCCCCACATTGGGTGTTGAGATTAAATTAAAAAAAAAGAACAGCTCTGAAGAGCAGTTAGGATTGAGGAAGTGTTTTAGGTTGAGGGGTTTGATTATATTTGTGAAGTGAGAGGAAAGATCTGGAAGAAGAAAGATGATGGAAGATACAAGAAAGGTGTTAAATGATGTTGGAAAGCCCTAGAGGATATAGGCTGAAATCAAGGACACACAGACAAATTAGCCTTGAAGAAGTGAAGAAATTTCTTTTTCCCCCCAAAAAAGGGAAGCAAGGAAATGATTAGTGGCACAGAGAATTTTTTTACGATTGATTTATTTTTTTTATTATTTTTTAACAGAAGTTTATTCTTAAATGTACAGCAGGATCTAAGACAAGACTTATTCTGGCTATAGTTGACAATAGATACTACAACAGATAGGGAATCCAGATGTTTAAACAGGAGTGGAATTAGGAACACCATTGTCTCAGGCACAAGAAACAGCTTATTTCTTGCCAGATTTCTTTTTGTTTGTTTGTTTTTTAAGACAAAAAGAGAGAGAGAAACACAGCTAGAGAGGGAACACAAGCAGGGGGAGTGGGAGAGGGAGAAGCAGACTCCCCACGGAGCAGGGAGCTCGATGTGGGGCTTGATCCCAGGACCCTGGGATCATGACCTGAGCCGAAGGCAGACACTTAACAGTTGAGCCACCCAGGCGCCCCTTGCCAGATTTCTTAATTCCACCTATGGCCAGCGGGCCCTTCCCTGCAGCCTTTGCTTTTAGCTCCTTGAGTTTTTCTGCCCCTCATCTGTTTCTGCTTGAGTGCCTTATCTTCCTCGTCCATCTCCTTGGCCTGCTTCAGGGGCTTCTGCCAACTTTGTGGCCGGACATGGCACCTGCTGCCACTTCAGAATAGAGAAGTTTTAAGGTAGATGAGACAGTTGAAGGATAGCAGATAATCATCATGTTAGGGAAGAGGCAGCATCAGGGACATCTACATATTGGGAAAGCAGTCAAGAGTAGATTAGATAGGTAGAAAATGATTGATTTCCAAGCAGTGTGGGTAGTCCAGTTGAAGTTGTTAAATAAGGTCAGCTGTAGCTCTTGTTGCCTCAATCTCTAAAATGAGCAAGCTTTAGGAAACTGATGTCTGCCAGGATAAGAAGATGGAGACTCAAGGAACAATTTTAATTTTTGTCTTTTGCATAGGTCTTTTTAATTGTATAGCACCTAGTAAAAGTCCTTTGCCCTACCAGATTACTATTTTTTTTTATTACTGTTAATTTTAACATCAGTACACCAATCCCAATGAATCTGTGGTGTTGTCATAGTCCTCTGTTATTTCTAATTGTTTAGCTCCCGGGAGATTTGAGCTGTGATTTTTCTTTTTTAACAGGAAAAAAAGTGCTCATTTTGGCAGCACATACATTAACAGGGGGGAAGAAAAGACTGTATCTTGTAGACATTGGAAAACCTCTGGACTTTTCCTTACTGGGCACAGTGGAAAATTTATAAGGACCTTTTATAGAAGACTGCCCCTTTAATTTGGTACTTTTTTTTTTACTAGTTTATTTTATTTACTCTGCTAAATAACACCTGATTTTGCCAGTGGAACATTATCATTACTTTCTGGCCCCAGAGAATAGTAGTAGAAAAAGTAAATGAAGGATTAGTTGTAGTGGAAAGATTGCTTGGGGCTGGGGGATGTAGGGCAATAGTGAAGGAATTAAAGACACTAGGGGAAGTAGTAGCCTATGGTGGAGCCCAAGTGGGACTTGAAGGGAGCTGATGGACTATGAAGATAGAGGGGGTTAAAGGTCATGATGAGAGTGAATCACAGATAAAGTAGGAGGCAGGTGGAAGGAGTAGAAGGCTATATGTAGGTAGAGAGATTTGAAAATTTAAAGACTTAGGAACCAGGAGCAATTCTAAGCATCAGGGAAATTTAAGGAGCCATCATATTACCCAGGTTGTAGGATAACAATGTTGAGAAACTGAGGCCAAGTTGTTAGAAGGGTAAACAGCAGGGATGTTAAAATCTCCCAAGATTTTAATCCTCAAGAGAACATAGCATTTTTGGAATCCAGTTTTTGCTGTACCTTTGTAATAACAGATTTACCTCATGCCCTGAATGTTCCTCCTTACTCACATATTCCTAAAACTTGACTAGCACTAGGTGCAAAGAGATTAAGTAACTGGGGCGCCTGGGTGACTCAGTCTGTTAAACATCCAACTCTTGATTTCAGCTCAGGTCATGATCTCAGGGTTGTGAGATAGAGCCCAATGATTGGCTTCTTGCTGGGCATGGAGCCTGCCTAAGATTCTCTTCCCCTCGCTCTCTGCTCCATCCCCACTCTCCCTCTCTTAAAAAAAAAAAGAGATTAAGTGACTTCTTTGGTCATCTGACTTAGCAGAGTCAGAGCTAGAAACCTCAATTTCCTACTTTTGGTCCATTCTATCATTTGTTGTCTATCTTTTAAAAACCATTACTTCTTAAAAACATTAAGAACTGGGGCACCTGGGTGGCTCAGTTGTTAAGCGTTTGCCTTCGGCTCAGGTCATGATCCCAGGGTCCTGGGATTGAGCCCTGCATCGGTTGGGCTCCCTGCTCTGCGGGAAACCTGCTTCTCCCACTCCCTTGCTTGTGTTCCCTTTCTCGCTGTGTCTTTCTCTGTCGAATAAATAAATAAAATCTTTTTTTTTAATTTTTAAAAAGATTTTATTTATTCATTTGACAGAGAGAGAGCGAGAGCAGGAACACAAGCAGGGGAGTGGGAGAGAGAGAAGCAGGCTTCCCGCGGAGCAGGGAGCCCGATGCGGGGCTTGATCCCAGGACCCTGGGATCATGACCTGAGCCGAAGGCAGACGCTTAACGACTGAGCCACCCAGGCACCCCAATAAATAAAATCTTTAAAAAAAAAACAAAACCATTAAGAACTAATTAGTAATCTCTTGAAATAGTATGGGAGGTAATACTCAAGAGTCTTAAAAAGGCATACTACTCAAAATGGGTTTGGAACTTAGCACCTAGGGGAGGGGGAGCAGTGTCAAAGCTTGACTCCTCCTGCCTTCAGTTCATTTTTTGGGGTGGCTTGGCCTTCCTGTAGGCAGTCAGCACTAACCAGGTGCTGACTGCCAATTACTGACCTGTTCCTTTTATTCAAAATAAGCATTTGAGGCACCCCCCCAAAGCAGTCTTGTCGTATCCTACTGTTCACCCAGATCACCTGAGGGTCTTATTAAAATGCTAGTTCTGATATAGTGGATCCTAGGAGTGGAATGCAAGATTGTACATTTCTTTTTCTTTTCTTTTTTTAAGATTTTATCTATTATAGAGAGAGCATGCGTGTGAGTGAAGGGAGGGGCAGAGGGGGAGGGAGAGGAGAGGAACGGGCAGACTCGGATTCTGATGCAGGGCTCAGTTGTGATCCCACGACCCTGAGATCATGACCTGTGCCAAAACCAAGCAACTGAGCCACGCAGATGCCCCTAGATTGTGCATTTCAAATAAGCTCTTATATGTTGCCCTTGCTTCTGTTTTAAGACTATACTTTGAATAGAAAGGCTCTAAAGAACTTTAGGGGAACATAGTTTGAAAATGATTTAATATGTGGTACTGTCTCTCAATTTTAATTTCTTGAACCAATTAGATTTTACTTTGTTCAGGCTTATTTTGAAGGTCCAGTAAAGTATTGAATTAATACTGTGTAGTAGTTTGCTGCTTACCAGGTAGTAGATAGCAGAGTCTTAGCTGAGGCATCTTCAAACTGGTTACACTCACTGCTTTATAATTCATGACAAGATCCCCCTGGGAAAAGAATCAACTATATTTAGATTTTCAATCTGACGTTTCCTGTTATTGTTTTCCCCTTTCTTTTCTTTCCCTCAATTAATGACATTGCTTTGAAGAAATGATACCTCCTTTTTAAAAAAAGGTCTGTGGGCACCTCTGCTCCTAGATACTAATTTTCAGCATTTTGTATACCATTTCCTGGGATGGAGAGAAAGCATCTTGTCTTTGGGATATAAGTACTTCTTTCTTCTGCCATAGAACAGTCAGCCCTATCCCAAAATTGAATAATATCAAGAGCCAGTGGAAACCAAGAAAATGATGGTGATGTTATCTGTGCTCATAATAAAATAGTGCCCTTTCTAAGGCATTGGAATTTTGAGAATTTGACTCTGTTCCTGCTTATAGGGCCTCCAAAGACTTACTTGAAATCCGAATCACCATACCTAATAGTTTTGAAGGGTCACAAGTGTTTCTGTGCCCTTGGGCAACCCCTTACTGTATATCTGGGTGGGCTCTGAGGGTTGTATATAAGATTCTACCCAAGGGCTATTTATGTATTTGATAAGGCTGGCCAGAAATTTTAAGTTCTGGTCTTCTTATTTTTGTTAAATTCAAAGAGCATTCGTTTTCCCTTCCGTTTCACCCTTTCTTACTCAGAACAAACACAAATGGATCAGATGAGCCTGAGGATGCAGGGGCTGGTGAAAATAGGAAGGTCAATGGGAATAATTCTCCATCACTCTCAAATGGTGGTTTTAAACCTTCTAGGCCTCCAAGACCTTCACGACCACCTCCACCTACCCCACGTAGACCAGGTGCGTATTCCAGCCATACACTAGGGATGTAGCTGTCAGTACTGTGATTGTAAATAATGTTCTGTTTGGGAATTGATCCTCAGGTAAGTTGTCAAAAGACCCTTTTAGGTCAGTTTTCTAGCTGTATTTTTACATTTAAGTTTTGGCCAAGAATGATCTTTCTATAGGTAGACTAATGTGTGCCTTTTCCCTAAGTTTTTCCTCCAGGGTGAAGTTCTTGAGGTAAGTGCTTTGTTGAGAATGAGGAAAAAAAAAAAAAGAACCATATGTGCATTATTAAAAGTATAGGCAGTGTAGATAAGATTGCAGCTTTTCAGCAGGGTTTGTTATAGTGTGGACATAAGCATGTCATTCTGTCAAGGATCTGCTTGCTTATTATCATTATATCCTTTAAAAGACAATTAGAAATGGCAAGTAACCTTACAACAATGCTACATGATACATTTTGAAGCAAAAATTATACAACAAATGAACATATTTCATGTAGTAAAAATATAAACGTCTATAGATAGATATCCATTTTTCCCGATTACCCAGAATAGAATATTCAATCTTTTACTTTTCCCTCTGTATGTAGATAGGCAATATAAAATAATTAACCCAGATATTATTGGAAAAGTAAATTAGTTGTCTACAAATCATTTTAGTAAATGACTTTGTTTTTGATTATACATCTTCCCCCCTTTTTTGGTAGAAAATGTGTTAATAATATATTCCTAGCCTTTAAGATTATATACTACTTTGTTAAAATATTGGTGACTTCCCCGAGGAATTGTTTTCTCAAGTCTTTCTTGAAAATGTGATATGTACTTTATAACTGTTCATAAGAATGTAGATGCTTAACAGTCAGATCTTCTGTATTTTAACTAACATCAATAATTGGTCTTTGATCTTCAGGGTTTCATAGAAAAGACAATTTAAAGGATCTGGAAAATTACAAAATGAACTTGTAATACCAAAGGATATCAGTGCTTTCCTTCTTATTTTTTAAATAGTTTTTATTTCTTGTATCAGGAAATCAGAATTTGTACTTGCTTCATAATTAATAAAGACATAGGGTAGATGGAACCTAAAAAATTATTTAAAAAGTTTAAGTAATTTTCACCTGCATATCCATCTTAAAATTTCTGTTTGTCATCTACCTTTTTATTTTTATTTTTTTAAAAGATTTTATTTATTTATTTGACAGAGAGAGACATAGCGAGAGAGGGAACACAAGCAGGGGGAGTGGGAGAGGGAGAAGCAGGCTTCCTGCTGAGCAGGGAGCCCAGTGCGGGGCTCGAACCCAGGACCCTGGGATCATGACCTGAGCTGAAGCCAGATGCTTATGACTGAGCCACCCAGGCGCCCTTACCTTTTTATTTTTTAAAGTTAAAATTCTATCCTGAACTTACCTGAAAATAAAAGATTGTTGTTTCCCACAAATCTTTTATAGCATCTGTCAATGGTTCACCATCTGCCACTTCTGAAAGTGAGGGATCCAGTACAGGCTCTCTGCCACCAACAAATATAAATTCAAATACATCTGAAGGAGCAACATCTGGATTAATAATTCCTCTGACTATATCTGGAGGCTCAGGCCCTAGGCCATTAAATTCTGTACCTCAGGCTCCCCTACCACCTGGGTAAGTAACTGTTTTTGGTTACTATTTGTTTGCTTTCGGCTTCTGCATATACTTACCAATAAGGAAAATAATACTGAACTCCATTCTTTAAAAAAACCATCTTCAAGCAATGGTAACTGATTTTGGGGGTGCTGTGTCTAGAGTCAAACTAAACCAAAAAAACTCACCACATTAGAAATCCACCCCCTCCTCATTTCCAGGGCAAAGGTTTATGTTTTTTTGTGGGGTTTTTTTGTTTGTTTTTAACAGAAGGATTCTGAACCATAGTAGGTTAACCAATGCCATATAATATAAAATAGTCACCTAATTCAGATTGCTTTCTCTTTGAAGGGGGAAAAAACATTTTTTAAAATAAAATTTTTCCATCATAAAGTCATTATAGCAAAGTAGTAATAATTTTAAAAAACTGAGAGAATTAGTACTCATAATCCCATTTTAATCTCTTAATTATTTTAAAAATTTAATGCTCTAATAGTTTACATACTTATATACATTGTGGCATTCAATTAATCCAGGGCTTGGAATCTAATTAAAATTAATTGCTTGATAAATTAATAAACCCTTATGAAAATTTTAATTGCTAAACAGATATTACTGTGGGTAGTTGGGCCATTTTCCTTTTGCGAAACCTACACAGGAAGCCAAATTAGAAAATTATTTGTGCAAGGGATTAGCAAACAGAAACTTGTGCTTTCCAAAGTTATTGGTACTTCTAAGCTGTGATGGTTTATTCCTGTCTTCTTCTCTTTGGGGATTAACCTATCAAGGAGACTAGAATACCCAGATTGATTTTGTCTGTTAGACTGTGCAGAGACACATCTGATAAAATCTTAGTCTTTGATTTCAGTTCTTCTAGAACACATTGTGTTTTGCCTTTCAGTTAGCAGCTCAGTCTTTCTTCAGATTTCAAAACATTAATGACAGCATTTTTTTTTTCACCAAGTCTTGCATATACCACTACTAGATTGAGGTAGACTTTGTCTCCTAAGTGCATATACCTCAAACCTCTTTACAAATACAAGGCGTCTCTTGAGCAGATACTGTTGCAGAAGAAGTCTTACCCACTCTGTCATCCTCAGGATAACATTTCTTGACTTTATTCCTAAATTCTTTTGGTATCTTCTTTTTATATTGACATGCTTATTTGCCTCAGTTCTGTAATATGGTCATATAAGAGAAAATAGCAAAGATAAGTGCCTTTTAAATTTTGTGTTTAAGTTGGGAGCAGAGAGTGGACCAGCATGGACGAGTTTACTATGTAGATCATATTGAAAAAAGAACAACCTGGGATAGACCAGAACCTCTACCTCCTGGGTAAGTATCTGAATTAAAGAAGAAAAAAAGTATTCAGAACTATAGATTATATCTGTACAAAATCTTCCCTATATCCCTAGTTTTCCTCTTCCTTTCAGTCTTTCCTGAAGTTTCCACAAAGTATCCACTTTGTGTTGTGGTAGATGCAAATTAGAAGAGAGAGAATTGATTAAGCATGGTGAATGATTTATTTTTATTCACTTCTGACCTAAAGGTTTCATAGGTCTTGCTATTTCCATGTTTTCCTTTCTGTATTTTACCTGGCTAAAACCACAAGGTTTTAGAATTAGTTTCTTTAAGAGTAATTATTTAACTGAATAAGAATTATTAAAGCCTGTCATATATATGAAGATAAAGTCCCTATTATATAAAAAAACTTTATAATCGTGAAGTCATTGCAGAATAGTTAGGGAATTAAAGGATATATTAATGCATGATGTTAAGCATTTAACATTTATATTATAGAAAATGGAAGAAAATATTTTTATTCAAGGGAATTCAGTAGCAAACATGGGAAAGTATTTAATCTTGCTATGATCTCAAATACACACCTAAAAGATACTGTTTTACTTATTAAATTAGCAGATAGTATCCAGTATCGGTGAGATTGTAGAGGAACTTTACCACATAATATTGCTAGTGGTAGTATAAATTAGTTGCAACTCTAAGAGAAAGTATATCTAACTATAGTAATGCACATACCCTTAGTAATCCTCTCCAGGAAATTTATCCTAAAGAAGTAATGCAAAGGAAGAAAAAAATTGATGTATTAAAGGTATTTATTATTTTACTATTTATAAAACGAGAATATTGGAAATAACCATAAACAACAAAGTAGAAATCAACATGTTATTGTATTAATGTTTACTTAATATTATGCACCCATTTGAGGGGCGCCTGGGTGGCTCAGTCATTTAAGCAGCCAACTCTTGATTTCAGCTCAGGTCATGTTCTCAGGGCTGCGAGATCGAGCCCCATGTCAGGCACCATGCTCAGTGGGGAATTCTGTCTCTCCCCCTCCTCCACCCCCTGCGCATTTACTCTCTCTCTAAAATAAATAAATTTTTTAAAAAATTATGCACCCATTTGAAATGATCAGTTGTAATTTTGTGGGAAAAGTGGTTTTTGATATCTGTGAAAAGTTGTATATACAATTGTGTCCCTCCCTATTAGGATTTCAACAGTCAAAAGAACATTGGAAAGAAAATGAGAACTTTTTTCTTAATTACTATTTGAGACTTACTCATTAAATTTTATACACTGTATTTTTAAAACCAGATACGTCTTAACTTTTAAGGAAAAATGTTTAGAAACATTTCTTTTGTGTTCATTTAAGGACCATTTAAAAATATATAAAATAAAAGAGTTCAGGTAAATCAAAAGTAAGGTAAAATCTTACCAAACCTGCACCAGGGCCAAGATGAAGTTATGTTCGGTTCATATCTAGATCACAAGTAATTATTGAATTAGGTTGTTTTTGTCCTGATTTAGCTGGGAACGGCGGGTTGACAACATGGGACGTATTTACTATGTTGACCATTTCACAAGAACAACAACGTGGCAGAGACCAACGCTGGAATCTGTCCGGAACTATGAACAGTGGCAGCTCCAGCGTAGTCAGCTGCAAGGAGCAATGCAGCAGTTTAACCAGAGATTTATTTATGGGGTAAGTAGCCTGTTACACTATAAACTTAATAAGTATTTGTTTTTAACCTTTTTTTGCATGTGAAATGTTAAGGAATAAAAGACAAGAGGGCACCCAGTTGTTGCTTTTGATATTGTTTAGAACTTGTCTTGAGTATTCTGTGCATGTGATCTATTCTTACCTCTTTGAAAACTAAAGTTCAACCTCCTTTGCTTTGTTAATGTCAAAAATAAAAAAGAAGTTAGGACAACTTAAAATTCGTGGACAAAAGGATAGTAAAAATAAACCCAGGTGGTTTGAAGAGAATTAAAACAGTTCTAAATTTAATACTCCCTCGCTTGGCAGAATATTTGAAGGTTTGGCTCTAAGAGCATCTGACTATTAAGTGGTTTTATAGAACTAATGACAGAATTGAATCACTTTGTAACATATGAAAGTACAGTTTACCTAATTAATTGTTTGGTGCTCTGGGAGACTAAAGAAATTTGATTCCTTATATGATTATGCTAAATATATTATTCTAGCTTCAAAACTATATTATCTTTGGTATGCGTTTCCTTTCTGGAAATGGTTTAAGTTTGTACATATTTTTCTTTAGAGTAATACTGCAATAATAGCTATAAGTTCACCAAAATACATTAATGTTTTGTTAACGCAGTCTTTGGTGCTAGGAATTTTATAGTCTCTCAAATCATAAAGTATTATAGATCTTTTCTCTGAGGAAAGGAAAATAGTCCTTGGAGAAATAATGATTCTATGGACCAAACAAAAGGGATTCGTTTGAGTAATACTTAGAACTTACACCAAAGGGACGCCTGGGTGGCTCAGTCAGTTAAGCGTCTGCCTTCGGCTCAGGTCATGATCCCAGGGTCCTGGGATCGAGTCCTTCATCAGGTTTCCTGCTCAGCGGAGAGCCTGCTTCTCCCTCTCCCTCTGCTGTTCCCCCTGTTTGTGCTCTCGCTCTCTCTCTCTCTGTCAAATAAATAAAATCTTAAAGAATTTAGACCGAAGAAAATCAACTCTGCAAGAGTTCAAGAGAAGCTGACCTCCATTTTCATCTCTTCCCCTCTACCACCTTTGGTATCCTCCTTGTTAGAATACATCGGATTAAATTACTGTCCTCTCTGAGCATTATTTTCCCCCCTTTTCTCCATATTCCTGTCTATTTCTTGGATCTCATGACCATAATAGTTTTCATTCATTGATTTAAAATTTAAAAAAAAATCATCTTTATCACCAGCCTTCCCTTCACTACCTAGTTATGACTAAGATTCTTTCATATAACAATTTTTCCTGCCACCTTCTATAGGCAGCTGTCATTGTATTTCTTCCCAGTGGTTTTAGAAGTGAAATTAATTTGTCTCTTGTCTATCTTATTCTACTCAATTTTTTTTTCTATGCTGTTTAACATCTTTCTTCTAAATTATAATCAGCTTTGGTATACCTGGCCAAATTTCTTCTAGGTTTGAATGCCTAGCTTGCCTGCCTTCTTTAAAGCTATTTTCTACATGGGTGTCCATTGGAAAGAACATGGGCTTTGGAGTCAGACACATCTGGGTTTGAATCCTGGTGATACAGTTACTTTCTGTATATGACTTTGAGAAAGTTACTTAACCTCATCAAGACTCATTTACTTTATCTGTAAAAAATGTAATTAAATTTCCTCAGGAATTTTTTTGAGGATTCTGTAAAATAAAGTTCCTAATATGTTTGGCACATATTAGATGGATAGAAATGTTTTCATTTTTTCTCTCCCTCATATCCACATTGTAAATGTGCTCTTTATCTTACAGTACATCATCTTTTAAAACATTCTTTTTAAAGACTGATTTAGCATATATTCCCAGGGCACCAACAGTATATATTGCTTCATTGTAAACTTCACCAATTTGATACTCAGAGTCTTTGGAACTTTTCTTGAATTGCAGCTTTTTATCTCATTGTCCATGTTCTTTTTTTTTTTTACCCCTATCCAAAATAATCTGACCATTTTTTTTTAATTCTTCCACTTTGCTCTTGTTACAGAATAGTTTTAAATCATAACTTAAGCAGCCTATTTTAGCTACCTTTAACACAGCCAGCAATATTAACTGAATTGAATGAATTAAACATTCTTACTATCAGCTGCTTAAAAAGTGGTGGGGTGTTGGCATATTGTTTTATAAAGTGGCCTTTGTTCCCCTGGTAGACTCTCATACACCTGACTTTTATTTTTTTCCTTAAGTAGGCTCCACACCCAACATGGGGCTTGAACTCACAATCCTGAGATCAAGAGTCACATGCTCTACCGACTGATGCCAGCCAAGCATCCCTACACCTAGCATTTTTAACCTCAGAATGGAAATGGTTGATGTTGGAACACTGTGTAATGGCTCTTTCCCACCCATGGCTTCAGTGTACATGTCCCCAATTTATTTAACTAGGGAAGAGCCTTGGGTCTTAGACTTGGGATAGGCTTGGGTCTTAGAAAATTATCACAATAGTTTGTCATATGCCAGACTTTTTAGACCTGTTCCATAACCAGTATTCAAACCTTTTATAGTGTTTCTCCCTGGTCTCTCTTCTCTCACTGCTTTTCGTAATTGTATCTATCAGGAGGAGCAAGGCCAGTTCTTGATAGGTCTATCTTCTAAGAGCTGTTTAATCAGAAATAGAGTATCTGTCATATGCTTTAAAACTTTGAGTTACCCAGTTTCTGTAATAAGTCAATGACATGGGGAAAAAAACCCAGAAACAATAGGGGGAACTGCTATAGATTGAAACTTAAGAGACTCAACCAAATGTAATGTGAGGACTTTGTTTGAATTTTGACTTGAACAAATAATCAAATGCATTTAATTAGTGACTGGTTATTAGATGATAAAATTAACATAGATTCTTTGGTAGATGTGATTAACAATATTGTGGTTATGTGAGAAGATGTCCACAAATTTTAGAAAGACCTGCTCAAATACAGAGGGGTGAAATGACTCAGTGACTTGGCAAAGAAGAGGGAAAAGAAAATTTGGCAGTCTTGATAATTGTTGAATCTTGGTGCTAGGTATATAGGGGTCACTCCTTATTTTACTCATATATTTTTTCCATTAATAATTTTTGTTTAAAAAGCAGTTAGAATCTATTATTTACTCATTTTATCTTACTAAAGGAGAAAGGGTTTAACCAAATCTTCCTGAGAGACCATGTTATCTCCACTTTATTATACATTTAAACCAAAACATACCCATTAACCCTACATAGTCGCTATGACTTTTGCTTCTCTTATTTTAATGTTTGACTCATTTTTCCAAATGGTTTCCTTTTATCTAGCCAGACTTCTGTCTCTACCAATGTGGTCATTTGAAACCAGAAGTTTAAGAAGTCTTCTTTACAGATCTAGATTTATCAACTCTTTCCAACTGGAATTCTTTCCTTTCACTCATCTGACAGCCTGTTCTTCCTGCTCCTGCAACTCTGTTTCCACAATATTTGTATATACTCCATGTTTTGTATATGAGTCTTTCTTTTTGAGTTAGAAATACGAGGTTAGTCTCAGCCATCCGATGCCTCTAGGTACTGTTGTTTATAAATGACTCTTTGGTAATTTATATATTTCTCTAATTTACTGAGTTATAGCTGAAGAAGAAAATGATCATTTGAGGGTGAGGATTATGTATTTGTAATATTTGAATTTCAAATAATTTCAAGCATTAATGTTTACAAAGATTTTTTTTTCTTTCTCCAGAGTGTATTGGCATATACGTGTTGACTTGAGTGACACATCTCTAAGATGTGAACTCTGTGTTACGTTGCACGTGACCAGGGAAGACCTACCAGAACTCATAACCTTGCTTTCAGGTTATCTAGTTAGGTTGTTCATTAATTCACCTTTTTGTTGTTGCTGTTATTCTTTTTAGAATCAAGATTTGTTTACTACATCACAAAATAAAGAATTTGATCCCCTTGGTCCCCTGCCACCTGGATGGGGTAAGTCACATGATTTTTTTCATTGCATTTGTCATTTTGAAAAAATCAGATATTTATGGATGATAGCCTGCTCTTGCTTGAGTGAATATGTGGGAAATTTTTGGGTGTGTTAGTTTAATTCAGAGTGCCAAATAGGTATTAAATTTCCCAGAAGTTCTAAGTTGACTGTCTTAATAGTTAACTTTT
Source organism: Zalophus californianus (assembly GCF_009762305.2). Classification (NCBI taxonomy): domain Eukaryota; kingdom Metazoa; phylum Chordata; class Mammalia; order Carnivora; family Otariidae; genus Zalophus; species Zalophus californianus. The sequence goes on from NC_045602.1 coordinate 115,796,035, forward strand.
ATTGGAATTCAGAATTATTTTACTCTTTTAAAGTTTAAAAATATTTTGGTCATCATTAGGATCTTGCTCTTTTTCCTAACTTTAGCCAGCAACACTTCCCTAAAATATTGTCTCTAAAGACCCAATCCCAGCTTACCCAGGTTATGAGAATCTTGCCTTGCTTATTTTACATTCTGCTTATTTTTAGGTTTCACACTTCTGAAGTTGAGGTGTACCCCCCTTCCTAGATGAGTTCATGATCACCCTGTTACTTAGACTGAACACTGCTTTATGACTCTGCCTTTGGGGCACATGCCTTATTTGTGCAACCAGTGACAACACTGGTACTGTAACAGATGAAACCCTACCGGACATATCTTCAGGATTGACCCAGAAACTAAAACCCCAATTTACAGCCTGTGTTTACATTCTGAAATAGACAGCATTATTTTTGTGACACAATATGTTATTTATTTATTTATTTATTTATTTATTTTTAAATAGGCTCCACACCCAGCGTGGAGCCCAGTGTGGGGCTTGAACTCAGACGCTGAGATCAAGACCTGAGCTGAGATCAAGAGTCAGATGCTTAACCAACCTAGCCACCCACGTGCCTCCATGATACGTATTTTAAATCCAGCTTCCTCATCCTTTCAGACTTCATGTGCTAGGACCAGACATTACCACCTCACAAGCTGACAATGAAGAATTTTTAATACATGCAAACTAAAGAGGCTGGAGAACAAAAAATGGTTTTGGTTCAACAGTGTAGTTTAATAGGGCTTTATATAGCTGGTTTTACCCATCAAGTATAAAGATATTTTCTCCTTTTGAGAGTTGCTGTGAATGAATACATAGAACAGCAAGAAGCTTCTGTTTTTTTACTGTTTTATTCATCGAGTCAGGAAGGGCTCTAATCTGCATTCACTTCGCTATTCAGTAATCTCAGTATTGTTTATCATGTGACTTTTTTCAACAAAGTAAAATCAGCTCTATAGCCACAGTACTTCCTCTCATTAAAAGCAGATGAGCCTTCAGTTGCAAGTGCATCCACCTTTTGAAATTTTGTTTTTCACAGCTTCTTCCAAGAAATGCTGATATCAGCAGTATATACTTAGAACATGTATAGAAAAGAAGTTTTTTATTGAATTTATCCTGCTTCATGTTAATTTTTGAAGAGAAAATCTCTGGCCCTGAAGTCTGAACTTACGTAGCAGATATGCACTTAGGGTATTATTTTTAGATTATAAAAATTACTTTAAAAATTATTTGGATACAGATATATTTTAAAATTTTATATTTATGTGACTGCCAAGAATATTAACTAACATTATTATGTAGCCAGCTGTAGCACTGTGGATGCTTCTTTTTGCCTTAGAGACAGACTTAAAGTTGGTTACTTTTCACACTGAAGATGCCAAGACCAGTGAAGCCAGTGTTAATATTTACAATGTGTCACAAGATGCAGAATCCCATTTATCTGTATATTACGCACACTTGGGGTTCTGTTTCCATCTTAGGCTCAAGTGAGGTAAGTAGCTGAGATGTTAGGATGGGGTTCAGGATACTCACCAGTATATCCCTTCTAACCTCCCATATCACCACGATACGTGAAATCATGGAATTAGTGCTGGAGATATAGTTAAAAGTTACCAAATACTAATTTGACAAAACTATATAATTTGGCTAAAGACTTGTCCTGCAGTAGCTTGCTCAGAGAAAGAGCCAAAGGATCTAAAAAATTGTTATTTGAAAAATAGATATCAAAGGGATAAAAAATGGCTTTATCAGCTTAGAATTTAACCTTAAAATTTTGTTTGAAATTGCTAATTTTTAGAAACTATGCTTTTAAAAATGTTGGAATCCATTCTATATTCTTCATTACTTCACTTACCTCATTTGGAGACATCCAAAAAAATTCAGGTACAGGAATTATCTTTTGATGAAGAATAAATTGGTAATGGAATAGAGAATTCAGTAGTTCAAAACAGCAGAACTTAATACTAAAATTTCAAGGACTTTTCTGTTATTAAAAGAGAAAATGATATCCATATGTCTTCTAAACCTTACTGAGAAAGCTGAGGAATACCGGAGAGATTTTGTAGAACAGGAATAAGAAAACAAGAAGAATCCTAAAGCAGGAGGTAGATAGGGGAAAGAAGCAGCAATTTCAAAGGCAGAAAACTAAAGAACTGAGCCCTTTGCCCAGCCTTTGTGTAGAACGTTACTCTACATATTTAGGATTTGGGAACTGAGTGTATTAAAGAAGAGGATATATTTTGAAACAGTGTCTTCCCTAGTTGAATAATGCCTAGCATATAACAAAGAAACAAGTTGTATCCCTCCCCCCATTATATTGTAAGAAAGGAGGTGATGCGGTATGCAAAAAATGCCTGAATAGAGACCTGACTTTCCATCCTGTCACTGCTACCCAATTCTGAGATTTTGGGCAGATCACTTAACCTGTCCCAAGTTTCCCTATCTTCAAGATAAACCATCTACTCCTGGGACTGTTAAGGATAAAATGAGGTCATGTATGAAAAGTTAAAACGTTAATTGTTCTTGCTGCCTTTGGTTAGATTGAACAAAAAAGTCCTGTAGGCCGGGCATTGTGAATTAAATCTGTTCAGCTTCTAGAATGTAATGATATTTGAATAACTCTAGCAGGTATATGAATTTAAAAGTGAAAGAATAAATTAAACCTTTTAAAGTTGTGATTTGAAAGCTATAAAATCAGTGCAAGGAGAAGTGGGCAAATTCAGCACATTTTAGTTTGTGGAAGAAGACTATGCCAACCCTAATGCTTTGCCTTTTTTTTTTCTTTAAGAGAAGAGAACAGACAGCAATGGTAGAGTATATTTTGTCAACCACAACACTCGTATTACACAATGGGAAGACCCCAGAAGTCAAGGGTAAGAAACTTTCAGTTACTAGTATATAGATAATCTTTTAAAGATTGTACTGTATTTCTGACTCAGTTATGGAAAAAATCAAGTTACAAGTTCTTTCCCCAAAGTCCTTAAACATTACTCACCCATATCCTTTAGAAAGAGAAAAAAATTACACTATTACTGTCGTATAATGAATGTGGGTTTCTTGAGAGTAGGGGGAAAAAGTCATTGGTTTATACCAATATACTATGTATTCAAAAATTCCTATTTATTATTAGTAAGTCCAGATTAGTAATTCTAAAGCAGGGTTTTGCAACCTGGGATCACTGGAGAAAATTCAGGAAATACGTGACTTAGGGGGAGTAAATACAGATCCAGTTTTTTAGCCTTTACCTGAAATTGAATGTTTCCTTCCGTTGTGATCATAAGCTACAACCATAGTAGAATTAGCAGTGCCTAGGACTTTCCCACCAGTATAGAAATCATAGAAAACCTATGATAGTATAATAGCATTTTGCAGTTGTTGCAGTTATCTCAAAATACTATTTGCACATATTGCAAGAACTTGCTAGTTAATATATTAATAGACACATACTATTATTAGAAGTTTTCCTTTTTAATTGAAGTATAATTAAATATTAGTTTCAGGTGTACAACAGTGATCTGACATTTATATACATTATGAAATTATCACCACAATAAATCTAATTACCTTCTGTCACCAAAGTTATTACGGTATTACTGACTATATTCCCTTTGCTGTACTTTACATCCCTGTGACATTTATTTCATAACTGGAAGTTTGTATTTCAAAGACAAGTTTGTCTTTTTAATGTTTGGTAACTGTGTATATACTTGCTTTCCTTCCTTCCCTCCTTCCTTCCTTCAGAGTGAGTGAGAGAGCACAAGCAAGGGGAGCAGCAGAGGGAAAGGGAGAAGCAGGCTCCCCACTGAGCAGGGAGCCCAGTGTGGGGCTCGATCCCAGGACCCCAGGATCAGGACCTGAGCTGAAGGCGGATGCTAACCAACTGAGCCACCCAGGCATCCCTACTTGCTTTTCTTTGTAGCATTATGTAATAGTACTTGTGTTAGTTTGCTAGAGCTGCCCAAAATCAAGGTATAGGCAGGGCTTTGCTCCCTTGGAAGGCACTAGAAGGATTTGTTCCAAGCCCTTCTCCTAGCTTCTGGTAGTTTGGTTTGTGGCAGCATAACTGCAGTCTTTGCATAGCATTCTTCGGGTCTGCATGTCTCAAGTGTCCAAATTTCTTCTCCTTTTTATATGGATAACCAGCCATATTGGATTAATGGCTCACTGTACTCCAGTATAATCTCATCTTAACTAATAATGTCTGCAGTTGACCCTATTTCCAAATAAGGTCACATTCTGAGCTACTGATGGTTAGTGTTTTAACATAGGAATTTGTGGGTGGACACAGTTCAGCCCATAATGAAATCTAACACTGTGCATTTATCAGACCACCAGAGGGTTCTATTCTGCAAGGAATTTGGCAAGCTATAAAGCCAGAGAGCGGTGTCCACAAGAATGCCCTCACTTCAGACATCAACCACAAACTGGGAGATCCCCCAAATTGCTCTCACTTCAGACCAGCTGGGTATGAATTTAGGGGTTCCCACAACCACTTGCAGGTTTGATAACTCACTTGAGAGACTAGAACTCACTGAAGCTTGTTACACTCAGTTACATTTATCATAAGGAAAGGATACAAATTACAAGCAACAGAAGGAAGAGAGATACAGGACAGAATGTGAAAAGGATCTAAATACCCAGAATTGATGTGGAATAGTATACGTGGAGTATTGCCAACCAGGGAATCTCACCTGAGTCTTTTATATCCAGAGTTTTTATTGGGGCTCCATCATGTACTGCCTGCATAGTTAACCTTTAGCCTCTAGCCCTGTCCCAGAGTTTGAGCTAATACCTTCAGTTTCTAGTTACTCCAGAAGTTGGAATTGATGTGAGGTGTCCCAAAGCCTCCATCATAAATCACATTGTTGACTGTCTGGTGTTCAGAGTTCCCAAGCAAACAGAGATTCTCCTGACATGCAGGACATTCCAGAGGCCTAGAAATCACTTCCCAGTAGCAGAGGGCAGAGGCCAGACCTCTCTTTTGGTATGATTAATTCTTCACACATCCCTTGATTGAAAGTTAAGAACCTTTGTTCTAATGATATGCTTTAAATTTAAAATCTGTTTCTGGATACTAATATCACAGCATTTTTTTTTTTAAAGATTTTATTTATTTTTGACAGAGTGTACAAGCAGGGGGAGCGGCAGGCAGAGGGAGAGGGAGAAGCAGGCTCCCCGCTGAGCAAGGACCCCAATGCGGGTCTCGATCCCAGGACCCTGGGATCATGACCTGAGCCGAAGGCTGACCCTTAACTGTCTGAGCCACCCAGGCGCTCCTATCACTACATTTTTTATGTTGTTACAATTTTTAACTTAAATATATTCAGTTTCCCAAAAAGGAAGAATTTCAAAGGTAACATTTTAAATTGCTGTGTAAAATTCTATCTTGAAGGACAGAATAGACCATGTCACCTTTCTGTAATTTGCTACCATTTTTTGTTCCTCCTTAGACTTTTAAAGTGTCGGGGCTAAAGCGAGAATGTTACTAAATAATACAGATGACCCAGTTCTATCCAGTTTGTTTTGTTTTTAAGAAAACAATTTGTTACTGAGCTTATCTTGAAAATATAATTATAACAAATAAGTGTTACCTTTTAAAAATTTTTTGATAATCTATTTTATCTGACATTTCTATTCAGCTCCGTGAATAAAGCTAAATGTTCTTAACCTTTCAACATAGTTTACAAAATACTGTTCTAGACAATGGTTCTCAGCCTTTTGTTCTTCTGAAGTACACTTTTTTTTTTAATGTTCTGAAGTACACTTAAGGAAAATGACAATCCTGTCAGCGATAGTGGCTCTCTAAAACCAGTCAGCTTCAATGCCCCCAACCCCTCCCTTTCTTCCTTTCTGATGTGAACTTGCACATTACTATTTTCTCTCTCTCTCTCTCTCACTAAACCCACCAGGTGAGAAAATATGAAGCTGTAGAATAGAGGAAAACAAACTGGCAAATATGGGTAAAAACTTGGAACACTTATTATACTTAACTAATTAAAAAGAGTAGCTGCCATTATGACAACACACAGATACAAACTACAAAGGAGGTATTCAATAATTCTCTACCCATTCTAGTGGAATATTTTAAAATGTAAAAATTTCTTAGGTTCACAAGTAAGTAGTTTTTAATATTTACACTTAATAGCCCAATTATTTTAATATATAACAAATAAAAATGCACTGTTGCCTTATAATCTAGTTCCTATTTTAAAACTCATGTAGTATTTGCAGGGTGGGAAGTTGGTGCCAGACACGCAAGCTGAAAAACTTGACAAATGCTGTGCTGGCAGTATGAAGGAAGTACTTTGAGAGACTCACAGAGAATGACCAATATATAGTAGGGGGAATACTAATAGTTACAACTTGAGGGCTTACTATGTGTGAAGCTTTTTACTTATATTGTCTCACTTATTCCTCTTACAGTCTCACTATATATACATTCTTAACAAACTGAAGTTGAGAGAGACTAACCAAAATCTAAAGCTAGGTATTAAGGAAGTGGCTAGAAATACTTCAGAAGGAACAGTTGAGTTGCCTTAACAGAGGAATAATTAAGATCTTTTGGACAAGGGGAAAGGCTTCACTTGGGGGTATGACAGATCATGTCTTGTTTAGGGAAATGATGAGTAGCACTACACTATGAAATCACAGGGTTCACGGAAGGGAGTTGGAATTAGAGTGCAGGGTTAAACCTGAAAGGGAACGCTGAGGGCAGAGTGAGTGCCGGCTGTTTAGAGTTCAGGGCTTATCACTGGTAGTGTGAACAGTGAATATCACTTTAAGAAGAGAACTAATCATGATCAGATCTCTGTTTTAGTACGCTGTCAGCAATATGAGTATAGGACCAGAGTGAGACTAGAGGCAGGAATACCAGTTTGGTGGCCATTATGAAAGTTTAGAAGAGAGATGAATGATGCCAGGGTAAGGATGTTCTTGGGGATTGAAAAAGTGATGTGAATATGAAGGCTTCTAAAGCAGAATGGGCAGAACTTGGTTACCAAAAGCTGTTTAGGTGGGTCATTAGATGGGGATTACAGGCCAGGTAGGTGGAAACTGAATGGTGCTTCCATGAACTTATTGACATGTTTAACGTGCTTGTAGAATACCTATAGAGAGAGGTCTAGTAAATAATGGGAAACACTGGACTAAATGATCTAAATGATGCTGCATTTATGGATAATTTTTGTTTTGTGTACTTGGGAAACAAACAGCTCAACATTTTTTATTTGTATTTTCTCCTGTGTTTTGTAGCCAATTAAATGAAAAGCCCTTACCTGAAGGCTGGGAAATGAGATTCACAGTTGATGGAATTCCATATTTTGTGGACCACAATAGAAGAACAACCACCTATATTGATCCCCGCACTGGAAAATCTGCCCTGTAAGTTTTCTAAACATTGTAGATTAGAAGTAAAACTGATTCCTAAGATTTTGTTATGAAGATCTGAATTAGCGAGGAATACAGTTCTTATTGTTTCTTGAGTTGCCCAAAGGTCATTGTTCACTAAATATTTTGTATTTTTATTACCCTATGTATTTATCACCATATTTTCTCCTAGAGACGTTTCATATGTTATCTATTCACACAGCACTAAAAAGGTTATTTAGAAATTATCAGTACAGTACTGCTCACAAATTAATCCCTGATTTCTGATGCCTGCTTTCAGTTCTCCTATTTGTTTTTCTTTTCCATATTTAAAAAGCAACTTTATGTTTTGTTTTGTTTAACATGTTTTATTTAAGGTGTTTTTTTGTGGTGAAATACAGCAGAGTTTACCATTTTAACTATTTTAAGTGTACAATTCAGTGGTGGCATTAAGTACATTCACTTTGTTGTGCAACCATCAACACCATCCATCTCCAGATTTTTATCATCCCATACTGAAACTCTATGCCTATTAAACAATAACTCTCCTATCCCCTTCTTTCCTTAGCCCCCGATAACTCTTAACACTTCCTATCTCTGTGAATTTGACTGCTCATATAAATGGAATCATATGGTATTTGTGCTTGTGACTGGTTTATTTCACTTAGCATTATATCTCCGCAAGGTTCGTCTGTGTTACCATTTGTATCCGAATTTCACTCCTTTTTAATGCAGAATAATACTTTAGTATATGTATATACCGTATTTTATTTATACATCTGTTCATGGACTTTTGGGTTGTTTCAAACATCTTTTGACTATTGTGAATAATGCAGCTGTGAATGTGAGTGTACAGATACCTGTTTGAGTTTTTGTTTTCACTTCTTTTGTGTATAATACTCAGAAGTGGAATTGCCCGGCCAGTGGTAATTCTGGTTTTTTTTTTTTTTTTTTTGAGGCACTTCAAGACTGTCTTCCACAGTGGGTATACCATTTTACATTGCCACCAAAAGTGTACATAGGTTCCACGTTTTCCACATCAGTGGTTGTTGTTTTCTGTTTTTTAAAAATGTCAGTCTGATGGGTATGAAGTGGTATCTCATGGTTTTTATTTGTATTTCTGTAATGATAAATGATTTTGAGCATCTTTTCATGTGTTAATTGACCAAATATTTGTATATCTTCCTTGAGGAAATGTCTATTCAACTTCTTTGCCCATCTTTGCATCTCGTTGGTTTTTTATTTTCTTTTTCTTTTTTATTTTTAAAGATTTTATTTATTTATTTGAGAGAGAGAGAGAGAGCCTGAGAGTGGGGAGGGTCAGAGCGAGAAGCAGACTCCCTGCCGAGCAGGGAGCTCGATGTGGGACTCGATCCCAGGACTCCAGGATCATGACCTGAGCCGAAGGCAGTCACTTAACCAACTGAGCCACCCAGGAGCCCTGTTTTTTATTTTTTGAATTTTAGAAGTTCTTTATATTCTGGATACTAATCCCTTATCAGATACATCATGTGCAAATATTTTTTCCTATTCTGTGCATTGACCTAAGTTTTATAACTTTAGCTCTTAGGTGTAGGTTTTGCGTCCATTTTTAGTTAATTTTTGTAAATGGTATTAGGAAAGGGTCTAACTTCATTTTTTTGCAAGTGGAGATCCAGTTTTCCAAGGACCATTTGCTGAAAAGACTGTCGAACGGGCTTGGCACCCTTGTCAAAAATCCTTTGACCATATGTATATATGCAAAGGTTTATTTTTGGAGTTTATATTTCATTGATCATTATGTCTGTCTTTATTCTAGTTCCACACTGTTTTCATTACTGTAGGTTTTACTAAATTTTGAACTCAGGAAATGTGAGTTCTCCAAGTTCTTTTTTGAGATTGCTTTGGCTTTTTAGGGTCCCTGAGATTTCGTGATTTTTAGGATAGAATTTTCTATTGGTGCAAAAAAATGTCATTAGGATTTTGATAGGGGTTACATTGAATTTGTAATTGTCTTTGGTTTGTTGTGACATCTTAACAATATTATGTCTTTTAGGCCATGAACATAAGATGTCTTTACATTTATTTGTCTTCTTTAATTTCTTTCAACAATGTATTGTAGTTTCACAGTGTGCAAATCTTTTACCCTCTTGGTTTAGTAAATTCCTGGGTTTTTTTAATGCTATTTGTAAATGGAATTGTTTTCTTAAATTTTTTTCAGATTATTGGTTGTTAGTGTATAGAAATGCAACTGATTTTTGTGTTGTTTTATATCCTACCTTGCTGAATGTACTTATTAGTTCTAATAGTTCTTTGTTTCGAATCTAGAATTTTCTAAATATAAGATTATATAATCTTCAAACAAAGATAATTTTTACTTCTTCCTTTCCAATTTGGATGCCTTTTGTTTCTTTTTCTTGCCTAATTGCCCTGGCTAGAACTTCTAGTACTATGTTGAGTAGAAGGGAGAGCAGGCAACCTTGCGTTGTTCCTGATCTTTGAAGGAAAGCTTTCATTTTTCACCACTGAGTTTGTCATCTGTGGGATTTTCATAAATGGCTCTTATATTGAAGAAATATACTGCTGAAATCAGTTTGCTAATATTTTGTTGTGGACTCATATCAGTTCATCAGAAATACTGGTCAGTAGTTTTCTTGTGGTGTCTCTGGCTTTGATATCAGGGCAATATTTACCTCTTGTTACTTTTTGAATTTTATAATTTCTGCTTATTAAAAGCTTTGGGGGCTCCTGGCTGGCTCAGTTGGTAGAACATGTGACTCTTGATCTCGGGATTGTGAGTTCAAGCCCCACGTTGGGTGTTGAGTTTACTTAAAAATAAAATCTTAAAAAACTTTCATATGTAAAGAAGAAACTAGAAATTCAGGCCACTTAGGTTTTAATGAAATTAAAAATTATTTAAATATGGGTATTTACCCCAAGATACAAATATAGTGATCTGAAGGGGCACCTGCACCCCAATATTCATAGCAGCAATGTCCACAGTAAGCCCAACTATGAGAGCCCAGATGTCCACCGACAGATGAATGGATAAAGAAGATGTGGTGTATGTGTATATATACATACACACAATGGAATACTACTCAGCCATCAAAAAAATGAAATCTTGCTGTTTGTAAGGATGTTGATGGAACTAGAGGGTATCATGCTAAGTGAAATAAGTCAATCAGAGAAAGATAATTATCGTATGATCTCACTTATATGTGGAATTTAAGAAACAAAACAGGATCACAGAGGAAGAGAGGAAAAATTAAAACAAGATGGAATCAGAGAGGTAGACAAACCATAAGAGACTCTTAATCATAGGAAACAAACAGGCTTGCTGGAGGGGAGGGAGGTGGGGGGAGGGGGTAACTGGGTGATAGACATTAAGGAGGCACATGATATAATGAGCACTGGGTATTATATAAGGCTGAGGAATCACTGAGCTATACCTCAGAAACCAATAATGTATTTTAATTAATTGAATTAAAATGTTTAAAAATATTTAAATATGTAAATAATAGAAAACAGAAAACCTTAAAACCATAGTGGTTCCTTTATGACAGAAATACGTTTCTTTCCATCATTAAGCACACTGCTAATAACCCATGGCTCAATAAAGTCATGAGAAATTAGGAAACATTGTATTTAATGATAATAAAAATACACCATATCACATTTTGTGGGGTTTAACAAAAATAGTCCTCAGAGGAAATTTTCTTGCTCTGTATAGGATTAGATTAGAAAATAAGAAAGGTATAAAATCAGTGATCACTGCTTTCACCTTACTCTAGAAAGTTAGTTAAACCCCAAATAAGCACAAAAAAGGAAATAAGCATAAAAGCAGATATTAACAAAATGAAAATGAAACTATAGAGAACTCAGAGCTAGAAGTTGGATCTTGAAAAAAATTAATTATCGATAACCCCTAGTAAATCTGAGGAGAAAAAAGAGAAAACACAAATTAATATGAAAGTGAAAGGACATCACTACATATCCTATACACACTGAAAGATAACAAAGTGTATATTGAACAACTTTATGCCAAGAATTTTTATTTATTTATTTTTTTTAAAGAGAGGGAGGGGAGGGGCAGAGGGAAAGGGAAAAAGAATCTTAAGCCAAGCATGGAGCCCGATGCAGGGCTTGATGTGGGGCTCGATGTGGGGCTCAATTCAAGACCCTAAGATCATGACCTGAGCCAAAATCAAGAGTCAGACACTTAACCAACTGAGCCACCCAGGTGCCCCAAGAAGTTTTTTTTTTTTTAAGGTGGTGTTTAGGAGTATGCTATGCTACAGTATTTTTATATTTGAGTACTGAGGGGGTGTGGTATTTTGCTTTCCTTCTGTATATTATCTTATGAACTGCTATATATGTCATATTAACATTCCTCCTCAGAGACAATGGACCACAGATAGCCTATGTACGGGACTTCAAGGCAAAAGTTCAGTATTTCCGGTTCTGGTGTCAGGTTAGTATCAGGACTTTTTTCTGTACACCTTTTCTTTTGATATGTTGCTTATATTACACAGTGATTGTGAAAATAATTAAGCCATAGAAAAACAGGTAAAGTGGGAAGCATCAGAATCTCTTTTTTCTATTTTTAGGGCAAAGAAAAAGATTTATCAGATCATTTGTGGCTTCTGTAGTCCAGAAGAATAAACTTGAAACAGTTTGAATAAAAAAAACTGCTACTCTCCTTTCAGTACCCATAATTCTAAGATTGCAAAAATCTTCACACAAATGAGTTAAAACATTTTCTGGTGTATAGATTGTAACCAGCCCCTTTCATATCTAATATTTGATACATATATATGTATATATATATATAATTACATTCTGAGTATTCTTCCCAGATGTGATCAGTTATTTCTGATATATATTTTCTGAATTAATGATTTCTTTATGGGTTCTAAATAAAATTAATGTACTAATCAAAATGTTAACTATGATGAATATTTTTAAACTTCAAACTCATGTAATTAAGTGGGCCCAGGCAAGCAAGAGTAATCTAAGTTAGCTTTTTGAAAATTAAAGATTTATTTGACTGATTAAGCACTGCATATGAGATCTTTTTTCTTTTGTTTTCTTTTGTTATATATCAAATGATCTGTAATTAGCGTGAATGCTCACAAATGCATGGTTAAACATTATTGAAATAAGTTTATATTCATACTCTGTTTAAGCAAAAATAAAAGTAAATAGAACTTCACTCTTGGTTTTTCAATAGGCTATTTTAATAGAGTTGACTTAAGTCATTCTTATGTTTCAGCAACTGGCCATGCCACAGCACATAAAGATTACAGTGACAAGAAAGACATTGTTTGAAGATTCCTTTCAGCAGGTACTGTCTTATTCACTTGATAGTTTGCCCCGTGGCTGCCTGCCCAGAACCACTTTTGGTTCCAGGTCTAAACAGTTTGGGCTTTTGAGTTGGAGTCCTTAAATTAAGTATTGCCAGCTGCATTAGTACTTACAATGTAGGAACATGTATATGTTTGTATATGTATATGTCTTGTGCTTTTGAAATGTAATTTAAAGTAATTGGTGAGTTTCAGATTTTCGTTTCTAAGTTAAGTGTTCAGTTTGAAATAGATATTTGAGTAAAAAGATAGGTTTTTGGTAGCCAAAGAAATATCCATATGAACATTATTGGATGGGTAGAAAGGAAGAGGGGATGATTTTGCTTTTATACTTGTGTGTTACTTGCATTTTTACAGTAAGCATTTGTCACTCATAATTTTTACAAAAAAATTTTTATGTAGGAAAGAAATTGGTCATTGGTTATGATACCAAAATAAAAAAAAGATATTTTTTTCAGAAGTAGTCAACAAATTTTTTATTGTCCTCAGAACCCAAGTTAATTTACACTTACTTTTATTTTGCAACTTAACCAACTGCAAATAAATGTTCAGTGATTTTGTTGTAAAGATTAAAATGGCCAGGGTGCCTGGGTGGCTCAGTTGGTTAAGCGACTGCCTTCGGCTCAGGTCATGATCCTGGAGTCCCGGGATCGAGTCCCGCGTCGGGCTCCCTGCTCAGCAGGGAGTCTGCTTCTCCCTCTGACCCTCTTCCCTCTCATGCTATCTCTCATTCTCTCTCTCTCTCAAATAAATAAATAAATAAATCTTTAAAAAAAAAAAAAGATGGCCAGTGAAAAACTCTTAAAATGAAAACATCTACTTAGTCCTTATTTTATGGCCAGATATGGACATAATTTTTTATTATCACGCCCCTATTGATAATTGTGGTAGCTATAGCTTCAAAATGAATACAAAGGGAAAAGAGATTTTCTGAGATGGTTGGCAGGCCGTCTGACTTAGCTGGCTACTTGCTTTCAGAAAGTTATGTACATTTCCTAATGGAACCTCACTAATTAACATTGAAGAGAAAAGCCAGTTGACATCCTGCTAAGTAGGAGCAGATAGCTTTTTAGCAGCAGAACTTAACTGAGGTCATTTAGAGAATTATGAGTGATTCCCTTGATCTTATGTAAGTCTCCAAGGCCATTCCCAACTCCAGTCATTACCTGCTTCTAATTTGCATATTCATAACTATGTAGTCAGTCTCTGGTGGGCCAGTTTCTTGGACCATACTTGCTATTGCAGTGCTGAAAGGTGCAAAACATGATTAAATATCCCTTTATTTTTTGACTTTTGAAACCTAAAGGCTTTTGCAGACTGACAGACCAGATGGTACTAAAACAGTTGTTTAAAATTGTCACCCTAGATCTGATATCCATCAAATAAATGTGAAACCAAAACTTATGAGAAAAATTTGATTGCTTTGGAAGAGTGACAAATCTAATAGCAAAATTAGCATCAAATTTTCTTCCTAAGTGGTGGATAAAGTTTGGGGTAGTGTTTTTGCTCATTGGGGAAATTGCAGGAGAAAAAAATTTTTTTACTATTAGGTGTTTATTAAAGGGTACTACTTAAAGATATTTTTCCCAGGGAACAGCAAATCCTAAAGTATCAAACACAGGGCAAAAAAAAAACAACCAGAATTTCCAAAGGGGAACAGTCTCAGGTTTGGGGGAATAGCAAGAGAGATCAAAAACAGCTCTAGGTTTTGGGGAGCAGCCCTAGGGACAAGGAATAGCCAAAGGGAGCAAGAAACAAACCAACAAAAACAAATGTTTTAACCTTTAATATCTGTCATTTGTATTGCTATGTGCCTAACCTAGAGTATTTGTAGAATATTTGTCATAAGCATTGAATTTTTTGTTATATCTGGGATTTTTTTAGTGGTATATGAATTCATGAAAGTGATGTATTTATTTTGTGGGAACTGAGCCCTGGCATAAGCAGGTTACTTACTGGGCCTCTTTGGATATTTAGTGTGAGAGTTCATTCTAATTTCATAAAACAGAGGCATTAAGTCCACTTCTCTTTGTCCAGGCCCTGTCACTTTGTTTTCTAAGAATAATTAATATTTGTAATGTTCTTTGGCCCAATTTTAGGCAAGTAATTAGTTTTACAAAGGAAAAACCCAAATCATCTACTCATTATATTTCAGTAATGGTGCTGTCCTTCAAATATGAAGATGATCTTATTAACCACTCTAGTAGGACACAAAATTTGAGTATTTTTCCAGGTATTTATAGGTTTCCACTGAGAATGAGTTTCCAAAATTAACTATATTCTTTCTGCAGCCACTGGTTTTCATTTCCAGGTTAGCCAAACGCTGTTCTGTGTACTTTTGGCTGTAAAACAAACCCAAACATAACCAAACCAAACCCTTCACCACCCAAATGACCTAACAAAGGACCATGCCCACAGTTAGCTCTAAGCAAGTGACAGAAGCAACTTGATAAGTCAAAAGTAGGATTATTTAAAAGAAAATTATGTATCTATAAGGTATATTAAAATATAGATGTGTATAATATCTATAAAATATTATAAAACTTTAATGTATTTTCTGCATGTATGGTGCTGACTAGACCACGAACACCATTCTGTGTCATGGGAAATTCAAGTTACCTATAAGGAAGAATATCTCAGACCTGGAAGTGGTAGAATGATGTTTCAACAACTGCTTTTACCAATCCTTTTATTATTTTGTAGATAATGAGCTTCAATCCCCAAGATCTGCGAAGACGTTTGTGGGTGATTTTTCCAGGAGAAGAAGGTTTAGATTATGGAGGTGTAGCAAGGTAGTGATAATATGAATACTCAGAACTTAGTTCCTTTCTTCCAAAGGTATCATTCACTTTGCTTGCAAGTATTTTCTCAATCTTCTATTTCAGGAAAATGAATGTAGCAAATTATTGTACCTTTATTTGGCAGCTACAGAAGTTCAGCAAACACTAATTCAGCACTTTCTAAGGGGCTGCTAGTTGATTTCCCCCACATTACTCATTTTAATCCTCAGGATAACCCTGTGAGATAGAATTTTATAGGTAATAAGGTTCAGAGACTAACCTACAGCACATAACTAAGATGTAGAGCCTGGATGCAAGCTTTGTATCATCAAACCAGAAGCCAGTGTTCAGTCTACCACCTCTTTTTTGTTCCACAGAGCGAGCGTACAAGGCCCTATAGTGATCAGGTTATTTTCCCCATCACAGATTATTGATACAGATAATAGCCATTCAGTTCCCAACTGAGATTAATATAGCTGTTTTAAGAATACAGAGGGATGTGTAAAATAGGAGTTAAAATTTTAAATTCTGCTTTCTTAATATTGGAGCTTCTAGTCAAATCCTAGAAGACAAACTCAAGAAATTCCTTTGCTTATTCCATAACAATATAGCACATCAGGTTAAATACTTGCATAGCAGTGGCAGTGTGGAAAGCAAGGACTTTGGAGTCAAGATTGGATTTGAATCCTTTTTCTGCACTCATTAATACAACCTGGGGCAAATCTCTTCCATCTGTAAAAAAAAGAATAGTCACATCTAGTTTTCTAGGATTATTGTGAAGAATAGAAATAGTGTTTATTAGTGACTTAGTTCAGACCCTCCATTTTTGTGTGCTCACTAAATGATGGCTACATTTTAGTAGTTCTTATTTATGTTATGTATTAAAGTTCACATTTCAAAATGTATGAAATAACCACTGGTTAATAACAAATATGAATAGAAACATTGAATTTTGTATAAGTTAAAGGTAATTCAGGAGGAGGCCAATCATTTATTCTTAATTAGAAAATCAAATAGTATTAAAGTATAAGCAGCATTACCACCAGAGGCCATGAACTCACGAAAAGAAATCTCAGACACAAGCTAGTATCATCTGTATTGCCCCAGATCCATTCTACCTACCAGGCCCACCCATGTTATATAGTAACCATAATCTTACGTTAATATTGGTTGGTATTTTCACAACAGTTGAATTAGAGCTCCTCAGAGCATTTTTCTAATGAATGAGTAGCTTCGATTAAGTGTTTTATTGTCTTCGTGAAATTTGAAGTTTTTTCATGTTTACCTAAAATTTAGAGAGCAGTGGCATTTGATGAGGAATACTGTGAGGTTTAGTAACAGATGGGGTAATATTAGACTTCTTTCAGCTGCTCTAACTACATGGGTTAATAGTGAATTTTAAACTTGGCCTCTATATAGTATTTCATTGATTCTAAGACTCATATTTTAACGTCTCTGACATTGGGATATGTATCACAATTAGAAAAATTTTTAGTGGCTTGGCAAATAATGGTGTCTTTTAAGTCGATGATGTCTTAGATTCTTTGAAATATAATATGCAGTGTGTAAATATCATCTCTGTAAACTAGATGTCTGTTTGAACAGATGCAGTTCAAAATCAACATGGGATTAGAAAACTATCACCAGCTGAGGAGTGTAGATCCCTGAGAACTTTGTAGCACTGCTCTTTGATTTGTTGGCATGGTTTTTTCACCCTAAATTTTCTTTTGATTTCAGAGAGTGGTTCTTTCTTTTGTCACACGAGGTGTTGAACCCAATGTATTGCCTGTTTGAATATGCAGGGAAAGATAACTACTGCTTGCAGATTAATCCTGCTTCTTACATCAATCCAGATCACCTGAAATATTTTCGTTTTATTGGCAGGTTTATTGCCATGGTAAGTACAGGTGGAGAACTGGGTTTACTTTGCTAACTCAGCACTACTAAAGCCTTGTTTCTTTAACCTTCTCATTTGAAATTTTCTCATCACTAAGACATTTTTTAAGATTGGTTTGTTATCTTTGCCCTTTTCCCAAAAATGTGGCATAATAGATGACAGGAGCTTTCAGGGAAGAATTCATCTAACATTCTATTATAAAATAATCATAAGTGGTATTATTTTCTTCTCATATAGGCTCTGTTCCATGGGAAATTCATAGACACAGGTTTTTCTTTGCCATTCTATAAGCGTATATTGAACAAACCAGTTGGACTCAAGGATTTAGAATCTATTGATCCAGAATTTTACAATTCTCTCATCTGGGTTAAGTAAGTTTGTTTCCATTTAATTTATCAAAATATAGTCTTATATGCTTTCATTATGGTGTTGGTAGCTTATCCAAACTGTAAGCATGCAGTTGGTTTATTGAATTTAAATATTAAATTTGTTTTGTTTTTTAATACAATAGATTTTACAGAATACACCCAATATATTAGGTAAAAATATGACTTCAGAGTATAATCTCTCCAGTTTTCTTATTATTTTGATGCTATAGTTTTATAGTAATTATTGAAGAACACAATCCTTTAAATACTTTTTATATGATTGAATTAGTATAACAAATAGTGTGTTAATTTCATTTGTGCAGAGAAAACAATATTGAGGAATGTGGTTTGGAAATGTACTTCTCTGTCGATAAAGAAATTTTAGGTGAAATCAAGAGTCATGATTTGAAACCTAATGGTGGAAATATTCTTGTGACAGAAGAAAATAAAGAGGAATATATCAGGTGAGAGAGAATGCTCCTTTTAACATACTTTAGCGTTTCTGTTGGGCTGCTGCACATTGATAATTGCCTAGTAATACTAGTGGACAGTATTTCAAAAGATAATGTTTGCCTTTTTACTAATCATGAGAACTGATCGTATATAACAAGGACATGATCCTTTTCTACCTTACAAGTGTGTTGATAGAGGAACAAGGAAAGTGGTATGGGAAGTCAAGGAAGGGAGACATTATTTCTTTTAGTTGTAATCATGGAGCAAGTAACTGATGATAGTTAATATAAGCTTTGAAGGTTGGGGAGAATTCAGTTGTGCAGAAATGAGAACAAAAGTTATAAACAGAGATGGGAAGGCTGGAAAGCACAAGTCACAAATAGTAAATAGGGAAGTGTAGTGGTGCTGTCAGGCAGCTCAGAGTTGATACCCCATTCTGCCATGTCCTGCATTTCAGAGGCCAAGGAAAATGAGAAATCTTTAGAAAATGTGGAGACTAATAAGTTATAGTAACCCTTAAGAGAACAGTTAGAACTACATCCAAGTGGTAGATGAAGAAGCCCCATTACAAGAAATTAAAGACCATATTCAGTAGACAATCTAAATTTCTTTTAACAAGTCTGGCAGCAGACCAATAGGAAGGTGTAACAGATTCTTGTGGAGGCAGCAGGGTATCCTGCTGGTTAACTCAAACAAAGAATTAATCTAATGGGTACTGATAAGTTTTATACACCTTTCTTGGTATATTTTCAGTTTAACCACAATTTGAAGATTATAAAGGGATAAAAAAGAATTTTGGTTATATAGAACTTTCACTTTTTCTCCAAAAGTGGGAGTTTTAAGAGTAGAAATAGTGCTAGATCACTCTTTTAAATACCAGTTCTGTAACCACTGTGCCATGTAATATCAAGTCATTGAAAAGAACCTCAAGGGGCGCCTGGGTGGCTCAGTCCATTAAACGTCTGCTTTTGGCTCAGGTCATGATCCTGGGGTCTTGGGATCAAGCCCTGCATTGGGCTCCCTGCTCAGTGGGGAGTCTGCTTCTCCCTCTGCTTCTCCCCCTGTTCGTACTCTCTCTCTCGATCTCTCAAATAAATAAAATCTTTTTTTAAAGTCAAAGTTAAAATCTAGAATATTTAGTAAAGAATTTTCATTAAAAGTATTTTCATTCAAGGGGCGCCTGGGTGGCTCAGTCATGATCTTAGGATGGTGGGATCCAGCCCCGCTGCGGCTTCTTGCTCAGCAGGGAGTCTGCTGGAGATTCTCTCTCCCTCACCTTCAGTACCTCCCCACACCACACACTCTGTTGCTCTCGCATGCACGCACATGCACGCACGTCCTCTATCTTCAAAAAAAGTATTTTCTTTCAAAAAAAAATTGCAAGGGGGTATCTATAAGTTAAAAGCTTAAGAGACTTTTACAATGTATGACCCCTTTTTAGATGCTGATTGAAGCAGTATGTTAAATTGAGTCAGTCAGAATTTGAGCACTGAATACTTGGCTGTAAAGGAATTGTTTACTTTTTTGTGTGATAATAGAATTGTGATTGTTTTCAAAATGAGACTTTATCTTACAGAGATACATGCTGAATTATTTATGTTTTAAAATGATAGTATATGATTTCTAGGTATGGGTAGGGGCATAATGAAATAAGATTGGTGTTGGGTTGAAGCTGGGATATACATAGGACTCATTATATCCTACTTTTATAAATATTTGAAGTTTTTCATAATAAAGTTTTTAAAAATTATTTTTACACTCAGAATTTAAAGGTAAAATCTAAACTTCCTGATAGCTTTTTTAATATTTATTTACCAGAATGGTAGCTGAATGGAGGTTGTCTCGAGGTGTTGAAGAACAGACACAAGCTTTCTTTGAGGGCTTTAATGAAATTCTTCCCCAGCAGTATTTGCAATACTTTGATGCAAAGGAATTAGAGGTAATGAGTTTTTCTTATTTCCTCTGCAGCATGCTGGTAAATAATGCCTTCAGGTGTCTGCTTTCAGCTCACTTTCTCATCTTTCCAGGAGCAATAGTATTTTTTATGCTAGCAGGATGTTTTGAAGCATCCCTAGTGGTTTAAAAAGTCCATAATTTATCAAATATATAAAAGTGTTACCCTCCAAAAAGAATTACTGTCAGAACCTCTCTACAATGAATGACTCACTTACCTGAATATGTGTATTTCTTTTTGAATATGTGTATATATGACACTATCCATGGAAACTCAACCTTCATAAGTAATGTAGACACAATTCTTGATGCACAGTTTATAAGCCTAAGCCTCTGATTAATTTGTTTTTTGAAAGTTGTTGAATATTAGTCTTCTCTTTGTCTAGCAGTTTTATATAGGCTGTAAAGAATTTTTTTTTACTCTCCAAAGGTCCTTTTATGTGGAATGCAAGAGATTGATTTGAATGACTGGCAAAGACATGCCATCTACCGTCATTACACTAGGACAAGCAAACAAATCATGTGGTTTTGGCAGGTTTGTCTCAGTTTATTTCTGTTGGCAGAACATCATAATTTTTTAGAAATTGCTTATCACATATGGAAGAAAGTCACAGAACAAAATGTACCAGTATATTCAGGCCCCTTTTTCCATCCTATGTATTATAATAAATGAATAGATTATACAATTGCTAAGTTATAGAAACAGCCCAACTGTCCATTGATAGATGAATGGATCAAGATGTGGTCTATGTGTGTATGTATATATACATAAATGTGTGTGTGGGTGTATATCACTGGAATATTACTCAGCTATACAAAAGAATGAAATCTTGAAAAAAAAAAAAGACTGGACTCTTGCCATTTGCAATATCATGAATGGATCTAGAGGGTGTAATACTAAGTGAAATAAGTCAGCCAGAAAAAGACAAATACCATGTGATTTCACTCATGTGGAATTTAAGAAACAGACAGGGGCGCCTGGGTGGCTCAGTCTTTCAGTGTCTGCCTTTGGCTTGGGTCGTGGTCCCAGGTTCCTGGGATCGAGCCCTGCTTTGGGCTCCCTGCTCGGCAGGAAGCCTGCTTCTCCCTCTCCCACTCCCCCTGTTTGTGTTCCCTCTCTCGCTGTGTCTCTCTCTCTCAAATAAATAAATCTTTAAAAAAAAAAAAAAAAGACAAACCAAAAAAACAGACTCTTAACTAGAGAGAACAAACTGATGGTTACCAGAGGGGAGGTGGGTGGAGGGATGGGTGAAATAGGTGAAGGGGGTTAAGAGTACACTCATCATGATGAGCACTGAGTAATGTATAGAATTGTTGAATCACTATTGTACCCCTGAAACTAGTATAATACTGTATATTAATTATACTGGAATTAAAATTTTAAAAAAAGATTATAACAGTATTTTTAAAAAACTATTGCTGAGTAAAGCAACACACACCTTGCACCTTTGCCGAGGGTATAAGACAACTTCAAATGATGATTCCCCTGCATTTGATCTAAATACTTTTGGAATATTATGGAACTGTCTCAAGTATGGTTTTCATCATTCGTACCTCATTAAGAATTATATAATGTTTAGAAGGCAAAATGTAAGGGAGCATCCTGGTTTGGAATCATAATGATGTGTCTTCAAAAAATACCTGCTATAAGCACAAGAGAAGATGCGCAAATCACTAATCATTAGGGAAGTGCAGATCAAAACCACAATGAGATACTATTTCATATCCATTACTGTCATGGTTATTATCAAGAAACAGAAAATAGGGCGCCTCGGTGGCTCAGATGGTTAAGCGTCTGCCTTCGGCTCAGGTCATGATCCCAGGGTCCTGGGATCGAGTCCCGCATCGGGCTCCCTGCTCCTTGGGAGCCTGCTTCTCCCTCTGCTTCTCTCTCTCTCTCCCGCTCTCTCTGTCTCTCATGAATAAATAAATAAAATCTTTAAAAAAAAAAAAAACAAAATAATCATCCTTGTTGAGGATGTAGAGAAATTGGAACTCTCCTGCATTGCTGGTGGGAATGTAAAGTGGTGCACAACTGTGGAAAACAATTTGATGGCTCCCCAAAAAGCTAAACATAAATTAACATATCCAGCAGTTCTCCTAGGTATACCCAGAAGAAGTGAAAGCCAAGCACTCAAACACATACTGTATACCTATGTTCATAACAGCATTATTCACAGTAGCCAAAAGGTAGAAGCAACTTGTGTCCATCAACAGATGAATGGATAAACAAAATGTAGTATACACATACAATGGAATATTATCCAGCCTTAAAGAGAAAGGAAATTCTTTTAGTAGTAGTAGTAGTAGTAGTAACATATAATGTAATATTTGTTTCAGGGGTCCAGGTCTGTGATTTATCAGTCTTAATATACTGCACTCCCCACAGCTCATACCCTCCCCAGTGTCCATCACCCAGCCACCCCATCCCTCCCACCCCCCTCCACTCCAGCAACCCTCAGGAGAAAGGAAATTCTGATAGGCTACAACAGGGGTGAACCTTAAGAATATTATGCTGAGTGAAATAAGCCAGTCACAAAGGTATAAATGTTGTATGATTCCATTTATATGAGGTATCTAGAATAGGCAAATTCATAGAGACAAAGTAGAATAGAGGCTAACAAGGGCTGTTGGGGATGAGGAAATAAGTTTCGTGAATTCAGAGTTTTTGTTTAGGATGATAAAATTCTGGAAATAGTGGTAATAGTTATACAGTACTGTGAACATACTTAATGCCATTGAATTGTGTGCTTAAAATGGTAAATTTTATGTTATATGTATTTTACCACAATAAATAAAAAATTTTTAAATGTCTGTTACTTATATGTAAAGAAATTCATAAGAAACCCAAATAGACTGAGCTTCTATAGCAAATAGGATTAGCCTTTTAAAATACTTGACAGTAGTACAATAGGATAAAAATTATTCACAGAAAATATTTGGCTGAGTCAAAATACTTGTGCTACAGGCCAGAAAGTATCTTCCATAAACCTAATGTTTTGAACCAGAGTTGTAGGAGTTGAAAGCCACCTGATTTTGATAGTGTATAGCTACACCAAAACCTAGAGAAGTTGAGAGAAGGAGGTTATTGGGATATATCTGGATCAGAGTTCTATGAGCTTGATCTCATTTGTTCATAAAACCAAAAAGTCCATACTGACTCAAGCTCTGTGTCCCATGTAACCACATGAATATCCTATAGGACAAGCATATCTGGGAGGTAAAATAAGGGGCTGCTCTAAAAGAGCTAATCTTGAGACTTTGTGAGTAGGGAGCTCTTAGGCAGAGGGCACCTTTCTCTTTCTGTCTCCCTGAAAGGATGTGGTCCTAAGATTTATATAGGGGAAGGTTGGCAGGGCTTTGACAAACATGGAGAAGTTCCTCCAACCACAGTGATGGGGTATAGTCATTATCTAGTGCATCTAACACTGGGAATTCATTTGAAATGATCTTTTTTTTTTTAAAGATTTATTTATTTATTTGTTTGTTTATTTGAGAGAGAGAATGAGATAGAGAGCATGAGAGGGGAGAGGGTCAGAGGGAGAAGCAGACTCCCCGCTGAGCAGGGAGCCCGATGCGGGACTCGATCCCGGGACTCCAGGATCATGACCTGAGCCGAAGGCAGTCGCTTAACCAACTGAGCCACCCAGGCGCCCTGAAATGATCGTTTTTCATTCTTGCTTATGCTAAACGTAATATAGGACCATATATATATATATCTTCATGTGTGTGTGCTGTTTTTTTTAACAGTTTGTTAAAGAAATTGATAATGAGAAGAGAATGAGACTTCTGCAGTTTGTTACTGGAACCTGCCGGTTGCCAGTTGGAGGATTTGCTGACCTCATGGGTATGTATACAGGATCACTTTTCCTGTACAGAAAATTGTTTATCACATGGTTATATCAAATCAGCATGTATAAAACTTACCAGAAATAACAAAAAATAGACATTTTCCTAACCAGTCACAGTTAACCTAGATTTGTATAAACTATTAATTCACTTTGTAGTCCTTACCTCTAGAAATTTTTAACCCTAAGGCTGGATCCCACATTTTAACTTCGTAGGATAGCAATATTCTGTATGTAAATCTCTGGTCATTCAGTCATTGGCAAACATTTTAGTGTCTCCTATGAGCCAGGCACTGTTGGTTGTATTATATTTTAATGATGTGCTTAACACTTCTCTATTATACCTGGAGCTCCTTGAGATACAGATCCATATCTTCATCTTTTTATTTCTGGTGCCTAGCATAGTGCTTGTCACGTAGTAGTCACTGATCGAAATGTGTGTTGTTTGGAAATGAATGACCATGAAAATACTTTTGTGACTGATAGTAAATAAAGTAAATTAAATCTTTAAGACCAGCATTATGCCAAGTACCACAGGAGAACAGAAGTTATGATCCCTAAGCCTATTTCAGCTGAAGCAGAGAGAACTGAAGAACTAAGTAGGCAATTTTTGGATACAGTGACTAAAAGCCAGACGAGAAGAATTTTGGACATTACTCTGAGGGTGTTGGAAGCTGTGGAAACTTGTGAAGAGAGGAAAACTT
Source organism: Zalophus californianus (assembly GCF_009762305.2). NCBI lineage: Eukaryota > Metazoa > Chordata > Mammalia > Carnivora > Otariidae > Zalophus > Zalophus californianus. The sequence goes on from NC_045602.1 coordinate 115,820,766, forward strand.
GCTGAAGCTGCATATTAGGAAGATTTGATAGCAAGGTATAGCATGCATTAAAGGATAAGGGAAACCCTGAAGAGAGGAAGAAAATATTGGAGCAATTGATCTTAGGAGATGGAGGTAGGGATGGAAAAGAAGGGATAAATGCTAGAGAAGTTTCAAATGTAGAAATAGAACTTGATTAGAAGATGAGACATAAAGGAAGAATGCCAAGGATAAAACCATGTTTTGAAAAATAGAGAAATGGAGAAGTTGTAAAGTGTAAAGAACATGGTTTAGAGGTTTTGAGGGAAGATAATGAGTGGCTTAGAACCTCTTGAGGGGCGCCTGGGTGGCTCAGTCGTTAAGCGTCTGCCTTCGGCTCAGGTCATGATCCCGGGGTCCTGGGTTCGAGCCCCATATTGGGCTCCCTGCTCGGCAGGAAGCCTGCTTCTCCCTCTCTCCCTCGAGCTTGTGTTCCTCTCTCGCTGTGTCTCTCTCTGTCAAATCAATAAAATCTTTAAAAAAAAAAAAGAACCTCTTGAGTTCAAGGCAACTGCCAGACAATCAGAAGAAAACCAGGGACCCAGAGGGGCAGTTCAGTAGGTGTTGCCAAAGTAGGAGTTTAGAGGTAAGAGTAGAGCAATGACACTTGAAGCTATTAGAACAGGTTGGCTTATGCAGAAATAGAATACAAAGAGTAGAGGGCTGATGCTTAGAAACACCTGTATTTAGGGATGAGACAAATAGCCTAGAGGCAGACTTAAAGAATTTGGAGCCCAGAGAGGAAAGAGGAGAAATAAATATTCTGGTCTCTCAGAAGCAATATAGAAAGGAGATTTTTAATCCAGCGCCAGAGAGGTCTCAGAGAAGGTTTATTATTACTAAGTTTTCGGAGAGGGGCACCTTTTGAGAATGCTCTCTTAATTTGAAAAAGAAAAACCATGTTGGTGGTTCAGGAAGTAAGGTAATGACCAAAATGAGGAAAAAACTGGTGTAAGCTTCAGTATAAACTAGAGATCTGATCATTTAAGAGATGAGAACTAGGTCTGCTCTTGGGAATAATATTTGGGTTGGGTGGAGCTATCTAAACACAGGAGGATACCTGTGGAAGGCCAAGAGGAGATTGTGGTTCATAGACTTTTAGAGGCCATCTAGTTTAACCTTCCACCCAGTGTAGGAGGAGAAAGTTATAAGAATGATGTATATAACAATGTAATGTGATGGTTCTCAACCTTGACAGATCTAACATCCCACTTCTATAACAAATATTTATAATATCCTCTACAATATTCTGGAATAAAATTGGTAGACATTAAATAAAAGTACCTACAAACTCAAAAAAAATACATAGAAAATTTTTAAGTGACTTATAATGAAATATTTATTTCAATCAATGTGTATTTGGGAACAGCTGTTAGAAGATACTAGTTAATAGATACTTGTTCCTACTTAAAAGGTTTGGTTTTAAGATAAGATCAGAAACCTTTATAAGAAACACTAGAATATGAAAGAACAGATAGAAAGAGCAAGAAATAGAGACATCTGGGTGGCTCAGTTGGTTAAGTGTCTGCCTTCAGCTCAGGTCATAATCCCGGGGTCCTGGGATCGAGCCCCGCATCAGGCTCCCTGCTCACCTGCGTCTCCCTCTCCCTGCTGCTCCCCCTACTTGTTCACTCACTTTTTCTGACAAATAAAAAAATCTTTTAAAAAAAATAAAAGAGGGGCACCTGGGTGGCTCAGTTGTTAAGCATCTGCCTTCGGCTTGGGTCATAATCTCAGGGTCCTGAGATCAAGCCCCACATTGGGCTCCCTGCTCTGTGGGAAGCTTGCTTCTCCCTCTCCCACTCCCCCTGCTTGTGTTCCCTCTCTCGCTATGTCTCTCTCTGTCCCATAAATAAATAAAATCTTTAAAAAAAAAAATAGGGATGCCTGGGTGGCTCAGTCGGTGAAGTGGCTGCCTTCGGCCCTGGTCATGATCCCAGGGTCCTGGGATCGAGTCCCACGTCGGGCTCCTTGCTCAACAGGGAGCCTGCTTCTCCCCCTCCCTCCCTCTGCTTGTGCTCTCTGTCAAATAAATAATAAAATATTTAAATAAAAAAAAGAAAAGAAAGGGCAAGAAATAATAGACTTAAATATGATTAAGAAAAAAAGGGAGGGACACCTGGGTGGCTCAGTCGGTGTAGCATCCAACTCTTGATCTTGGCTCAGGTCTTGACCTCATGGTTGTGAGCTCAGGCCCCACACTGGGCTCCATGCTGGATGTGGAGCCTACTTAAAAAAAAAAAAAGAAGAAAGAAAAACAGGGAAATAATCTAAATGAAGTAGGGATAATAGACCTGCCAAAATAAATTACAGATGATCAAAGTAGAGAAAAATGAGGTGGTGTCTATGATGAAATTCTGCCACAGGCCAAGACTCTGATACATAAAAAGTCCTCAGAGACCGTATTATTTGAAAGTTGAAATGGATTGAAAATAGGCACATAGGTGCAAGAGTCCACATAGAACTTGTGTGGTTTAGGGGCAATGTCAGAATAAGATTGAAAACAGCAGGCAACCTAAAAATAATTTCAGTATATATAATATATACAACTTGAGGTCTTACCATTCCATAAAGTTTTAGAAAGCATTTAGGATGAGATGACATATTTGTAAGATAGCCTTTATTGGTGAAATTCACTAAGATCCTGTCATTTCCTATTTCTCTCTTTTAATATTTGATTCTTTGTCTTTTGAATGCAGTCCAGACTCTTCTGTTATATACTAATTAGCACTATTAAAACATTCTATCTTTGTGGTTAGAAATGCTGTATTGAGTAGAGAGAATGTTCAGAGTGAGTTAACATAATTTTGAACTTGATAATTTTAACTATCCTTTTTCATAATCACCATTTCCTGTCTTACTGGGCTTTTCACATAACTGCTTATGTAAATACTTTGATGTTATTAAATCAGAAGTACTACCAATGCATATTTGTACTGGTCAAGAGGGACATGAGAACATAAGAATATTCTTTGAGTATGACTGTCTCACACATTGCAGAACATTTAGTTTGCCTGGCCCCTTCTAAAGTCCAGTAACACCACCAGTCATTGTGACTACCAATAAATGTTTTCTAGGGATTGGTAGTGACCTTTTAGAAAACCAGTGCTTTAGGATCACCATTCACTCTGTAACAGAAGGTAACTGAGAGGAGAGACAAGAAGTGGGTCTAAGTGTATAAGGGTTCTGCAGGACCTATAAGCACAAGCATTGTTAATACTGAATTCACTAGGGGCCCCTGGGTGGCTCAGTTGGTTAAGCGACTGCCTTCGGCTCGGGTCATGATCCCAGAGTCCTGGGATCGAGCCCCGCATCGGGCTCCCTGCTCGGCGGCGGGGGGGGGGGGGGGGGGGGGGGGGTCTGCTTCTCCCTCTCCCACTCCCCCTGCTTGTGTTCCCTCTCTCGCTGTGTCTCTCTCTGTCAAATAAATAAAATCTTTAAAAAAAAAAAATACTGAATTCACTAGGTTATATTTAAATAAAGTTTTATTGTATAAGACAGTGGATTGTAGTTTTCCTCTTGTGTTTAAAGCTAAAATTAAGCTTTTTAGGTATTCTGTTATTAGGTGAGGTATACTAGTTATAGCATTCTCTTATTCCGGCAAAGGAGTGCCAGATAAAACTGCATTTTCGTCTCTTGGGCATACATTAACAAAATGGTTCTCAAACTTTAGTACTCATCAGAATCACTTGGGGGCGCCTGTGTGGCTCAGTTGGTTAAGCGACTGCCTTCGGCTCAGGTCATGATCCTGGAGTCTCAGGATCGAGTCCCGCATCGGGCTCCCTGCTCAGCGGGGAGTCTGCTTCTCCCTCTGACCCTCCCCCCTCTCATGCTCTCTCTCTCATGCTCTCTCTCAAATAAATAAATAAATAAAATCTTAAAAAAAAAAACACTAAAACCTTTTAAAAAAAATCACTTGGAAGCCTGTTCAAACACAAACTACTGATTCAGTTCAGTAGGCTTTGGGTAGGGCCTATGGATTTGTGGGGGTTTTTTTTTCCTTTTAAAGATTGTATTTATTTTATTTTATTTTTTTTTTCTTTTTTAAAGGTTTTATTTATTTGTTTATTTTTAATTTTTTATTGTTATGTTAATCACCATATATTACATCATTAGTTTTTGGTGCAGTGTTCCATGATTCATTGTTTGAGATTGTATTTATTTTAGAGACAGAGCATGCACAAGTGGAGAGATGGGCAGAGGGAGAGGGAGAGAGAGAAACCCAAGTAGATTCCACGCTGAGCACGGAGCCTGATGCAGGGCTTGATTTCACAACCCTGAGATCATGACCTAAGCTGAAATCAAGAGTTGGATGCTCAACTGACTGAGACACCCAGGAGCCCCAGTTTTGTGGTTCTTACAAGTTCCCCGGGTGATGCTGATGCTGCTCGACTGAGGGGGTCACAATTTGAGAACCATTGAGTATCAAACTATTGATGATTTCACTGTTTTAGGGAGCAATGGACCACAAAAATTCTGCATTGAAAAAGTTGGAAAAGAAAATTGGTTGCCCAGAAGTCATACGTGGTAAGTAAAATCAGAAAGAGTAGAGAAAATAGCCTTTTTCCAGTTACCCTGTAGATATTAAAGCCTGTTGGAAATTAGAAATGAAGTATTTCCCCATGGTATTGAATTACTTATAATAGCTTTATCGAAGCATAACTTATGTACAGTAAAACTAAAGATCATAAGGTTACTCATTTAAATTCAGTGATATTTAGTAGATCTACAGAGTAGTAACCATCAACCAATTTTAGATTATTTCTGTCACTCCAGAATGATCCCTTATGCCCATTTGTAGTCAGTCCCTTTTCCTACCCCTGAATTTTTTTTAATGTGATACTAGGAAAACTTTTAACTTTTCTCTGGAAGCAGAAGAAATCAAGCTTTCATAGCTTTTGGGAGAACAGAAATATTTTCTCATTATAAATGTAACTTAACCACATTTCCAAAAATGTACAGAACTAAAAACAATGCTAATTTTAATTCAGATACAGTATGTTGGAATCCCACCTAACATCAACAATATTTGAACTTTATTTTGTGAGACATTTCCGTAACCTTGCTGGATATTCCTTTATTTCTCCCATCTGCCCTTTATACTTGTTTTAGTGTCTGTT